>NC_138771.1:519057676-519505176 GCF_965119305.1 Pelophylax lessonae
ATTTGGTGGCTGTACAATAAACACCTGTCTGTTTACTCAAAGCCTTATCTCTTTCTGGCTTCAGCACGATAAGAGAGAGATTAGAGGCTGTTCATAGTCTGTTTACACTACTAGCTGGCACTAGCTGATATGTGCCGGGTGAAGGGTCATTTTATGCATGGTTCTACCATTCAGAGCCAGTTCATTATCACCCAAGGCCAAGATGATTGCATTAGGATAAAAAAAAACCTTCTGCCTTTACAAGCCCTTTAAATATTGCTCCGCACTACTGAATTTATACTTCTTTTATGCTTTATTGAGGAAGAAATGCCTTTGTTATTTAGTGCTTTAATGTAGTTGTGAGTGAGAAACGGCACCAGGGACTGTCTTTGCTGTAGCCAGTTTTTACAGGGACTGAGGCCAAATAATTCAATTTTAGTCTCATCTGACCATAACACCTTTTTCCTTTTGGCCTCAGAATCTTCAAAGTGCATTTTGGCAAAGCTCAGTCGTGACTGCATGTGGCCTATCTTGAGGAGTGTCTTTTTCTGCAACCCTTCCATACAAGCCACATTTGTGGAGAATTTTGGATATTGTTGTCACACGCACACAATGACCACTCTTTAGGCCTCTTGGTACCCTCTCTGACCAGTTTTCTTCTGGCTCTTTCATCTAGTTTGGAGTGATGTCCTGATCTAGGGAGGGTCTGTGTTGTACCAAATACCTTCCACCTCTTAAAGTGGTTGTAAACCCATTTTAAAGACTTTTACCTATAGGTAAGCCTATATTAAGGCTTACCTATAGGTGCTATAAATATCTCCTAAACATGCACCATTTAGGAGATATTTACAGTGCATGCAGTCGATGACGTCATTGACGCATGCGCTCTGAAGGAACGGCCCTTCAGAGCCCAGTGCCGTGAATGGCGGCTCCCGCGCGCATGCGCAGAAGTGATGTAATCGCGCCTCCGGCCAATCTGTGCTAGATGCATACTAGCTCATTATGCCTTTGCATTGATAAAGCCTTTGAAATTTGTTTGTGTCCATCTCCTAACTTGTGTCCGTAACTTGTTGTGAATTGGGCCCAGGGCCTCTCGCGGAGCAATTTTCAGCCGGTTAACCAGGAAATTTGCTCTAAGTGTGGCCAGTTTAGTCTAAATAGAGTGGGGAAAACGTACTATTCTTATGAGATACTTACCATAATTTTCCTTTCCTGATGGTCTCCATGGCAGCCTACGTGTGGGTTAAACCCCGCCTCCGTTCCAAGGGTATAGGACCCCCCTCCCATAAATTTCAGCTCACAGGTACAGCCAGTGTCCCATATCTTAGCTGAATCCAAGACCAGAGGGTGGGACCTCCGGCTGCCATGGAGACCATCAGGAAAGGAAAATTACGGTAAGTATCTAATAAGAATTTTCAGTTTTCCTGACAGTCTCCATGGCAGCCTACATGTGGGAAATAACTAGCCAAACCACACGGGTGGGAATGCTCAAACAAATAAAATTTAATTCATTTTGTTAGCAGACAAAACAGTCAGACCAAAATTAACTGAAGATAAGGAGGTAGGCTCCACAAAGTAGTGGGCCATAAAGGTGTTGACAGATGACCAAGAAGCCACGTCTGGTGCTACTTGACGTCGAGATGCCTCTCGTTGAATGGACTGTCACCACCTATGGAGGAGCCAAACCCTCTGCTCTGTAGGCCTGCTGAATAGCTGCCACAATCCAGGCTGCAATGGTCCTGGACGAGGCACGCTTCCCTCTGTTCTTTCCTTAAAAAAAGATGAAAAGATTGTCTGACTGTCTGAAGGGTGCTGTAGCTTGAAGGTAGACTCTCAAGGTTTTACCCACATCCAAGGGATGAGGAATGGATTCCTCTGAAGACCGGAAAGGTAGGGAGAACAATCTCCTGATTCTCATGAAACACCGAGGTGACTTTCGGATTTGAATTCAACATGGGTATAAGGACCGCCCAGTCCGGAAAGAAGGTGAGAAATGGCTCCTTGTGATCAAGGGAACTTATTTCTGAGACCCTTTTGGCCGAGGTGATCGCCACCAAAAAGACTGTACTGATAGTAAGGTCCTTGATAGAAATAGAGGACACCAGACCAGACTTTGAGAAAGCATTTAGGATGAGAGGAAGATCCCATTTAGGAAATCTAGGTTTCCTTTGTGGTCTGAGTATGGCCGCTCCCTTAAAGAATTGCTGGATGAGTGGGTGTTTGGCCCACAAGACACCGGAGAAAGCAGTCAAGGCCGAAACTTGAACTCTAAGAGTGCCGACTGAAAGGGCCATATTCAGACCTGCCTGGAGAAACTTCAGGACCTCTTCAATCCCAGGGACTGAAGAAGACCTCCCTTTTCCGGGCACGCGAATTCCATAAATTTTGCCCATAATCTGCAATAAACTCTATTTGTGCTTGGTCGTCTAGAGCTCATAAAGGTAGGAATGACCCCCGAGGGACAGCCGAGGGATACCAACCTTTCCCTTTCAAGAACCAGACCATCAACCGGAGTAGTGCAGGGCAGGGGTGTAATGTTATTCCCTGCGAAAGAAGGTCTGGTCTGAGGGGAAGAGGGATCGGGTCCCGATAGCTGAGTTGCAGGAGAAGCAGGAACCACTGCCTGTTCGGCCAATATGGATGAAAGGCGTATGGCCCTGCTGAACTCCCACTTGTCGGTCAACGCATCTGTCCCGCAGGCTTGGTGACACTTGCCTCTTCGGGAGAAACCCCAAATGACAGAATCCATTTGAACGACTCTACGTGGAGAGACCATTCGTTGTGGTTCAACTGGACTCTGGACAGAAAATCCGCCTGGACGTTCTGAGATCCCGGAATATATACTGCGGATATGTTGACCAGAGGAGCCTGGGCCCAGGACATGATCGGATCTAGCTCCCGCAAGAGGGGAAGGCTCCGAGTCCCACCTTGCCTCTTCACGTAGGACATTGCTGTGGTATTGTCCATCCTGAGCAGTACGGACTTCCCTACTACAGTGGGGATCGAAAGTTTGGGCACTCCAGGTAAAAATTTGTATTAATGTGCATAAAGAAGCCAAGGAAAGATGGAAAAATCTCCAAAAGGCATCAAATTAAAGATTTGACATTCTTATAATATGTCAACAAAAGTTAGATTTTATTTCCATCATTGACACTTTCAAAATTACAGAAAACAAAAAAATGGTGTCTGCAAAAATTTGGGCACCCTGCAGAATTTATAGCATGCACTGCCCCCTTTGCAAGGCTGAGACCTGCCAGTGTCATGGATTGTTCTCAATCATCGTCTGGGAACACCAGGTGATGTCAATCTCAAAGGTTTTAAATGCCCAGACTCATCTGACCTTGCCCCAACAATCAGCACCATGGGATCTTCTAAGCAGTTGTCTAGAAAACTGAAACTGAAAATAGTTGACGCTCACAAAGCTGGAGAAGGCTATAAGAAGATAGCAAAGCGTTTTCAGATGTCAATATCCTCTGTTCGGAATGTAATTAAGAAATGGCAGTCATCAGGAACAGTGGATGTTAAAGCAAGATCTGGAAGACCAAGAAAAATATCAGACAGAACAGCTCACAGGATTGTGAGAAAAAAAATGCAAAACCCACCTTTGACACGATCCCTCCAGAAAGATCTGGCAGACACTGGAGTTGTGGTACACTATTCCACTATAAAGAGATACTTGTACAAATATGGTCTTCATGGAAGAGTCATCAGAAGAAAACTTCTACGTCCTCACCACAAAAATCAGCGTTTGAACTTTGCAAATGAACATACAGTGCCTTGTGAAAGTATTCGGCCCCCTTGAACCTTGCAACCTTTTGCCACATTTCAGGCTTCAAACATAAAGATATAAAACTGTAATTTTTTGTGAAGAATCAACAACAAGTGGGACACAATCATGAAGTCGAATGAAATTTATTGGATATTTCAAACTTTTTTAACAAATAAAAAACTGAAAAATTGGGCATGCATAATTATTCAGCCCCCTTAAGTTAATACTTTGTAGCGCCACCTTTTGCTGCGATTACAGCTGTAAGTCGCTTGGGGTATGTCTCTATCAGTTTTGTACATCGAGAGACTGAAATTTTTGCCCATTCCTCCTTGCAAAACAGCTCGACACAGCAGCCATCCGCCTGCTCAGCGGAGGATCGGCGGATTGATCCCCCGCTGAGAAAAACGGAGTCTGCCGACGGACTCTCCTGTGTGAAAGGGGACTAACATGGAATGACCACCTTTTTAAAATTCAACACAAAATCTTTTCAGGACATCCATTTTCCAAACATAAAAGCAGCCAGGAGCTTGATTGATTACAGAGTCAATACACACTGTTGCATTTTTTTCCCCCAAGGTCTTATAAAGGGTACATCCCCTGAAACGTGTTGGCTTCACAAAAAAATGTATCACTGGAATAAACTTTTATTTGGACTTATGGTATGGCACTTCAATACCCAAGTGGCTCATTATACATTTATAATATTACCTTAACATGAAATGACTTTTTTTTTTTTATAAAATAAAACACATTAAAATCTTTTCAGGACCCCCATCCACCTTTCCAAGCAGAAAAGCAGCCAGGAGCTGACTCAAATCAATAATCTTCACCTCTAACTAAACTATCACCTTTGAACTGATTTAAAAAAAAACTTATCACGGAAAATAAATGAAATAACTCCATAATATACAGTGCCTTGCGAAAGTATTCGGCCCCCTTGAGCTTTGCGACCTTTTGCCACATTTCAGGCTTCAAACATAAAGATATAAAACTGTAATTTTTTGTGAAGAATCAACAACAAGTGGGACACAATCATGAAGTGGAACGAATATTTAATGGATATTTCAAACCTTTTTAACAAATAAAAAACTGAAAAATTGGGCGTGCAAAATTATTCAGTTAATACTTTGTAGCGCCACCTTTTGCTGCGATTACAGCTGTAAGTCGATTGGGATATGTCTCTATCAGTTTTGCACATCGAGAGACTGAAATTTTTGCCCATTCCTCCTTGCAAAACAGCTCGAGCTCAGTGAGGTTGGATGGAGAGCGTTTGTGAACAGCAGTTTTCAGTTCTTTCCACAGATTCTCGATTGGATTCAGGTCTGGACTTTGACTTGGCCATTCTAACACCTGGATATGTTTATTTGTGAACCATTCCATTGTAGATTTTGCTTTATGCTTTGGATCATTGTCTTGTTGGAAGATAAATCTCTGTCCCAGTCTCAGGTCTTTTGCAGACTCCATCAGGTTTTCTTCCAGAATGGTCCTGTATTTGGCTCCATCCATCTTCCCATCAATTTTAACCATCTTCCCTGTCCCTGCTGAAGAAAAGCAGGCCCAAATCATGATGCTGACACCACCATGTTTGACAGTGGGGATGGTGTGTTCAGGGTGATGAGCTGTGTTGCTTTTACGCCAAACATAATGTTTTGCATTGTTTTGCAAAGTTCGATTGTGGTTTCATCTGACCAAAGCACCTTCTTCCACATGTCTGGTGTGTCTCCCAGGTGGCTTGTGGCTTTTTATAGATATCTTTAAGAAATGGCTTTCTTCTTGCCACTCTTCCATAAAGGCCAGATTTATGAGGTATAGGACTGATTGTTGTCCTATGGACAGAGTCTCCCACCTCAGCTGTAGATCTCTGCAGTTCATTCAGAGTGATCATGGGCCTCTTGGTTGCATCTCTGATCAGTTTTCTTCTTGTATGAGCTGAAAGTTTAGAGGGACGGCCAGGTCTTCGTAGATTTGCAGTGGTCTGATACTCCTTCTATTTCAATATTATCGCTTGCACAGTGCTCCTTGGGATGTTTAAAGCTTGTAAAATCTTTTTGTATCCAAATCCGGCTTTAAACTTCTCCACAACAATATCTCGGACCTGCCTGGTGTGTTCCTTGTTTTTCATGATGCTCTCTGCGCTTTAAACGGACCTCTGAGACTATCACAGTGCAGGTGTATTTATACAGAGACTTGATTACACACAGGTGGATTCTATTTATCATCATTAGTCATTTAGTTCAACATTGGATCATTCAGAGATCCTCACTGAACTTCTGGAGAGAGTTTGCTGCACTGAAAGTAAAGGGGCTGAATAATTTTGCACGCCCAATTTTTCAGTTTTTTATTTATTAACAAAGTTTGAAATATCCAATAAATTTCGTTCCACTTCACGATTGTGTCCCACTTGTTGTTGATTCTTCACAAAAAATTACAGTTTTATATCTTTATGTTTGAAACCTGAAATGTGGCAAAAGGTCACAAAGTTCAAAGGGGCCGAATACTTTCGCAAGGCACTGTATAGACAAGCCTGATGCATTTTGGAAACAAGTTCTGTGGACCGATGAGGTTAAATTTTAACTTTTTGGCCAGAATGAGCAAAGGTACGTTTGGAGAAGAAGGGGCACAGAATTTAATGAAAAGAACCTCTGTCCAACTGTTAAGCATTGGGGTGGATCAATCATGCTTTGGGGTTGTTTTGCAGCCAGTGGCACAGGGAACATCTCACGAGTAGAAGGAAAAATGGATTCAATAAAATTTCAGCAAATTTTGGATGGTAACTTGATGCCATCTGTGAAAAAGCTGAAGTTAAATAGAGGATGGCTTCTACAAATGGATAATGATCCTAAACACACCTAGAAATTCACGGGGGATTACATCAAGAGGCGTAAACTGAAGGTTTTGCCATGGCCTTCACAATCTCCTGACCTCAACATAATTGAAAATCTATGGATAGACCTTAAAAGAGCAGTGCGTGACAGACAGCCCAGAAATCTCAAAGAACTGGAAGACTTTGGCAAGGAAGAATGGGCAAAGATACATCAAACAAGAATTGAAAGACTCTTGGCTGGCTACAAAATGCATTTACAAGCTATGATACTTGCCAAAGGGGACAGTACAAGATATCAACTCTGCAGGGTGCCCAAACTTTTGCAGACACCATTTTGTTTGTTTTCTGTTATTTTGAAAGTGTAAATGATGGAAATAAAATCTAACTTTTGTTGACATATTATAAGAATGTCTAATCTGTAATTTGATGCCTTTTGGAGATGTTTCCATCTTTCCTTGGCTTCTTAGTACAAATTTTTACCTGGGGTGCCCAAACTTTCGATCCCCACTGTATAAGGTGGCGGAAGGCTCTGAGAGCCAAAAATGCTGCTCGAAGTTCCAAGATGTTGGAAACAGGAGTGTGGACTTGAGGAGGCCACCTCCCTTGTGCGACCTCCGTTAGACAATGAGCTTCCCAGCCGGAGTTGCTGGCGTCTGTCGTAATGATGATCCATGAGACTGGAGTCAGAGAATGGCAATTGAGCAGAATCTTGCGCTGGAGCCACCACCAAAGAATGGTCCTCATGCTGGAGGAGATGTGAATATTTTGCTCTTGCTCCTATGGGTTCCATTGCTGCAGAAAACCTCTTTGAAAAGGCCGAATTTGCCACAGAGCCCATTTGACAATGGGAGCCGTCTACACCATCGTGCCAATGATTTTGAGGCACGAGAAGCCTTCAGGAGGGAGGAGGAAAGAGCTGGAAGAATCCTTTCCCGAACCACCGGGATTTTTTCCAGAGGAAGGGAGATTGTATTCCTGATTGTGTCAAACTGAGCCCCTAGATAAACTAGGGATTGAGTGGGCTCCAGCTGGCTCTTTTGCAGGTTCATCAACCAGTCAAATTTTATAAGAGTCGCAATGACTTGATCTCTGTGGGCTAGCAGTTGATCCCAGTTTTGAGACAACAGAAGAAGATCGTCCAGGTAATGGTGTAGACGTATTCCTTTTAACCTTATGAGGGCCACTAAAGCCAGAAGGACCTTGGAAAACCCTCTCGGAGAGGTAGACAGGCCAAAAGGAAGACAGGTGAATTGGAGGTGCCGCTCTTCTACTGAGAAACGGAGGTACCTGCGAAAGTTCTCTGCTACAGGCACATGAAAGTAGGCGTCCTTGAGATCTATCGAGGCTAACCAGTCATCTGGTAGCACTGCCTTTTGGATAGTGGACAGGGTCTCTATTTTGAACTTCTCGTTTTTTATGAACTTGTTCAAATAAGTGAGGTCTATGATGGGCCTCCAGGATCCGTTCTTCTTCTGCACTAGGAAGAGAGATGAATATACGCCCAGGAATCTTTCCTGATTGGGCACCGGAACCACTGCGCCTTGAGACACCAAAGCGTCTACATAAGCGAGCAAAACTCCTCTTTTCTCTTCTTGACAAGGCAAACGAGTTGGAATAAATCTGGGAACAAGATCTGTCAGGAAGGACCATGTGTGGCCTGTGGAGACCGTTTTGACAGTCCAGAAGTCCGAGATTGAGGCCACCCAGACACCCCGAAAGAGGAGCAGACGTGCCCCCACCTGGCATGTCTGAGCGGGCCCAATCTCAAAAAGACTTTGCGGTTTCCTGCCCAGAAGGGGCAGGGTTTCTGGAAGATCTTCGGGGGGATGTCTGACCTCCTCTCCAATTCCTCCTAAAGTCCCGACCAGATATGTAGGAACGAGCATCCCTTGCATGATCAGTATACTGCTTCCTGGTTTGCTGAGACTTTTTCTGGCCAAAGAGATGTCTATCTTGAGGAAGGAAGCCTAATTTCCCCCCAGTGGCCTGTGCTATGGCGCTTTCAAGTTTATTCCCAAAGAGGGAGTAATCCTCAAAGGTAATTTTGCACCATGCTTGTTTGGATGCTGGATCAGCGAGCCAGGGGCGCAGCCATAGGGCCCGTTTGGCCGTAACTGAGGAAAGCATGGCTCTGGATAATAGATGAAGGACGTCTATGGAATCTTCTCCCAAAAAGACTGAGGCTAACTTAGGCTCTTGGACTGGGGAGCCTTCTACTGCCTCATCTGAGATGCCGCCCAGCTTGGTCTCAATGTCGGACACCCACATTTCCAAGGCTTTGGACATGGCTGCTAATGCCAGGACAGGTTTACAAGCTGCACCAGCCGTCACGTAGATCCTCTTAAGGTCCAGATCTATCTTCCTGTCTAAGGGACCCTTAAAAGAGACTGCATCATCTAATGGCAATGTAACGTGTTTAGCCAGTCTTGTGACTGCTGCATCCATGAGAGGGGCTGATTCCAAATGAGTTACATCCTCTGACTTGAATGGATAGAGCTTCGCCAGCTTGGAAGATAGGGAAGATTTGCTGTCCCCTTTACTTCATTGGATCGTAATGAGGTCCTTCAGCTCAGTAAGGCATGGGAAATTAAGGCGCTCTTTACCCATGTGTTTAAAGAAGGTCCTTTGCTTTGCCTGGGGGGGCCACAGGATCTTCCCATTTCAGGGCTTCCTTAATAGCCCTAATCAATGGCTAAACAAGAGCAAAGTCAAAAACTCCTATAGCTCCATCCTCTTCGGAGTCACTGTCAGATGACCTTCCAGAAGTAAAGCTCGGCTGAGAGAGAGCTGGTTGTTGTTTGACCTTGCACGGGAGCAGCACCCCACTCTTTCAGGGATTGCTGCACCACCCATTTCACCAGGGATTCCAGCCTCTGGTCCTCAGTCACCCTCTCGCCGGCTGCACGAGCAAAGCAGGACTTGCAAAGGGACTTGTCCTCCGGAACATGTGCCCCACATCCCCAACAGGCTCTCTGGGTCGTATGGCTACTATGGCGGTGTCTGGAGGAGAAACTTGAGCATCTCCTCTGCAGCCTGCTTCCTGTTCGAGACTCATGGCGCCTGGACTTAGAAGATGATTCTCTTCATGACCTGGCAGGGTCTCTTTTCTGATGAGCACCAGACCTGGAAGAGCTGGGCAGAAGAGAAAATCCATGGAGACACAGGATTTAGCCGTGAATCATGAGCCAGCATCCCATCCCCATGCCCTACCCTGAACACACCAGCACCCACCTGTTGTGAGAGGGCTGGCCACAGGAGAGCGGTGACACAGGATCCATGCTTCAGGCAAAACCACAACTGCTAAGGAAGGGTAACAGGGATCAGAAATGTAGCCACACAGTGAACAGTACAGAGAGCAGCACAGTGAGCAGCACAGGAGCAGCATAGAGAGCAGCACAGAGAGCATCACAGTAAGCAGCACTGTACTCCCCCTCCGCCATCATCCACATACCTGAATTTCCAAGCAGAGATGCCAGGGAGATGTTTAAAGTGCCACTCACCCACCCGTGGCTGGGCCCTGGACACATAGACACCGCTTGATCCAAATTTGAGGTAAGCCGGCCATCCGATACATAATTGCAATCCAATGGGGTCCTTGGAGGAGGACAAAAAAGGAACACTGGCTGTACCTGTGAGCTGAAATTTATGGGAGGGGGGTCCCGTACCCTTGGAGTGGAGGTGGGGTTAACCCACATTTAGGCTGCCATGTCGGATTTTTACTGCAATACAGGCCTCTATTAGTGACTCTATCATTTCATTTTTTGGTGACAATGCTTTCACCAGAGATAATGCTAGTAAATATATAACACACACACACTGTATATATATATATATATATATGTGAATTGTTTTTTTTTAATGAATGACCTTTGGGGTATATACTTTCTCACATGTGTAATATGTTGGTTTTTATTTAGGTCTCTGAGGAAGGGGGGTTGTTTACTACATGTACTCTGTCATGTATCCACGGGTGCACTCCTCATTTTTGTTTTGTGTTTCTATATACAAATTTTTAGGCACTTGTATACTTTGGGACTGCTGTTTGTGCATATTTCTAGTTCCTAAATTAGAGCCACTTGTCACAATGTTACTAAATGTGTTTTCTTCCTGCAAAGGGGTAGTTCTTTTGTTTTGCTTACAGTATGAAGGGAGTTTACTATAAGCCAGCTACTTGTGCCATGTATCATATACGAGGAAGGTGTCATGTGTTACGCTGGCTGTACATTTTACGGGCGAGGCATTGTCCTCAAGTAGCAGGTCTAGTTGTAAAGGACACTGAAGATGTTTTTCAAGCCTATAGAATGTGCTTAATGCTAAAAGGCCTGTTTGGCATGCAAGTGTACTGGCCCATTTATTATTAATATACAATCTATCAGGTATTTAGGCACACATACCAATTTGTTGACGATTCCATAATTTAAGACTGGAAAATTACTTTTATTTACAGTTGTTGATCACACTGCCATAGACAAACATAGATCATGACAGCCTTTCATAAAGCTCCACCCCTTTTGTCTACAACCATACTGCCCAATTACTACTGCTTGAACTGAAGCCAGAATGAACAGTTGAAGACAGAACAGCACGCTGCCTGCCATTGATGTAGGGCTACAACTTGGGCTATACTGTCCATCAATCCAGAGCTTGTAAAAAAAAATGCCACAGGATACCGGAGCTTCAAAGTGTCCTGTGACTCCTCTCAGTTGCCCATTCAGCCTTCTCTTTCAGCTCAGTTCTGTAGGTTTACTGAAAAAGTCTAATAGTGCATGTATTCTATTCTGGTAAACAAAATACAGTTTAAGAAATCCTTGGTCAGAGTTCAAAATAAATTTTAGGCTAAAAGTGGAGGCGCTAGGATGTGTGGTTTGAATCCACATGACATGAGACCACCAGCTGATATACCTCCATTAGAAATATAGGGATTTTGTATCAATACATGCAATTTCAATAAGCACCTTTCGTGCTGTAGCCGCTGTGAAATGATCATGTCTGTCACAGCCGAAATCAGCTTTGATGTTTCCAACAGATCCCCAAGAGGACGATGGTGCTTCAGTGACTGATAAAAACAATCTATGGTCAATCCAGTGAATGTCACTGGTAAGAAATATAAAATATATAAATAATCATTTCACAGATAATGAGGAAAGAATGCAGTCCTTCAGGAGGATAAGGCTGCAGAAGGGTCATGGCAGCTACTTCTGCACTTTTCCCAGAATCCCTCCAGCTGCCAGGCTTCCACTATAGTCATGGTTCAGGGTCCTTGTTCACAGGCAAAAAGATTTCCAAACCAGGTCAATATTTCCTGGAAATGTGGATGTGGTTCTATTAGGGACTCCAAGTTATGGTCCAAGATTGATACTGATGCAAGAAGACATCTCTTCTTCTGGTTCCATTGTAATGGCACCCCACAGTTACCCACATAGACAGTTTTTTTCTGCCTCCTTGGCTACCACAATAGGCCGTGAGTCTAGCACAAAACTGTTCCGCGGTCCGTCCTTGTGGAAGTGCAAGGTGTTCCTGGCAATCAGTTCTTTTGTCATAAGGAGAAAGACCTCATCAATGTTCCGAGATTCTTTAGCTGAAGTCTCCAAGACAGCAAGCAGACCAAACTTCTCTGCCAACGTGCAGGCTTCTTCAAATAAGATTTGCCGATTCTCTACAAGATCTGACTTATTACCTGTAAAGAGATAATGGATAAACCCATAATAGCATTTTAACAATAGCATTTGAAAAAAGTAAAAAATAAGAGAAGAGACGGAGGAAGGAAACTGGAGAGGAAGTAAGGTGGAGAAGAAGAACGGAAGGCAGGGAGAAGCTAAGCAGTGGAGGAGCAAGAAGAAATGTAAAGGAAAAGAAAAAGAGGGAAAGGAAATAAAAGAAAAAAAAAAGGAAAAGAAAAGAGGAAGAGGAAATCTTGCATTTTGCCTTTTAACTTCCCCTTGCTATTTTTGTCTCTCTACCCATTACACTCTTTGATTCCAATTAAGTATTTAATGATGTCCACCCTACAAACTTACCAATAAGCATCACCATCAGATTGGCTGCTCCATATCTCTCCACTTCATGGATCCAGTGATTGACAGATTCAAAGGTCTGCCGGCGAGTGATGTCATAGGCAATGATGGCCCCATGAGCACTTCGATAATAACTCTGAGTAATTGTACGGAATCTCTCCTGGCCAGCTGTGTCCCAGACTTGAACCTGCCATTAATCAACACAACATAAAGTCAAACTCAATCCAGTCAACAATATTTTCTAGTTTTGAACAGAATGGGGAAGCATTAGCACACATATGTCAAACATAAACATTGGCTGAATCTGGCCCGCTAGGTCTTGTAATGTCGCCCTCGCACCCAGTTTTGCAGTGGAACTCCTTTCTACCACCTCCGGCTCTCAACCCCCGCTCCCACTCTTGCAGTCAATTGTAAACACAGAAGCCTTCTGTGTTTACAAGGGACTGCTTTGCTTAATGGCTCCTGGATCTAACAGATCCTTGCACGCACTCACAGCATGGACAGATATTCAGAGAGAGAGAGAACGATCTCCCTGCAAAGAGCTCTGCCTACACAGGGAGGTGCTAGAGCTGTTCCAGGTAGAAGTGAGAGATGCGAGAAAACTTTATGAGGGGCTGGGACTGCACAATCTGCACACATCACTCCCCTGAATTCTGCACGTAGCCCACCCCTGAACTCTGCACGTAGCCCACCCCTGAACTCTGCACGTAGCCCACCCCTGAACTCTGCACGTAGCTCACACCTGAACTCTGCACGTAGCTCACACCTGAACTCTGCACGTAGCTCACACCTGAACTCTGCACGTAGCTCACACCTGAACTCTGCACGTAGCTCACACCTGAACTCTGCACGTAGCTCACACCTGAACTCTGCACGTAGCTCACACCTGAACTCTGCACGTAGCTCACACCTGAACTCTGCACGTAGCTCACACCTGAACTCTGCACGTAGCCCACCCCTGAACTCTGCACGTAGCTCACACCTGAACTCTGCACGTAGCTCACACCTGAACTCTGCACGTAGCTCACACCTGAACTCTGCACGTAGCCCACCCCTGAAATCTGCACGTAGCGCACACCTGAACTCTGCACGTAGCTCACATCTGAACTCTGCACAATGCGCACACCTGAACTCTGCACGTAGCGCACACCTGAACTTTGCACGTAGCGCACACCTGAACTCTGCACGTAGCCCACCCCTGAACTCTGCACAATGCGCACACCTGAACTCTGCACGTAGCGCACACCTGAACTTTGCACGTAGCGCACACCTGAACTCTGCACGTAGCCCACCTCTGAACTCTGCACGTAGCCCACCTCTGAACTCTGCACGTAGCCCACCTCTGAACTCTGTACGTAGCCCACCACTGAACTCTGCACATAGCCCACCACTGAACTCTGCACATAGCCCACCTCTGAACTCTGCACACAGCCCACCACTGAACTCTGCACATAGCCCACCTCTGAACTCTGCACGTAGCCCACGACTGAACTCTGCATGTAGCTCACCCCTGAATTCTGCACATAGCGCACCCCTGAACTCCGCACGTGGCGCACCCCAAATACAATCAGCCCTTTGAAGGCAACCTTACTGCTGATGCAGCCCACAATGAAATTGAGTTTGGCAATCCTGCATTAGAACCTCTACCAGGTTTATCTTGCTGACTAATGTAGTAATTGAGCAGAAGAGAGAAAAACAATCTCCCTAATGGGAACAGTGACACCAAGAACAGTAAAATTCCAGCTTATATTATCTTGCTTTCTAAATATATTTCCTTTTTTTTTTTTTTTTTACCTTGACCTTTTTGCCGTCAATGTTTAGTGAGCGCACTGAGAAGTCTACCCCGATCGTGTTTTGGTGTTTGTCGCTGAAGGCGCCTGACTGGAAACGTTGCACTACGCATGTCTTTCCAACGTTTGAGTCACCAATCAGAATTATTTTGAAGAGGAAATCAAAAGGGTCATCCTCTGGTGGGCCAGTTCCAGACATGGTTTGTAATGCTGAGGGCTCCAGATCCACAGGAACTTCCATCCAGGTCAGGAAAGGTGGGACATGATGTGGGTCCCTAGACAAAAAGAGACAATCGTAAATAAAAAGTGTCTTTCTCCAGAGTACCAGTATTCATATAGCTATCTATATTTGGGAAGCTCTAAAGTTGTATTACACCCTCAGCGATTTTTAGCCTAACACATTGAGCACAATAAAATAAACATTCCCTAGTCAACTGCTTGCCAAAGCGCTTGCTGGTTACAACCTAATGAGGTTAAAAAAATTAATTAAAAGTCAGCAGCTACAAATCCTGTAGCTGCTGACTTTTAAAAAAAGGGCACTTACCTGTCCAGGGATCCAAGGCTGTCCTCACCTGGGCTAGTTTTTCACTAGCCTTTGTGTTCCCGGCACCGGAATCCTAACTGTGGGCAGCCGACTATGCAGCTGACTGCCCACTGTGCATGTGCGAGCCGCACTTTGTGAATAGTCCTAAAGTCTTCTGCGATCTGTGATGTGTCCCAGAAGACTGCGGGGAGGGAGGTCTATGTGATCCGATTGGAAGTGGGTACTTGTGAAAACTAGGTACCTGCTCCCCCCTATCAAAATTACATGACCAAATGTGGCAGAAGATAGGGGGAGGATTTAAAACAGAACTTCCCATTTTGGGTGGAGTTCCGCTTTAATACTGCTGGTTCCTGCTCTCTCAGTGCTGCTTCCCTGAACTTACAGTATTCACAGGAAACAGTGGACAGTGCCATCTGGAGTCAGTCTGTTAGTTTGGAGAAGAGTGGGGGAAGGAAGAGAGTAAGGAGGAAGAGAGGGAGGAGCAAGGATCCGTTTTGCCATCCTAGGCTACGGGGCTATGTGATTCTATTGATGCACAGAGCATAGGAAGACTTAGCTCTACTCCATGCATGCAGGGATGGCTCCATACAATGGTGCAAGAAAAAGGAGCCACACTGAAACAGAAAACCTCGGGCATCAGTCATGGTGCCAGCTGAAACTGGAACATAGGGAAGCAAAAGGAAGCTGCATAATCAGTGAGTGATTACATCTGCTTTTGAATGCTTAAAAAACTTTAAAGGGTCCATCCTCCCATTGGTTACATTTTAGTAGGAGTGTGAGTTTTAGGACTTTTTTTTCTCAAAAATTATATACGGTATATATATATATATAATTAGTGTTTATATACTGTAAATTACACCTAAAATTACTGTAAACAAAAAAATTGGGGCTGGAATTGTAGGCTTTAATTTATAGAGAAGAAACATCTTTATTAATGGTGCCAGTGCCCCCTATAGATTATCCTTAGGTATTTATAAAGAATGCACTTCAGGGAGGAAAACTTAATAAATCCAATAACAAAAATGTAAGATTCCCTCACTCTGTATCTGAAGGGAAATTACGAGAGGAGGACATGATTGCAATCCAAATCAGAGATAATCTTAGAATGATAACACCAATCCACAACAGATACAGTGGAGTCAGCCTAGGATAGAAAAATGTGTTTTTGGCAGGATCGCCATGTATTAAAAGAAAAAATAATGAAGAGAAAATTAATGCAGCCATTTTTATCACATTTTTGTTTATCGGTTTAGATATGCTTTAAAGTATATAAACCCATAATCTAAAATGTAATATATTGTAGTTTACCAGTCCTTGGATGTAATGACTGCATTATTTTTTGTTTTTTTTGTTTTTTTTTTTCAAGCTTTTACTTTTTAATTGGTGGTCCTGCCAGTAACAGACTTTTAGCCTCAGGGTGAAAACCTTCACCTGCTGTATTATATCTAAGGGGGAGCTGTTTTGTCACCCTAGGACAGGAACACAGAACACCTCCCCCTTCCTCATCTCCTTGATATAGTGGGGAGGTGTTCTGTATTCCTCACAAACTTACTAATAACATTGCTTGAGATATCACTGCAGAGTGCACAGGACAGCACTGGATTTCTGGCAGGATCAACAGGTAATTTTTGCACTTAATCAAACAGATATAACAAAACACTTTCAATGGTATATTTAAAGTGTTACTGAACCCAGGAGCCTGCATTCACTATATTTGGTCTCCCACAGTACACAGAACATTGACATTCAATAGTTATAGTAAATATAAACAGATAAACATCTTTTCTCATCAGCAGTTAGAGTAGTCGTGTGACTTCTATCATTGTCTGCTTAGAGCTTGTAGGAGGAGTTTTCATTTTGCCCTGACACTCTGTCTGGACAGTGCTGATTGGCCCTGTGCTGATCACATGCACTCTTCCAAGAAAAAAAAATCAACTCTCTAGCAATACACATCAAACTCAGCATGTGCAGCCTGACTCCTAATGCTCTATTCTATCAGGAAATTGTCTGGAGTCAGTGGAAGAAGATGAGGATCAGAGAAGACAGGATCACAACGTCTTTATACACAATGCAGAGTATTTACCCCTTAGGTTACATAGTGAGTATAACAAGCATGCATTACTGCATATGCACACTGATTTTACTGTTGCGGGTTTAGCAGCACTTTAACAGAACAAAGTGAAACAATTAAAGTGGTTGTAAACCTTTACTTATACCCAGTGACATGACTAGCTTTGGGTGATAAACAGAGATAAAAGAAATCATCCTACATAAGTTGTATCTGTTTTCCTGCGGTCTTCTAAAACACACAGATCAAAGGCCCTCTCTCAGCTCCAGAGGGCAAGGGGTGGGGATCTGATGTCACACACTGCACTGCATCAGAGGAGAGAAGGGGGGAGGGGGGTTTTGGTGGGTCATGGCTGTCTCCTGGGATTGAGTTAGTGTGGGGTAGACTTTCAGAAGTGACTTATGCAGATAGCAGACAGAGGACAGATCAGCGAGAGACCACATTAGGTGCTTTAGATTGAGGCAAGCACGCACTATAGAGGGACATGCTTTGTTCATTTTTCATTTCAGAGGTTTACACCCACTTTAAGAGAAGTTCATTGTAAGGGATTACATATAGTTTAAGCAGAGCCCAACTTTCACATCAGGACCAGGAAAGGGATGAGATATTAATTCTGGGATCAAAGAGAACCATCAACAATCAGTGGGTGATCAAACTCTTACTGCTAGCCCTTCATGCTTGAGGTGATTGTAGCCGTATTAGTGCGCTTGCGACAGAGACAATTGAGTACTGTCCTTGATACTTTTTTTATTTTTTTTATTTGCATTAACATACAATTGTACAGGACAAGCTTTTGGGGTATGTCCCCTTCATCCAAGCAGTACTGATTCACAAAAGTTTTAGTAGAATGGTAAAAAAAAAAAAAATCTCTAAAGTGGGGTACACACTAGTAGAAAATCGGCTAGTGTGTACACAACATTCAGCAGTCGATGCCGACATTTTCAATGAAAAACGAAAAAGGAGGAACAAACACCAAACTTTTTAACATCCGTCCCCAGACAACCAATTTTCGTTTAATGTGTATGCAGTACGTCTGCGAAAAATCGGATACGAAAGACCGCACATGATCTGAAGTTGCTGACGACCCGAAGGTCTAGGAACAAATGTCCCAAAAAAAAAAATCGGACGATAAATTTCGTGAACATTATGCACTGTCAACTAAAAACTGTTATGACCGCTGAGCATGAGAGAGAAAAATCTGAGGATATTTCGTCCGATTTTCGTCAAGTGTGTACGAACCTTAAGCCAAAGGGGAAAAAAGAGAAAACCAAACATAAACAAATACACCTGGCAATGTTAATACCACTAGCATAGTTAGTAAGATAAGACAGAGGGAGAGCCATTGACTGGGGAGGGTGGGGGGTGATAGTCACAGAGGGGGTTGTAAAACTGTAGAACAACGAGTAAGGAAACCCATATCTAAATTTAGGCCAATAATTTTTGTGTCAAAAAGAAGTATCATTCTTGATTAAAAAGTTTCCTTTTGAATTAAGAATGATACTTCTATTTGACATAAAAAATAACGGCCTAAATTTAGATATGGGTTTCCTTGCTCATTATTCTATAGTTTTACGACTCCCTCTGTGACTATCCTACCGCCCCCAGTCAACACCCCCCCAGTCAATAGCTCTCCCTCTGTCACATCTTACTAACTATTCTAGTTTTTTTTTTACCATTGCCAGGTGTATTTGTTTATGTTTGTTTGGTTCTCTCTTTTTTTTCCCTTTGGTTTAGGGCTCTTTCACACGGACGTTCCGTATGTCCATAAATCACCCCATCCATTTGCGGGTGATATACGGACATAACGAAGGTCTATGGGATTGCGGATGTCAGCGGATGACCATCCGCTGACATCTGATTTGCATCCTTTCAGTTCTGTTCCGTTTATTGGAACGGAACAGAACCCTATTTTTGTTCCGTTTAAAAAACGGAACGGACGCAAAATCGGATGTCAGCGGTGTCATCTGCTGACATCCGCAATGCCCATAGACATACATTATGTCCGCATATCATCCGCAAACGGATGGGATGATATGCGGACATACGGACCGGATGACACAAGTGTCATCCGTGTCCGTGAAGAAAAAAAAAAGTGCCGGAGCGGATCGCAATACGGTCCGCTTCGTGTGAAAGAGCCCTTAGAGATTGTTTTTTTTTTTTTTACCACTACCACTCTGCTAAATCTTTTGTGAATCAGTACTGCTTGGACCTTGATGAAGGGGACATACCCCGAAAGCTTGTCCTGAAAAAAATGTATGTTAGTGCAAATAAAAAAAGTATCACGGACAGTACTCAATTGTCTCTGCTGGACCTTCAAAAGGAAACAAAACCTGTTTTTGCAGACGGAATAAACTGACACTGAATGCAGCACATACCATCCTTTGTTGCTGGGAGAGATGAAAAGACACAGACACAAAAGCTGGGTGACTGATCATCAAACTCTATCAAGGAATAAAGTGTAATGTGGATGTTGAAAGGGCTGAGATGGCTTTTATCTCTGATGACTGACAGAGAAACCAGTTATGTGAAATATTAATGACCTTTGCTCGTCCCCCAGGCACACCTGGCTTCAAGTTGCACTCATCCGGTTGTATTAAGTGACAAGATTAAAACTCATTCAAAAATAAAGTGAAATCACTCCTGAGAGACCTTAACAAGATAGTGTTGAGATTGGACCAATCGCATGAGAGAGAATGGGCGTCTTGTGTCTTTCCTTTAGATGAATATGCCTGCCAAGCAGGAAATATGGCTTAAATCCTAACTGAAAGCTCTATTTAAATCAGCTAAATACATTTTAGGTGAAAGTCTTAAAGTTTATGTTCCTAACTCCTCAATGCCCAGCTGTCCCCTTAAAGAGATCCTTATGCTGGAGGGTGGGAAGGATCATCAAACCACGTGATTACTTTGATAGGCTGCCACAGTGGTCACATGACCCATAGCTGGTTCTGCTAGAGACTGAGAGCTGTCTATGACAGCTTGCTCACTTTGCTGGGAGTATGAGTGAGCACGTTTCCAGCACAAAAAGCTCTGCTGACCAAGGATGTGGGCATTAAAGCCCACCTCTTTGGCACCACTAGTGATGGGCCGAACAGGCTGTTCGGTTCGCACCAGAACATCTTGAACAACGAAAAAGTTCTAGAGAACATTCGAACCCTATTAAAGTCTATGGGACACGAACATGAAAAATCAAAAGTCCTAATTTTAAAGGCTTTATAAGCAAGTTATTGTCATAAAAAGTGTATGGAGACCCGGGTACTGCCCAGAGGGACATGCATCAATGCAAAAAAAAATTTAAAACTATAGTTTTTAAAGGAGCAGTGATTTTAATGATTCCTAAAATTGAAAAAAAAAAAAGGAAAAATTCCTTTAACAACGTATTGACTTTGCACTCGGCTGGTGAACATCCCGCTAAGTGCCGAGAAAGTTCAGGAGTTAGGCGAGTACCTGAATGGGCAATTTTTAGGCCAAAGTTATGCTCGGCCCAAACCGTTCACCCATCCCTAGTGGTGCCTGAACACTGTAACCCCCAGTTACTCTTGATGGGAGCAGGAACAGGCCCTGCTGATAAAAATTTGAAAAAAAAAATGAAAATACATGTACTTGTCATACAGGTACAGAAAAATTGGGCCCTGGGTGTTGGTGGTGCCTGATCACTGTGACCCCTCACAGTTACTCTTGCTGGGCGCAGGAACAGGCCCTGCTGTTCAAATTTAGAAACAAACATTGAAATGACATCCACCTGTGATACGTGTGCAGAAAAATTGGGCCTTGGGTGTTGGTGGTGCCGTAAACCAAAAACATTGTTGGAAGCTAGCATAATCAAGATTCAGGAATAGGATAGGCAGCATAGGCAATCTTCAAGGGATCCCAGATCCCTAGCAAATCCAATCAGTTACATCAGCATCAGGGGTTTGATAGCTGCTGTTGATCCAGGACTGATTCATTTTTATAAATGTGAGCTGCTCAATGGAGTCTGTAGACAGACGCACTCTTTTATCCGTCAAAAATCTCCAGCAGCACTGAATATCTATTCAGAAAGCACGCTGGAAGCAGGACAGGCCAGTAGCTCGATTGCATATTGAGAAAGTTCTGGCCAGTGGTCCATCTTCAAGACCCAGTAACCCAGTGGATGTTCAGTTGGAAAGGTCTCCAAGTCTGCTCTTGCCCCTAAATAATCCTGCACCATATGCTGCAGACGCTGCTGATGGTTGCTTAAACCTAACAGCCCTGGGCGCTGAGGACTAAAGAATTGTTTAAAGGCATTGGTCAGTCGGCCGCCTTCTCCACTGCTCCTCCTTTGACCGAACTAAGCCTCAGAAACACGTTGTCCAGGAAATGGTAACCTCCCAGTGTCTGGAAAAGTGTTACACAAATTTTTCTTCAAGGCGTTCTCAAGATGTTTCATCCTCTGCACCCTCTGCAAAGGCAGGATGAGCTCTGCAACTTTACCCTTGTAATGTGGATCAAGAAGGGTTGCCAACCAGTAACGATCCCTCTCCTTGATACCACAAATCCTTAGGTCCTTTCACAGGCTTTGCAGCATTAAGAAACCCATGCAGCGTAAGTTTGGGGAGTTATGAGATTCTGAGTCCTCTGGGTCACTAAGGGTGAGATTGTCAGAAGCAACCTCTCCCCAGCCACGTACATCTCTGGGGGTTTCTGGGGAATTAAAACCATTCCTTGAAGACTGCTGTATGTTATTCTCTGCATCCATGATAAATGCAAATGTGGGTGCGCTAGGTATGGGTAAAGCTGCTACCTGAACTTGTACCAAGTGAAAAATAATGTTGAAAAAAATAGGTGCGCTAAACAAATATAATGGGTGAATACCATAAAGGGTGAACACACAATAGATGCACAATCAATAAACCATGATAACTGTGATATAGTGAAAACTGGAAGTGTAAATTAGGCTCAACTAAGTGCAAAAATTAATAAGAGTCCATAAAGTCCAGTTAAGAGGTTTTCACCAAGGTGTATCGTGAAATGTGAAAAGTCAACTTCAAGTGATGTCTCCCGTGCTATGAAACAGTGATTCCCACCACCAACAGGCTTTCCTCCTTACCAGATAAGATAAGGTTAGGTGCAGAGTAAAAACTCAATTGAGCCGGTTGGAAAAGGAGGAAATTTCCACTGTGGTTCCACCCTATGATAGGACCTAAATGGCCTCTTACCAGATGGCGTGTAAATCAAAGGCACTGGATAATCTCCTGAATGGATCTCTATTCAATATAACGGATATCGGTAGTCCCCTCCGCTAAACCTGTTTCCTTATAGTACTCCCCAGGGTGTCATGTGAGGAAAGGAATAGGCAGACAATAGTGTAATACCCCCGAGAAATTTAATGAAAAAAGGTAATGCATTTACATCGGTTGCGGGGAAACAAACAGAGTATCCAATGGTACGCCTATGCCCGGCTGCAGATCGGGCAATGTGTGACGTCTGTGGCGGCGCGACACGCCTCCTCTCTGACGCGTTTCCTCTGACAAGGCTTCTGCTGAGATGCAGGAGCCCTCCTATCTCAGCAGAAGCCTTGTCAGAGGAAACGCGTCAGAGAGGAGGCGTGTCGCGCCGCCACAGACGTCACGCATTGCCCGATCTGCAGCCGGGCATAGGCGTACCATTGGATACTCTGTTTGTTTCCCCGCAACCGATGTAAGTGCATTACCTTTTTTCATTAAATTTCTCGGGGGTATTACACTATTGTCTGCCTATTCCTTTCCTCCCATGACACCCTGGGGAGTACTATCGGGAAACGGACGTACAGGTTTAGCGGAGGGGACTACCGATATCCGTTATATTGAATAGAGATCCATTCAGGAGATTATCCAGTGCCTTTGATTTACACGCCATCTGGTAAGAGGCCATTTAGGTCCTATCATAGGGTGGAACCACAGTGGAAATTTCCTCCTTTTCCAACCGACTCAATTGAGTTTTTACTCTGCACCTTACCTTATCTTATCTGGTAAGGAGGAAAGCCTGTCGGTGGTGGGAATCACTGTTTCATAGCACGGGAGACATCACTTGAAGTTGACTTTTCACATTTCACGATACACCTTGGTGAAAACCTCTTAACTGGACTTTATGGACTCTTATTAATTTTTGCACTTATTTGAGCCTAATTTACACTTCCAGTTTTCACTATATCACAGTTATCATGATTTATTGATTGTGCATCTATTGTGTGTTCACCCTTTATGGTATTCACCCATTATATTTGTTTAGCGCACCTATTTTTGTCAACAATATTCTCTGCATCCATGCTGCCACAATCCCCCTCCTCTTCCTCGTGTGTTTTTTTTTTGGCCCTGCAGGAATGTTATCTGCATAAAGGGGGCCTTGTGACCAGTGGCGTCGGCAGGGGGGGGCTGACCTGGGCTATAGCCCCGAGTGTGCTCCCCAAAAGCCCCGGGTCTCCTGTTGCTTTTTTAAAATGATTAGCCCCGAGACCCAAAGCCTGGGTTTGGCCGAGAACTCGGGCTACATACATCAGCAGTGTAAGATTTATAAAGCACATCCAATGATTGGTGGGCAATCCGGGGCAGCCGCAAGGAGAGTGAATGCAGCTGTCAAGTTTCAGCATTGATGTCGGGTGTGGGCGGGGCCGGTATGCCACGCCCACCTTCCTCCCCAGACAGCTTCTGTTTCTCTATGCACGGAACAATGGGGCGGAGCCCCGCATACCGGTCCCGCCCACACCTGAAATCAATGCTACTTGACAGCGGCAATCACTCTCCTTCCTTGCGGCTGCCCCAGATCGCCCACCAATCACTGGATGCAGTGGCGTAAAGGGCACTGTGTAAAGGGCAGGCAGTGGCAGCTCCTTCAGTCCGGGGACTAGCGGGGGCGGAGCCGCGGCGGGAAGGGGGCGGGACCTCGGCGGGAAGAAGGGGGCGGAGCCTCGGCGGGAAGAAGGGGGCGGAGCCTCGGCTGGAAGAAGGGGGCGGAGCCTCTGCGGGAAGAAGGTGAGTGCCCATTGCCCAAGTGTGTGTGCTGGGTAGTAGAGGGATGGGGAAGCTGCATATAGAGGAATTCATCTTTCCCTATTCTTTCTGCAGCTGCTGAATAACTGATTCTCCTCCTCTCCCTCCTGCAGGAAGAATGGTGAAAGATCAATTCCTCTATATGCAGCTGCCCCATCCCCCTCCAATACAACTTCTTTTGCTGGCTCACCAGTGCTCTTATCCCCCCCCCCCTCCCTCCAGTGTTCTAATCCCCCCCCCCCTCCGTGCTCTTATCCCCCCCCGGTGCTCTTATCCCCCCCGGTGCTCTTATTCCCCCCCTCGGTGCTCTTATTCCCCCCCCACCCTCAGTGCTCTTATCCCCCCCCCGGTGCTCTTATCCCCCCCCGGTGCTCTTATCCCCCCCCGGTGCTCTTATCCCCCCCGGTGCTCTTATTCCCCCCCCACCCTCAGTGCTCTTCCCCCCCCGGTGCTCTTATCCCCCCCCGGTGCTCTTATTCCCCCCCTCGGTGCTCTTATTCCCCCCCCTCGGTGCTCTTATCCCCCCCCCCGGTGCTCTTATTCCCCCCCTCGGTGCTCTTATTCCCCCCCCCACCCTCAGTGCTCTTATCCCCCCCCGGTGCTCTTATCCCCCCCCGGTGCTCTTATTCCCCCCCTCGGTGCTCTTATTCCCCCCCCCCCCAGTGCTCTTATTCCCCCCCCACCCTCAGTGCTCTTATCCCCCCCCGGTGCTCTTATCCCCCCCCGGTGCTCTTATTCCCCCCCCCTCGGTACTCTTATTCCCCCCCTCGGTGCTCTTATTCCCCCCCTCGGTGCTCTTATTCCCCCCCCCTCGGTGCTCTTATTCCCCCCCCCACCCTCAGTGCACTTATCCCCGCCTCAGTGCTCTTATCCCCGCCTCAGTGCTCTTATCCCCCCCCCCTCAGTGCTCTTAACCCCCCCACCCAGTGCACTGGACTGCCCCCTGTTCTTTAGCCCTCCCCCGGTGCTCTTCAGCTCCCTCCCCCCTATGCTCCCTGTCCCCCCCAGTGCTCTCCACCCCCTGCGCCTTCCAACCCCCCTGCAATGCTTTCCAAACCCCCTCTTAATACTCTCCAGTCCCCCACCCCCACCCCACCGTGCCCTTCAGCTCCTCCAGTGCTCTCTGCTTCGCCTGTGCTCTCCGGCCCCCCTAGTGCTCTTCTATCTTCTATCATGTCTGCAGTCTCTGACCATCTCCTGTATCATGTCTGCAGTCTCTGAGCATCTCCTGTATCATGTCTGCAGTCTCTGACCATCTCTTGTATCATGTCTGCAGTCTCTGACCATCTACTGTAACATGTCCTTAGTCTCTGGCCATCTTCTGTTTAATGTCCCCAGTCTCTGACCATCTCCTGTATCCTGTCTGCAGTCTCTGAGCATCTCTTGTATCATGTCTGCAGTCTCTGACCATCTACTGTAACATGTCCTTAGTCTCTGGCCATCTTCTGTTTAATGTCCTCAGTCTCTGACCATCTCCTGTATCCTGTCTGCAGTCTCTGACCGTCTCCTGAACCATATCTGCAGTCTCTGACCATCTTCTGTAACATGTCCTCAGTCTCTGACCATCTCCTGTATCATGTCCTCAGTCTCTGACCCTCTCCTGTTTAATGTCTGCAGTCTCTGACCATCTCCTGTATCATGTCCTCAGTCTCTGACCATCTCCTGTATCATGTCCTCAGTCTCTGACCCTCTCCTGTTTAATGTTTGCAGTCTCTGACCATCTCTTGTATCATGTCTGCAGTCTCTGACCACCTCTTGTATCATGTCTGCAGTCTCTGACCATCTCCTGTATCATGTCTGCAGTCTCTGACCATCTCCTGTATCATGTCTGCAGTCTCTGACCATTTCCTGTATCATGTCTGTAGTCTCTGACCATCTCCTGTACCATGCCTGCAGTCTCTGACCATCTTCTGTAACATGTCCTCAGTCTCTGGCCATCTTCTGTTTAATGTCCTCAGTCTCTGACCATCTCCTGTATCATGTCCTCAGTCTCTGACCATCTCCTGTACCATGTCTGCAGTCTCTGACCATCTCTTGTATCATGTCTGCAGTCTCTGACCACCTCTTGTATCATGTCTGTAGTCTCTGACCATCTCCTGTACCATGTCTGCAGTCTCTGACCGTCTCCTGTACTATGTCTGCAGTCTCTGACCGTCTCCTGTGTCATGTCCGCAGTCTCTAACCATCTCCTGTACCATGTCTGCAGTCTCTGACCCTCTCCTGTTTAATGTCTGCAGTCTCTGACCATCTCTTGTATCATGTCTGCAGTCTCTGACCACCTCTTGTATCATGTCTGTAGTCTCTGACCATCTCCTGTACCATGTCTGCAGTCTCTGACCGTCTCCTGTACTATGTCTGCAGTCTCTGACCGTCTCCTGTATCATGTCCGCAGTCTCTAACCATCTCCTGTACTATGTCCGCAGTCTCTGACCATCTCCTGTACCATGTCTGCAGTCTCTGACCATCTCCTGTACTATGTCTGCAGTCTCTGACCATCTCCTGTACCATGTCTGCAGTCTCTGACCATCTCCTGTACTATGTCTGCAGTCTCTGGCCATCTCCTGTATCATGTCCGCAGTCTCTAACCATCTCCTGTACCATGTCTGCAGTCTCTGGCCATCTCCTGTACTATGTCTGCAGTCTCTGACCATCTCCTGTATCATGTCTGCAGTCTCTGACCATCTCCTGTACTATGTCTGCAGTCTCTGACCGTCTCCTGTACCATGTCTGCAGTCTCTGACCATCTCCTGTACCATGTCTGCAGTCTCTGACCGTCTCCTGTACTATGTCTGCAGTCTCTGACCATCTCCTGTACCATGTCTGCAGTCTCTGACCATCTCCTGTACCATGTCTGCAGTCTCTGACCGTCTCCTGTACTATGTCTGCAGTCTCTGGCCATCTCCTTTAGCAAGTCTCCAATCTCATACTAAAACTTAAACACATTGCTAATAGTATTAGCTATCTATTCATGCTGAAGGTAGGACTATGCAGGGGAGGGAGGCAGAGAGTGCAAAAGGGGGAACTGTGATTAGAGAGACGGAGGGCAGACTGCAAGGAGAACTGTGATGGGGGGCTGTGAAATGTGTGCAATAAATATTCTTGAAAACATTACAAATTTTTGTGGGTGTTTTTACATTTTAAAGTTGGGGGGTGCCAGATATAGGATCCGCCCCGGGTGCCAAATGCTCTAGGTACGCCACTGACTGGATGTGCTGTAATACATTTTCTTTCTAAAAAACCCCAGTGAGTCGGCGCACGATAGAAGAGATCTCAGAAGAAACTCAGACCGAGTCAACCAATCGCAGCAAGACCTCCCAAACTAAAATAGGAAAGGGGTCTCACCATAAATATGTACCAATGTTTAAGAATGACCAAATAAATAATCTATAAGCAGCTAAAAAATCAACTGATTGAAGCAAACAACATATAAAATCCAACTCTTGTAGGCTGATCCGATTCCTTAAAAAAATTCTTAAAACATCCTTAAAAAAATTCCTATATTCGCCTAGGATATATGAAGATAGGAAAATATATCCAACTTATAGACAACTCCAAATCTATATTAAAAGACGTGTATGATGCGAATCCTAAAATTGATCCAATTCCTTAACACTAATCATAAATAAGTAATCTAAATATCTGTTCCCAGTGGAATTATGGCTTCTTTTCCTAAAACAATATGAGATGAAAACAGGCTAAATAGTCGCAACAGCCGACTGGATCGCAATACTAGTACTCCTCTCCATACCACCACATGACTGACCCCCTTTACTTCTCTCTTCTCCATACCACCCAATTTCTCACCCCCTGTACTCCTCTCCATACCACCCCTTGACTGACCCTTGACTGAGGGGGCCATTGGGTGGAGCTTGGGCGGTACTTACTTTTAAATATGGGAGGAGCTTGGGCGGGGCTTACTTTAAAATGTGGGAGGGGTTATCAAATTTATCTTCGGGCTGAAGCCCCTGGTCTTTTTCCCACCTAGCAACGCCCCTGCTTGTGACAAAAGGAAGTCCTCCTCTCCCCCCCCCCCCCCCCGCTGTTCTGTTTTAAATGCCCTGTCCATGATTCAGCGAAGCATGTGCTCCAGCAGGAACACTAGAGGGACAGTGTCACTGATGCATGCATTGTTGCGGTTCAACATCCTTGTGGCCTCCTCAAATGGTGACAGGGCAGTGCATGCATCCTTTATTAGCAGCCTCTGGAGTGGTGAAAAGAAGCCAAACTCCCCTGAGCCTGTCCTTGTGCCATTCTCACACAGGTACTCATTGATGGCCCTCTGCTGCGTGTGCAGCCGCTGCAGCATTGCCAATGTTGAGTTCCACCTGGTGGGCATGACATAAATGAGGCCGTTGGTGGGCAGGTTGAATTCCCGTTGAATGTCAGCCAGCCGAGCACTGGCATTGTAGGACCGCTGGAAATGGCCACAGACTTTTCTGGCCTGCCTCAGAAGATCTTGTAAGCCCGGGTACCTGTTCAAGAAACACTGCACCACCAAATGCAGGACATGTGCCAAGCATTGAACATGTGTCAAGTGTCCCTGTCAGAGGGTGGAGAGAAGGTTGGTGCCATTGTTGCATACAACCATTCCTGGCTCAAGCTGCCATGGCGTCAACCACCTCTGAGCCTACCTCTGCAGAGCTGACATAATCTTGTGCCCGGTGTGGCTCCTGTCCCCTAGACAGACCAACTGAAGTACCGCATGACATCTTTTAGCCTGACTGCTGACAGGTTCAGAGGACAAATCAGTAGAAGAGGCCATAGAGTAAGGAGAAGAAGAGGAGGGGGTGGAGCAGACAGATGTGACAGAATCACCACCAATGTTTTGGAGGCATGGTGGCGGAACAAGCTCCAGCACTGAACCCTGTTCTGCATCCTTTCTAGCTGCCAGCAGAGTTACCCAGTGCGCCGTGAAGGAAATGTAACGTCCCTGACCATGCCTGCTGGACCATCAGTCAGCAGTAATGTGAACCTTCCTGCTGACTGCTCTGTCCAACGAGGCCACAACATTGCCTTCCATGATGGTAGAGAGCTGGAATGGCCTTACGTAAAAATAAATTTCTTTTTTGAAGCTTCCACTGGGGTAGAGCACGTTCTGCAAATTCATGAAAGGAGGTAGAGTCTACCAGATGAAAAGGCATCAGTTGTAGTGCTAGCAATTTGGCCAAGCTAGCATTTAGACGCTGAGCATGTGGATGGCTGGGACAGTATTTTTTTCAGCAACTGGTTTAGCAAAATTTGCCTGCTGGTCAAATCAGCAGGTGGTGTGCTGCTAGCAGATTGGCTGCAAGTACCTGTGGCACCCATTTCTATACCATCATCCCTCTCAGTGCAGGTTTTTGAGAGGACTTGAGGTATAGTAGGGGTAGGAATCCCAGATAAGGAGCAAGGAGAAGTCTGCATTTTATTATGATGTGGGTCTTTCAGATGCTCTTGCCAAAGGACTGCATGGCAGGTCATCATATGCCTTGTCAAGCATGTGGTGCCCAAGCGGCTGGTGTTCTGGCCACGCTTGATGCGCTTCAGACAGGGATTGCAAACAGCAGCGCTGGGGGCTGCTGCACATGTGTTGGAAAAAGCCCACACCAATAAACTTTTGGAAGTCGGCAGCAAGTTAGCAGCGCCCTGCACCTGTGGAGCTCTGTGGTGTGATGCAATAGGGTGGCTGTCCTTAAGCCAGCCCTTGGAGGACATCCTGGCTTGTTGGAGTTGTTCCACCTCCTCCGCACTTTCCTCCTCTATTCTCTCAGGCACCTAAGTACAATCAGTGACCTCATCATCCCCTCCTTCCTCGTCACTGGAGCAAACTTTGGAGTATGCTGCAGCTTTTGGAACATGACTGCTAGTTTGTCAGTCATGGTCACCCCCCTCTCTCTAGGCTCACATTATTCCCTTCCTCAACCTGAGAACCAACATTGGAGCATTCAAATTGCTGCGAATCCTCCAGAATCATGTAACTGACACTAAGATCAAATAATTCAGATGACTCCTCGATGGGGAAGCTATGGAAGAAGTAGCTATGGACAAAGATCCTGTGGAATAGGCCGCTTCGGCAGCTGAAGTGGAAGGCAAACTAGTGAGCCTGGATGACAGAGAATGAGGACAGCTTAGTTATCCACTCCACCAACTCTTCTGCATGTTGTGCCTCAATAACACAGCCAGCACTGGAAAAAAAGGACAAGCATGCCCCGCCTGCAGAGGATGCACCATGTCCGCGACCACAACTTTTCACTGTGGACACAGAGGCTGCTTGCCCTCTTTTAGTGGCCTGTGAGTGTCTGCCTCTCCTTGTTGGCCTTTCGGACAAGATGGGGGTTTTTGGAGAGGTTTTTATAACTTATTATAGAATGTGGGATGGAAAAATGAAATATTGGGTGCAATACTTTTGTGCTTGGTGCACTATAAACCGTTTTGTTATATTTTTTTTAATAAGAAAAACGTAATAAAGCAAAAAAAAAAATAAAACCCCTGCTGACGCAGAAGGAATAGCACCTGCGATGCAAAAGGGAGGACAGCAATTATGCCCTAAATACAATTAGTGCTGCTGCGCCGCAAAAAAAGCCCACTGCTGACGCAGAAGGAATAGCATCTGCGACACAAAAGGGAGGACAGCAATTATGCCCTAAATACAATTTGTGCTGCTGCGCCACAAAAATAAAAAACCCACCCACAACAGGGTGATAGCAGCCAGCCACCCCACAACAGGGTGCCAGCAAGCCACCCACACTGCCAGGCGTCAGCCACGGACCCGCAACAGGGTGCCATTCAGCCACCCACACTGCTAGGCGTCAGCCACCGACCTACAACAGGGTGACAGTCAGCCACCCACACTGCCAGGGGTCAGCCACCGACCTACAATAGGGTGACAGCAGCCAGCCACCCCACAACAGGGTGCCAGAAAGCCACCCACACTGCCGGGTGTCAGCCACCGACCCACAACAGGGTGCCAGCAAGCCACTCACCCTGCCAGGCGTCAGCCACCAACCCATAACAGGAGGCCAGCAAGCCACCCACAGCAGGGAAGGGTGCCAGCAGCCAGACAGCCGTTTTTTAACATTATTGTCTCTTTCAAATTGCAATGGAGATGGATGAAGACAGAAAAAGTAAAAGTGTGGTCTGGGACTCGTCTTAACCATCTCCAGGAAAAGCAGCAGTGTGCAACACATGCACAAACAATATAAGCATGGGATTAGTAACTGCAAAAAATAAAAAATACGTCAAATATTTTTTGAAATACCTCCTCCACTATCACAGGCAACAATTACAGATATGTTTCAGAAAAAAAACATGTGTCACTGTCTAGATTCAGATGGAAGATCCCAACTCCTGGTCAGAGTAATCACAGAGATAATGGTCACTGATAACGAGCCATTTAAAATGGTGTCTGACTCAGGATTTAAGCGGTTGATGTCCATACTTGAGCCAAGGTACACACTAAAGAGTGAGAAGTATTATCGAACAGAAATGCTGGGAATGATTTACCAAAAGGTCATTCAGAAAGTAAAGGCTATGCTGCAAACAGAGAATGCTGACAACTCACTCTCATTCACTCATGATTACTGGTCAGGACAAACAGAGTCACTAATGATTCTTACATGCCACTTCATTGACAGCGTTTAGACAAAAAGGCAATTGGCGTTGAATACAAAAGTGATGCAAGGATTCCACACTGAGTACAGTAGAGAAATGATTCTAGCCATGCTCGAAGACTGGGGAATCAACAAAGATTGAGTGATGCTTGTGCTCCTTCGAGACAGCGGAGCAAACATGGGAAATGCTTGCTGATATGTCAGACCTCAGTGTCATGGCACACAACACCCTCCAACTTTCAAATGATGGTCTGTCAAGCCAGAGAGCTTTGATTGATATTTGTTTTGAGAAGCATGAAGAGATAAAAAATGTTGTGCTGGCAAGTCTTTTGAATCCTCGATACAAGAACAATGCTTTCTCTTCTGATGATGTATTGACCAAGGCATAACAATGGCTGACAGAAGATATTCAACAGGAGGTGCAGGAGGTTACTGCCAAAAAGACAAGTCCAGAACAGCATTTTTATAATCTGAAAGAGAAGCATGTTGCAAAAACAGAAAAATGTCCAAAAAGACGACAACGAACAGAAGAGAATCTTCTTCATCGTGGTCAAATTGATCATGACATTTTCAGTGTTTTATTGGGGCCTCATGCGGAGGATTGTTCTGAATCTGCAATAATGAGCCTGGATGATGAACTTCATCTCTATTTGAAGGTACCAGTAATTGACAGAAGAAGTGGTGATCCTCTTCACTGGTGGAAAGAAAATGAGGCACACTACAAAAGACTTGCTTCCCATGCTAGAAGATACCTCTCTCTCTCTCTGCTCCTCTGTCCTCCTCTCCTCCTCTCCTCCTGTACCAAGTTAGCATTTTAATGAAGTGGCAGCATTATATGAAAACAACAGAAGCCCTTTAACAGGTGAACATTACCATGCTGAAATGTTATGCTTTCTGCAGTATAATATTCTACTTAACTGGGAGTATTGAAAAGTTTAGGAGGACTAGTGTCCACTCCAATCCACTGTCTAGCTTTTTTTCTAGCAGTTTTTCACTGACTGCAGTAGTTGCATTGAGTGCACTACTGTAGCAGTAGTCTACTGACTCCAGTCCAATCCACTGTCTAGCTGTTGTCTAGCTTTTTTTTTGCAGTTTTGCACTGACTGCAGTAGTGATTTAAAATAATTGCAGTGAGTGCACTACTACAGCGGTAGTCTGCCTACTCCAATCCACTGTCTAGCTGTTTGTCTAGCTTATTTTCTAGCAGTTTTGCACTGACTGCAGTAAATCATTTCAGTGAGTGCACTACTGCAGCAGTAGTCCACTGACTCCAGTCCAATCCACTGTCTAGCTGTTGTCTAGCTTTTTTTCTAGCAGTTTTGCACTGACTGCAGTAAATCATTGCAGTGAGTGCACTACTGCAGCAGTAGTCCACTGACCCCAGTCCAGTCCACTGCCTAGCTTTTGTCTAGCTTTTTTTTCTAGCAATGTTGCACTGACGGCGGTAGTTGCAGTGAGTGCACTACTGCAGCAGTAGTCCACTGACTCCAGTCCAATCCACTGTCTAGCTGTTTTTCTAGCAGTTTTGCACTGACTGCAGTAAATCATTGCAGTGAGTGCACTACTGCAGCAGTAGTCCACTGACTCCAGTCCAATCCAGTCCACTGTCTAGCTGTTGTCTAGCTTTTTTTCTAGCAGTTTTGCACTGACTGCAGTAGTTGCAGTGAGTGCAATACTGCAGCAGTAGTCCACTGACTCCAGTCCAATCCACTGTCTAGCTGTTGTCTAGATTTTTTTCTAGCAGTTTTGCACTGACTGCAGTAGTGATTTAAAATCATTGCAGTGAGTGCACTACTGCAGCAGTCGTCCACTGACTCCATTCCACTGTCTAGCTGTTTGTCTAGCTTTTTTTCTAGCAATTTTGCACTGGCTTCCTCCCACAGGAAGTGCCCAGTCATTGGGTCTTTGGGTCTTGTTGGTCTGTGTAGGAGGATGGAAGAGTCCTCCTTTGCTTTTCTGCTTTTGCAAGGACCAGTTCCGTCTCTTTGATTGAGGCTTACCCTCCTGATCTTGCAATCTTTGAGGGCGAAAAAGAAACCTGAGAGGCCGTTTCTTCTTTTTGACCGGGAATGCCCTTTTCCTATCCGCTATTCTATCCAGTATGGAATCTAGTTCCGGGCCAAATAACAAGTCTCCTGTAAACGGAATTCCGCAAAGCTTACTCTTGGATGCAGAGTCCCCCCAGCCAAGTCTTCAACCAAAGAGCTGTTCTGGCTGAAATAGATAGTGCCGTTGACCTAGCTGTCAACCTAATAGACTCAGCTGAGGTGTCCACAATGTAAGCTACAGTTGACGACGTAGAGAGGGAATCCAAGATTTCTTGGTTGGGTGAATCCAATATGCACTTTAAGCTGGTTATCCCAATATTCCAGATTCCTGGCCACACAAGTAGTGGTAAGATACACATACACTAATATTTGGGTTGTGATTAGTTTACATGCACAAAGCATATGTTGTTTTGGGGAGGAAAAGCTGGCGTTCTTTTTTAAACTGAGAAAATTTAGCATTTTAATAAAAAAATAAGGTTATGAAATTAGTGGCAGCAATACAACAAATTTGGGACAGGGCAACAAAAGGCTGGCAAAGTAAGTGGTACTTATGACGAAGAGCTGGAAGAACATTTTGCAACTAATTAGGTTAATTGCTAACAGGTCAGTCAAATGATTGGGTATAAAAAGAGCATTTTAGAGAGTCAGTGTCTCAGAAGTAAAGATGGACAGAGGTTCACCAATCTGTGAAAAGCTGCGTATAAAAACTGTTGAACAATTTCACAATAATGTTTCTCAATGAAAAATTGTAAAGACTTGAAAATTATATTAAAAGGCAAGTTTTTTTTTAAAATAACAATTTTTCTGCTCTGTGCAGTGGTTTTGCACAGGGCAGCCCCAACCCTCCTCTTCTCTGCGCTCCTGGCCCCTCTTTCTGCAAAGTCCCCCCAGAGCAAACGGCTTGCTGTGGGGGCACCCAAGTAGGCTTGCTCCCAAGCTGCTGCTCTGCGGCAGCCCAAATCCTCCTCTTTTTGGGTCCCCCGCCTGTGCCCCTGGCTCCTCAGGGCAAACAGCTTGCACCCAAGCAGGCTCACTCCCGAGCCGTTGCTCTGCCTGTCCATTTAGACACAGAGCTGCGGCTCGGCACCACCCCCTTTCTCTTCTCATTGGCTCACTGGCTGTGATTGACAGCAGCAGGAGCCATTGACTCCAGCTGCTCTGTCAAGCAATGAGGAGGGAGAGTCCCTGGAGAGCCAAGGCACATCGCTAGATTGCGATGGGGCTCAGGTAAGTAATAGGGGGGCTGCTGCACACAGAAGGTTTTTTACCTTCATGCATTGAATGCATAAAGGGAAAAAACCTTGAGCCTTTACAACCACTTTAAATATATAATCATCTACAATACATAACTGAATTGGGGTTGTATATAAAACTTTAGCAAATCCTTTGCTGAGTGGAAGGCAAGTTATGTTCTAGCTGCTGTATCTTGCTTGACAAATTCCTCTACCAAAACAATTTTCAGAATCTGTAAATGAATATCGATATGAAATTACAAGCAGGACACATAAAACAGCCTGTTAGTCTGGTTCAACACCTGGAGTTTGTACATTTCCGTGTCCGTGTATGGGTTTCCTTCCACAATCCAAATAAACCTCTATACTTTATTGGCTACCTATAAAAATGGCCTCGCTGTCTATATATTTTAATTTTAAGAAGGGTAGTGAGGAGTTAGAAGCCCTGACAATTTTTATTTCACTATTTGTGTCCCTTCTAGGAAAATTTATGTTTCATTTCAAAATTTTAAGTTGTCACTGGAACAAGAATAGATGGGAAATCCTTTAATAAGTCACTTGATGCAGAGGATTTCTCTAGCTTTGCAAAGATTTCTTCTCGCTTTTTGAGGTTTCTGTGGGTCAGGGACTATTGGGAAAACTTCCCATAGGGTCACAGATGGCAAAAGGAAAAACTATTAGCAGCTTTGATCCTACTTGAAAACTAAAAGAAAATTGTTTTCTTTTCAAGGATCAGAACATTCAGGGGTATGAGAGATGATTACGGCCACACACACCTACACAGGTTGAACTGGATGGACTATTGTCTTTATTCAACCTCAACTACTATGTAACTATGTTTTGATTTAGAGATTCGATACTTTAAAGTATAAGTCTGCCCTAACACTAAAATCCCAGGATCTATAGACCTCCACGTTCTAACACTAACCTATCTAGCCCCGTAAAGAAGAAATCAGTATACATAAATTTTTTTAAGCCGATCTGACCCGATCTCCAGCGGTGGAAGCTCTGCAGAGAACACGGCTGGCAACAGCTGTAAAATGAATGGGAAGTGACGTAACCCATAGACCTACTATGGGGCTCCCGTTGCCGGCTGTGTCCTCTACAAAAAAATAAATCAGTATACTTACCTTTTTTGAAGCCAATCCGACCCGATCCCACGCTGAGCTGTCAGCCGCGGCTTCGCTGTGTAGGCAGTTGCAGAGGACACAGCTGACAACGGAAGCCCCATAGTAAGTCTATAGGTGACGTCACTTCCCATTCATTTCACAGCCATCGTCAGCTGAGTCCTCTGCAGAGCTTCCGCCGCTGGAGATCGTGTCGGATTGGTTTAAAAAAAGGTAAGTATACTGATTTCTTCTTTACAAGGCTAGATAGGTTAGAGTTAGATCATGGAGGTCTTTAGATGCAGGGATTTTAGTTTTAGGGTGGACTTATGCTTTAGGGACATTAGATTGCAAGCTCTTTTGGGAGACTCATATGGTTCTAAATCATAAGCTGATATAATAACGTATGAAAGATGTAGGAGTGGATCAAAACAATTTGAGAAAAATACATTCTCTACCAAAAAAAAAAAACAACACAGAAGCGAAAAGAGGAGTTATAAGAACACTCAGCCAAATAGAACAAAGAGTTAGAGGTTATGCTTTACTGGCTAGCCTGCTGGGATTAGTAGTTCTACAAGTAAAAGAAGGCCGTAAGATCCTTACCTTTACAATGAATGGACAATGAACGTATCAGGTAACCCAACAACTGAAAACTCTTCCTAGAGTCCTCCCAGCCTTATCTGATGTCTTCCTTCTCGCCTTGCCTGCAGGGACCTGCTCTGTCACACAGCTTCCTGGGACTAAATGTCACCTGGATGAACAGGTATGCCAGCCTCTCCTCTCCGCCTCCTCCACTGGTGCACTCTGGAACTTGTAGTCCAGAGACAAAGCAGCAATAAGGAAATGAGTGCTCCTTTTATTGCCAACAGACCTTTCACTGTCCTTGAGGCTTTTCCTTTGCTCTCAATAGTTGCATTGTTTGAAAATACAAGCAAAATGTATACAACATAAAAGGTAAAAGCAAAAGGAGTCTGATATAAAAAGGCAGTCCCTGTATGTATTACAACTTGATACACATAAATATCTCTCTGCTGCCCATGCACTATAAAATCTCTGTTTCTATAGATTTACCATAAGGACACACCTAAACAATCCATTCAACCTGTATACTGTTAGAAGATCCTTGTACTACATAGTTGTTGGTCGATCTAAGTGCCCTTTCACACACCTATGTTTTCCTGCATTTTTTCCTTGCAAGAAAACGTTTTTTCTTTAAATCCCATGGGACTTTTCATACCAGTGCGTTACCAGTGCGTTTTGAAAAGTTCTGCATGCTGCATCTTTGGTGCGGTTTGGAAACGCAGCTTCCCATAGAAATTAATGGAAATCATTGTAAAATTGCAGTAAAATCACAGTAAAAAAGCAATCGCAATTTGTGTTTTTGGTGCGTTTGATAGTCACATGTCCATTTTTCACAGATGCAACAACCCAAAACCGCACCAGAAACAGAAACACAGCAAAAAGCAGCTGAAATGCAGAAAAATCACAGTAAAATCGTGATTTTTCTACAGAGCATTGTGAAAGTACCCTTGGGCTCACAATACATGTTACAATCTGTTCATATAATCCCTGTACAATCAACCTTAGATCTACCAAAACTACATAATGTAAAAGTCTACCTAAACTATCCAATCACTCTTTATCCAATCAGGTAGGCCCTTGCACTACATAGTTGGTAGATCTAAAGAAGAATATACAATCATAATGTAATGTGTGTGGTGATCCTGAAGGAGGTTGTACAATCAGATTATATAGTGTATTACCATTATCATATTTTTATTATGTTTTTTTTTTTTTATTCTATTGTTTTGTAAATACAGTAATGGAAAAGGGCACATTTACAACAATCATGATTCTCCTGCTAGAGACAAATCGCTAGAAGCAGGATCACTAAAATGACTGCCTGTCTGTCCCTATGGAATCGCTTCTTCTGCAGGCAGACGCAGTCGGATGTTGCTGGCCTGAACGTGCCTGAATTTAGATTGCTAGCTATGGGAGCAACATCTCACTGCTTTGACTACAGGGGGAACAATTCCACAGGGGACAAACAGGCCCGTCTTGGCAATCCTGTTTGTTGAAATTACCAACAGCAGGACTGCGAGTGGCAGAGTCACTTGTCTGACCTCAATAGCAGAGGTAAAAAACGTGGTAGTATTTTTTTAGTTTTTTTAATCTTCTTAGGCCTTGGAGAGGCTGGCTGTAACATAAAACATTAGGTATGGCACAGGTTTCACCATGAAATATGCAAAGTGAAAAGTTACCTTCTTTGGTCGTTCCTTGTGCTGTCTGGAGGAAATAAAACATAGTAGAGTATGGTGTTTTTAAAAAACAAAGCCTGTCTGAGAAGTGACACAGTCCCTGCGTGATGAGGACAACGACTTGCCATTACATAAAATGCAGTTTGATTAAGCAGGGAACTCTGAGAGTGGCCATGTAGAGTAGTAGTCCGCGGTCTATAGAGTTCCTGACTCCATACAAGGTTCAGAGCTGAAGATAAATGAAAAAGAGGGATAACTTCTCAGTGCTGATTTCTTGTCAATAGCAAAATGGATAAAAAAAAAAAAAAACACAACAAAAAATCATTACATTCTTTCAATGTGTGACAGACCCATTTTAATGAAAATCTCTTTCCACACATGCACAGATTTCTGTCCCAGAGAACTGGATCTTCTGGATCATACAGGTTTGTGACTATGAACTGGCAGGCCAGATGCCTCTTTTGCTAGACATTGGCTGTAATGAATGTCAGGGCTCATTTCCCGGGCTGACACTGTCATCCTATACAAGGGGTGAGCACAAAGAGACCTCTGTGAATATTATAATGAGAAGCAGTAAATCAGGCACTAGCATTGTCCCACGCTGAACTGATGCCAGTTATTGTACCATCGCCATTTAAAGGACCAACAAGCCTTAAAGTATATCCAAACCCAAAAACAAAAAGATATATATTGTAGCTTACCTATGTTTAGAAGAAGTGGCTGCATTAGTTTTCTTATTTTTTAGTACATTTCTGCAAGTACAGAAAAGATCTGTTGATCTGAAAGGAATCCAATATCCTTGTAATGCTCTGCATACTGATCTGCAATGTCAAATAACATTATTAGCTTTCCATGATATCGTCTGTGAACTATAAAACACCTCCCCCTAGTCATAATTTTTGTTTGGGGTTTAGACATGCTTCCAATATGTATGTACAACCAGAGGCATAACTACAAATCATGAGGCCCATAGCAAAATCTGAATGGGGCCCCCAGCTAACTCTCTCTGTAGCAGCTGGCAGTGTCAACTGTGACAATACGTGTCATTGATCCAAACATTAAGGATGTCTAAATCAATGGCAGGCAGCAGGAGAGCTGTCAGCATAGTCAGTGCACAAGCAGGACAATTGCTTTGGATACAAGTTATATTTGTAGTAGCAACAATCATAATAAGAACCATAATAATATTGGATATTATGACAAAGTGATTAATGCTCTTGCACGCAAATACTCAATAAACCTAATACAAACTTCTTTACCTCTTGCTGACCTCATACCACATATTTGCTGTGGCAAAAGTGGGCTTTAACACCCTGCCACCGCATATATGCGTCAAAGGCGGCCTGAGGTTGCGTGGCTGTGTTTATTGCGCACTCTCTATTACTGACTGATCTCAGTCACAGCTTCTGAGCAGAAGCCAGGGGGACAGGTTCCTGATCACGTGACTGCTGTGAGAGCCAATCACAGCAGTCACATAATTCAGAAGCCAACACAAAGGGGTTAAACTTTTTTGTGGAACTAAAAAATTTCAGCTGTCCTATAGGGCTTTAGCAGTCAGATTTTATTGTTGGCTGTGTTCCCTGCTGGGAAGAATAACCCTCTCTTTTCCTCCTAGCACCCTAAGAGACAGAATGTGATGTGAAATTCTAAACCATACCATTTTGTTACATCTGTTTGCCAAAAAATACCTGCTGATCCTGGCAGAAATCCTGTGTGCTTCTCTGCCTTTGCTGGCTGTTATCAGTTAGCATTGTCCTCAGCTCTCTCTGTGGACTACAGAACAGCCCCTCAGTGTTATGGAGATGAGCAGAGGGAAAGGTTTTCTGCCATCCTAACACATTTTTTGTTCTAGGGTGACAATATTACTTTTTATACATACAGTACAATGAGTTAGAGTTGTCACCCCAGGACAGGAAGTGTGTTCCTTGCAAGATCACCAGGTAAAATGAAAAAAAAAAGAGCCTGAAAAAGAAAACTAAAGGAGCCACCACATCTAAGGACTGGTAAGCAGCAAACACATTTTGTTCTTGGGTTCAGATACACTTAAATATTTGTATAGCTTCCAAATAAAGTATGGTGTGATCATATTCTTGGCTTGTATATGGCCTACAGAATGTGATCTTCACTTGATTACTTGAACCAGAAATGAGAGTAAAGTTTTCACTGAGGACACCTATTCCAGTGACAACCTTCTACAGCTGTCTAAAGCAGGATATAAATAGGGAGGTTTTTTCCTTTAATAAAAAAAAAACTCACAGATCCCTGCAGGAATCTCCCCCACTGCACTTTTGAATTCTGACAGCAGAGACTCTTCACTGTCAGAATACACAGATCAGCGCTGCAGCCATTGGCAGCAGGACCGTTAGACCAGCTTCTGTTGCCCAGATGGCAGTACACACAGAGCAAAATTTGTCAAGCTCCTGCTGAACTGGACGATTATTAGTTACTGTATACCCAGCTTTAACACCTGGCCTTTTAGCAAAATAACAGCTGGGCGGTGGTTTAATTGTTGTAAATGGGCGTCATATGACGCCCTTCACAACGTGCCGATTTTGTACCCCAGGGGGGGCGCAGTGCAGGTATCAGTGGTGAGGTATGTCGCTTGGACAAACCGCATCTTCTATCATGGTGAAGTGCCTATGATATAGGCTCTTTACCATGTTATCAGCTGTGTCCAATCATTGCTAATCACAGTGTAAATAGGAAGTGTCAGTTATCAGCATTCCTCTATTCACACTGACAGCACGTGAGTAGAGGAGACCCAATAAACGGCTCTACTGACAGGGAGGTCTGTGCTGATAATTAGTGCATTGATTATCAGTGCAGTCCCATCAGGGATGCCTGCCAGTGCTCATCAGTGATGCCCACCTGTGCCCATCAGTGATGCCAATAAGTGCCCATCAGATGCCAATAAGTGCCCATCAGTGCTGCCTATCAGTGCCACCTATCAGTGCCCATCAGTGTTGCATATCAGTGCCGCCTATCAATGCTGTATATTAGTGCCTCCTCATCAGTGCCTGTCAGTGCAGCCTCATCAGCGCACATCAGTGAAGGACAAAAATTACTTATTTACAAAATTTAACAGAAACTAAGAAAAACTTTGTCTTTTTTTATTTGTTTAGCAAAAAATAGGTGGTGGTTAAATACCACCAAAAGAAAGCTCTATCTGTCATTAAAAAAAAAAATGATAAAAATTTTGTTTGGGTACAGCGTTGCATGACCGCGCAATTGTCATTCAAAGTGCGACAGCGCTGAAAATTGGCCTGGGCAGTAAGGGGGTGAAAGTGCCCAGTATTGAAGTGGTTAAAGGTAAATTCCCTTGCTTTATTTTCTCTAAGCCCCTGTTCACATCAGGCCGATTTGACATGTTGGTGCCTACTGCCCGCAATTGCACTGTCCGAACTGGTGCGATGCTGACTTTGCGGCGCAGCACCGTTTCCCAAAAGTACTGCGCTACTTTTGGCGACTTCGGGGGCGATTTCAATGGACATCTGTGCAGGAACCCACACAGATGTTTGTCAAATCGCCTCTGAACTCGCACTGACATGAATTTGAATTCTAAACTCATACGATTTCAAACCAGCCCTCAGTGTGAACGAGGGTTCAGTTGTATCGCAAGGACAGGAAGTGAAGTCTCCCCAACAGGACACAACTGGCATAAAATAAACTGATCAGGGTTTTAACTCTTCCCCACTCTATCCAAAACAAAAAAAAAAGTTAATACACATATACTTCAAAGCTTATCTGCTTATATTTTCCTTCCTTCTTTTAATGTTACATGATTTACAGTAATGCCCCATACACACGTGCAGATTATCTGCAGACTTTTGTCTGCAGACTTACCAAAACCATATAATATGAGGTCAAACCTAAACACTTTCAATTTGTATGCAATCCGGCAGGCCCTTGCACTACATAGAAAAGGTAAGTCTGCAGACAAAAGTCTGCAGATAATCTGCACGTGTGTATGGGGCATAAGTCCCCGTTCACACTAAAGCCCCGTACACACACGCAGATCGTCGTCATACAAATGTTCGTCTTTTCTCCCCGGGATGTCGGTGTCTGTTGAAAAGTGCAAAGACTGCCCAAGGACAGCACAAGAATTTTGTCCGCAGACTTCAGCTGACTGCAGAAGTGATGTCATGTAATGGTTAACTTTCCCTGTGTTTTTTATTTTCTGAGCATGCCCAGTCTTGCAAATCTGCGGTCTGTCGGCTGATTTCTGTACTGACAGGCGAACAATCGTCCGTTCTGGTGTCTGCAGACAAAAATTTTCATGTTTGCAAGAAAGACTCTTGTCCGCGGATTGTGTGCAGACATCTGTCGGAGGCACCATACTAACACGCATACAATCGGCAGATCTTTCGTCCGCCGACGTTTGTATGACGACGATCTGCGTGTGTGTACGGGGCTTTAGGCGACCTGTGAGGCGACCTGGTCGCCTCACAGGTCGCCGTAGGTCGCCTTCCATAGGGAAGCTGCGGACCCGTTCTAATAGGAGCGACACAAGTCGCTCCGACTTAGAAAAAGGGTCCGGAGCTTCTTTGGGGCGACCCGGAGGCGACCGCCATAGACTTCAATGTTATGAAGTCCGTGGTGGCCGCTCCGAGGTCGCGGTGCGCTGTTCGCACCGCGACCTCGGAGGTCGCCGCCCCAAGTCGGATCGCCCCTATGTGAACGGGGCCTTAGTGCAACTGTTTATCAAGCACAACATTTCAGTAAAAAACACACTAAAGTTAATTTTTGGCACACAAACGCAATTTATTACCCATTTTATTGGAAAAATGTAAAAGATGAGATGGCTCAGAGTAAATAAATACCAAACATGTCAAGCCTTAGACCCCATTCACACTGCCGCGACTTGTCAGGCGACTTGTCAGCCTGACAAGTCGCGGTCCCTCGCGGTCCATTGACTGCTACAGGACGCGTTCTAATAGGAGCGACACAAGTCACTCCGACTTAGAAAAAGGGTCCTGTACTACTTTGGGGCGACCTCGGAGCGACTTGCATAGACATTCATTATATGAAGACCTTGCAAGTCGCGGCGAAGTCGCGGTGCACGGGACTGACAAGTCGCCTCCCGAAGTAGTGCAGAGTCGTGTCGCCATAGTGTGAACCGACTCTTAAAATTTTGTGCACCTGTGAAACTGCAACAAACTTACCCTCAATTTTCAATAGGCAATGCTTTAAAAGCCCCTGCAGGTCATCAGTTTAGAGTTACAGCAACCATGAATAATGGGCCTAGGATTATTGCTCTCACTTAGCCATAATTTATGCTTTTGTGTGTAGTGGCCCCCGATGCATGTGTTTATGTTTGTATTTGTATATATGTGAGGGTGGGAGGGGAACCTAAATTTTTTTATTTTTTTGGGGGGGAGGCGTTTAATTTTTTTCACTAAAGTTTCTTTATTTTAATACATAGGAGACAAAGTGATGCTTTTTTTGGTGACAGGTTCTCTTTAATGAGACATTGTGGCAGGGGTGCACATGGGGGGACCGGCAGTTGCTGGGGTGTGTGGAAGCAATCAGATGGCTGTACAGCCACCTGATCACTTCCATCTGACAGCCGACAAAAACTGTCAAACTTTCAAGCAGCAGCTGAAAGTGTGTGAATGGCACATGAAAGGGTTAAAATAGTTTTTGCATGTGTGCTGTGCTGAGTTGGCTTAATTTCTTCGATACACATGGACATGCCCACTGTGTAATTTATGAGATTTATCACTATGGAATTCATGTAAATAATGACTGTAACATTATGTATTTTGTTGTCCGTATGATGATCATTGTATGAACGATGAGTTATTTAGTAATTATTGTTTACCATTTATTCATGGATCTTCATGAATCACATGTGTGCTCTGGTATTGTTTTTTAATGTATCATCATTACAGCTTGATATTTCAATAAGAGGTGTCATTATTTGGAATGACAGCGGGAACTTACATCTTCTAGCCATAAGGTGGCGATCACATTCCATGTACCACATACCAGCCAAGAAGGTCATCGTAGCATGCTTGAAGCAATAAAAAACCTGTATTTAAACTAAAGAACAAAAATTAAATATATTGCCGCTTTCTTGTCCCTAGATCTTCATTTGTTCTTTTTCCTTTATTCTCACCTGGTGATTTGGTCAGTAATACACTTCCTGTCCTAAAGCGACAATGCTAACTCACTGTACTGTACCTATGGAGAAGGAGTGATGTCACCTAGGTCAGCAAATGTGATAGGGTGACAAAAATGGTATTTTTGTCTTACCGTAAAATCCATTTCTCTGATGTTCATTGAGGGACACAGCTTCTGATCTTCTTAATTATTGGGTTATACTGCCCCCTACAGGAGTAGGACACTAGACAGGAAAAAAAGCTTGACTACGCCTATGGTCTCAGGGGGTATACTCCCACATTCAGCTATAGGCACTCAGTTTTGTTACTAGCAGTGTCAGAAGAAATTTAACTCCACAGAGGGGTGGGTGCTGTGTCCATCAATGAACATCAGAGAAATGGATTTTACGGTAAGAAAAAAATCCCATGTCTCTTTCGTTCATTGACGGACACAGCTCCTGATCTTCTTAACCATGAGGACGTCCCAAAGCAGTGTATACATGAGGGGTGGGAACAACAGAAAAAATTACCAAGGCAAAACCATAGCCAACCAGGTAACATGGAGCTCAAACAGGAACAACTGGAACTCACCTGAAAAAAAACAATACACCCTCAAAGAGGACTAGGTCCTCTAAACAGCAGCCTGCAAAACTTGACAGCCAAAAGAAGTATCCGCAGATGCCAACACATCCACTTTATAAAATGTTGTGAAAGTATGCACCGATGACCAGGTGGCTGCCTTACAAACCTGCGTCACGGACGGAGAGCCTAGGAGGCACTGAGCACCCAAGTAGAGTGTTCCTTGACAGGGAAAGGAGGAACCTGACCCTTGATAGAATAGGTCTGAATCACCGTCTGTCTGATCCATCTGGAATGGTCGCAGAGGAAGCAGACAACCCTTTCCGAGGCCCATCCGTGAGTACAAACAGTGAGTCTGAGTTCCTAAAGACTCTGTAGCTGCCAGGTACACCCAAATTGCCCGAACCACATCCAGGGAATGCAAGGCAATTTGCTTAGGATGTTTTGGCCTGGGACACAGGGAAGGCAACACAATGTCTTCATTCAAACGGAAATCAGAGACGACTTTTGGAAGGAACGACAGACAAGGGCGAAGAACCACCTTATCTCTGTGAACCCCAAAGTAGGGTGAACAACATGACAACGCCGTCAGCTCTGACACCCTGCGTGCAGAAGTGATTGCCACCCAAAAAGGGTCACCTTCTGGGACAACGTAAGTAGGGGAACCTCCCCAAGACTTTCAAAAGGAGGTTTCTGGAGGATTGACAGTACCAAAATGAGGTCCCAAGGCGGCAATGGAGACCGCACTGGAGGAGCCAAGTGTCGAACTCCCTGGATAAAAAGTATGCACCAAGGAATGGGTGGCCAATGATCGTCGAAAGAAGATCGCCAAAGCTGACACGTGTCCCTTGATGGTAATCAAGGCCCGGCGCTGCTCAACCTCCTGTTGGAGGAAGGTCAAGCCACCGAAAAAGAGCAAGAATGAACCCCAAGAGACTCACACCACACAATGTATGTCCTCCACGTACGATGGTAGATTCTTAGAAGTAGATTTCCTAGCCTTTAACAGCGTTGGAATCACTGATTCAGGCAGTCTCATATCCTCCTAGCATTCAACAGCCAAGCCGTCAATGCCAGCGACTGTAAGGCAGGATGGAAGATTCGCCCTTGGAGCAGATTCTCCCTGAGAGGAAGCTTCCAAGGAACGTCAGCAACCAGCTGCACCAGATCATCGTACCAGGCCTGGCGAGGCCAGTCCAGGGCACTTCTGCCTCGATCCTGCATAGAAGTCTTGGCAGAAGAGAGGAGGAAAGGCGTAAATCTGACCATACTGACCCCACAGGCCCACCAGCACGTCTGTTGCGTCCATCAGAGGATCCAGTGATCATGCCACAAACCTCTGGACCTTCCTGTAGAGCCGATAGGCCAACAGGTCTACCTCGGGAATGCCCCGCCAGAGAACCAACTGATGAAACACCTCCAGGTGAAGTGACCATTCCCCTTGGTCCAACGCCTGTCGACTGAGCTAATCCACCTACCATGTTTCCACCCCTGGAAAGTGTGGGCTGGAATGAGCGCTCTGCCCATTGTAGAATACCAGCTACCTCCAGAGCCGCCAGGACACAACTTGTGCCCCTCAGGTGGATGACATAAGCCACAGCCGTGGCATTGCCCGATTGAATTCGCACCAGACACCCCTGAAGACGATCCGTCCAAAATTCAGACAAAGTCTGATCACTGCAATTTGACCAAAATCTCCCTTGCAGGGACCTCGTGTGAAACTGCGTAAACTGAACCACCTTGAAGGTAGACACTATTATGCCCAGCACTCGCATGCAAGTCTGGAGGGATAACCGTCTGCTGGACAACAGAAGATGAATCACAGCCCGAAGCATGGCCAGAGGAAGGAGAACTCTGGCTAAGGCCGAGTCCAGAGTCAGACCCAGATTGTCCAGTTTTGTGGAAGGAACCAGAGCAGACTTCTGAAAATTCAGAATCCAGCAGAACTCAATCAGAATTTGTATAGTGATCTGAAAGTTGTCCACCAGAGCAGGAGGGGACTTTGTTCTCAGAAGAAGGTCATCCAAGTAGCCCAGTACCGTGATCCCCCACTGACATAACAATGCCAGCACCGAGGCCAACATTTTGTGAAGACCTGGGGGATAGAGGCAAGACCCAAGGGCAACGCCATGACTGGTAATACTCAGCAAAACGGAAGAAGCGCTGAAGTCAGGCACACATCAGAATGTGCAGGGAAGCATCCTTGCGAAAGGTCTCCATTCTGAACTTCTGTACCTGGATAAAGCAGCTCACAGTCCTAAGGTCTAGATTGGATGTACCTAGTCCTTCTTCTCAGTGACCGTTAACAGGCTTGAATAAAAGCCTTGAAACAAATCCAATACCTGAAAAAATAAAACAGACCATGCATCGCCCCAAGGGGAGCCTGCATCGGGACACACAATGGAAGGAAAGAACCTTTTTGGAGGGCAAGAAGGAAACTCCACGGGCCCAGAAACCAGCGAAAACCTCCCCACACCCCAGGCACGGGTGAGGGCACACCTTCAGACTGAAGATGCCTTGTCTGTGTAAGATTCTGGTACCTTTGGTACCCTTATTGCCCATTTTTCGTTACATATTGCGTCCCACCTTTTCAGTTAGGTGGAACGCATATACCTTTAAGCCGCATGACATCATCACTGAGCGCCGATCTGAGCGGCTATTTCAATCGCCGGCTTTCTCTCACAGGTTGTTCGTTCAAACCGCATGCTTAGCAGCCTTGTCTTATGCTGCCAGAGCCTCCAACTATTTTCTTTACCTGGAACAGACCGGAACCTCGCTACTGATCCCGTATCTTGCTACCGGATCACTCCCTTACTACCGGACCCTTCTACTTACTAACCTCACTAGTGATAAGTACCCCACAGGGGATTCCTTCATAACTAACTTACACTATCTACTTCTGCACATTAAGGACTGTTACTATCTATGCATTACTAATCCTATCATCTGCACTGTTACATAGATTGCTAGCTCTTGAGTCTACTACCATCTATCCTTGCACTGGGTTAGTCTCTCCTGTATATGTCATCTGCTGTCCTTAACATCTGTTACTATACATGATTACTAACCTATCTGCATTCTACCTATTACCATCTACTACTCTCCTGAACATTACTATCAAGTGCTTATCATTGCTATCACTGCTCACGCCTGTCCCTTCAGCACATCACCTCTATACTGTCATATACATCCTATCACTCCAGGAACATCTTATTGAGTGTATGTATATTTGTATGCTGAAGCAGGCGGGTCCACAGTGATGAGTCTGGAGAGTTGGATCTGGTAATTCAACACATCTCTACATGACTACTGAGTGGAGATTCTGCAGCTGCAAATCCAGCTCACTATAAAAACGCAGGAGCGTTACAGATTGAACGAACCCAAAAAATGGATTCAGCAGAATTACCCACTCAAGTGATACAATTAACACAAAAAGTAAATGCATTAATACTTGCTCTTACTGAAGTAAAAGATGAAAATCAGACTCTGAGACAGCAGATAGCCCGTCTTTCACAGCTTACTGCTGCTCAGCCCCCTGAACCTAAAATAAACCCTCCTCTAGTGTTTACAGGTGATCGGAAAAAATTTTGTGAATTCAAAAACGCATGTCAATTGCTTTTTTTGCTAAAACCTCGTACTTACCCTACTGATCAAATTAAAGTCTGTACCACTATTTCATATTTGACGGGTGATCCACGGGCCTGGGCAGACTCTCTCTTTGAGAAAGATGATCCTCTTCTCAACTCCTATCCTTTATTCCTAGCGGAACTCGCTAGCTTATATGAAGACCCCAATAGGCAGAGTACTGCTGATATCCAATTAAGGGCTTTAAAACAAGGAAGGAGACCTGTTGAAGACTTTGTAGCAGAGTTCAAAAGATGGACCCTTGATTCAGGGTGGAATGATACATCTCTGCGAACTCAGTTCAGACTTGGGTTGTCAGAAGCCGTTAAAGACGAGCTCGCCCGAGCGGATTTACCTGGCACTTTGGATGCCTTAATACAACTCAGTATCAACATTGACAGGCGACTGCGAGAAAGAAAGGCTGAGAAGATGGGAATGCCATCGTCCAGTCCTTCTCGGATTTCGGCCGTTGACCCTACTCCTATGGAGGTAGGAACCATACGCCCACCTTTATCGACTACTGAACGAGCCAGGAGAAGATCCAGAAATCTCTGCATGTACTGCGCCTCCCCGGATCATTTGATAAGCGTCTGTCCCCTTGTCCGCAAAAAAGAGGGTGAGTGTTCACATGTCTTGCTAGGGGGATTAACGACTTCCTTTTCTAATCCCTATCTCTTTATTCATTTGACATTACAGTGGGACCAAACTAGGATCACCACCAAGGCTATGATCGACACAGGATCTTGTGGGAACTATATCGATACACGTTTTGTTACTTTAAATAAAATACCTATTATTTCAAAACCTAAACCTCTCTCTGTTAGTTTCATTAACGGTATTCCGTTATCTTCTGGTCCAATCACCAATCAGACACAAGCACTCCTTGTCACTGCTAATAAGTCCCATATGGAGACCACCACTTTTGATGTACTACCTTCACCACATTTTCCCATTATTTTGGGACTCCCCTGGTTACACATACATCAACCAACCATAGATTGGAAAACACGGACTCTAACCTTCCCTTCTCACTATTGCGAGATCACGTGTAACCTCCCATCTTATGGAAAGATCCTGTCTGTGGTGTCAGATGAGATTACACCACTATGCTACCAGGATCTGACCGAAGTCTTCCTTGAGAAAAATGCTCAAGTGTTGCCTCCCCATAGGGACTATGATTGTTCTATCGATCTACTCCCTAATAGCAAATTGCCTTTCGGTCATGTTTATCCTCTTTCACAGGATGAACTTTCTCATCTCAAGGAATACTTGGATGAGAATTTGGCGAAAGGGTTCATCAGACCCTCTACTTCTTCCACAGCTGCAGGACTTTTCTTTGTCCGCAATAAGGATTCAAGTCTTAGGCCTATTATTGACTATAGGCAATTAAATACCATTACGATAAAGGATCGCTATCCTTTACCGCTCATCCCTGAACTCATTGAACAAGTGCTTGGGGCTACCTACTTTTCTAAATTGGACCTAAAAGGGGCATACAACCTAATCCGAATCCGTGACGGAGATGAGTGGAAGACAGCATTCAGAACCAGATACGGATTATTCGAATATCTTGTGATGCCTTTCGGGTTGTGTAATGCTCCCGCAGCTTTCCAACGATTCATAAATGACATCTTCAGAGACTTACTTGATGTCTGTGTCGTGGTATATCTGGACGATATACTTATCTATTCTCGATCTTTGTCTGAACATATAAAACATGTAAGACTTGTGTTATCCAGATTACTCGCACACAATCTATACGTGAAATTAAAAAAATGCCTATTTCATAAAGAAGAAATATTATTCCTAGGATACATCATATCTAAAACCGGAATCAAGATGGATATGAGCAAGATATCGTGTATTCTGGATTGGCCTATACCAACAACTCGTAAGGCATTACAGCGTTTCCTCGGATTTTCAAACTTCTATAGGAAGTTCATCAAGAACTTCTCTGCTATTGTGAGACCTCTCACACAACTTACAAGTATAAAGAAACCATTCAAATGGTCAGAAGAAGCAAATGGAGCTTTCCGCTTGTTAAAATCAAGCTTTACTTCTGCTCCCATACTACGCCATCCAGACCCATCCCTCCAATATATCCTGGAGGTAGATGCGTCAAACATGGCAGTAGGAGCAGTTCTCTCCCAACGACCAACAAATACTTCACCACTCCACCCAGTTGCTTTCTTCTCTAAATCACTAAGCAGCCCAGAGGTGAATTACCCAGTGGGTGAAAAAGAGTTGCTTGCCATAAAGCTGGCACTAGAGAATTGGCGACATCTACTTGAAGGTACCCGATTACCAATACTCATATATACAGATCATAAAAATCTTCAATACCTTCAGACTAACAAAACTCTTTCCCACCGGCAGGTACGATGGTCATTATTCTTCCTAAGATTCAACTTCCTAGTGACCTACACGCCTGCAGACAAAAACAAAAAAGCGGATGCGCTATCACGATTAACCGAAGATAACTGCGCCAAAATCCCTTCTATTCCTATAATACCCTATGAACGTATTATTGGTGTTGTTCGTTCCCTGAAGGAAGAGATTTTGCACAGTATAGGACTGGATTCACCTCCACCACAACTAAGTACTGATGCAGAAGGCTTCCTCTACTACAACGACAAACTCTACATACCCCCTACTATGCGCACCAAGATCTTGGAATTGTCACATGATGTGCCTATGGCAGGACATATGGGTATGACTAAAACCCTTAATTTGCTTACCAGGCAGTTTTGGTGGCCTGATATGAAGACGTCTACAAAAATTTGTTTCTTCATGTGAAATCTGTGCAAGGTCCAAAATTGACACTACAAAACCATCTGGTCTACTTTGCAGTCTACCAATACCCCAGGTTCCATGGGAAGTTGTGTCCTTAGACTTTATAGTAGAACTACCACCTTCCAAAGGATTTAATACCATTCTAGTGTCAGTGGACCATCTGACAAAGATGGCACATTTCATTTCTATTCGCAGACTACCTTCATCTAAGCAAACAGCGGAATTACTAATGAAACATGTGTTCAAGTTACACGGAATTCCAAAGACTCTTTTATCCGACCGTGGTTCACAGTTCATCTCCAAGTTTTGGCAAGCTCTATGTCATATACTACGGATTGAGCGAAAGCTCACTTCTCCTTACCACCCTCAAACCAACGGACAGACTGAAAGAGTCAACCAGTGCATTGAACAATATCTACGTTGCTACACCTCATACCTACAGGATGATTGGGTGGACCTCCTCCCTCTGGCGGAATTTGCTTATAACAACGCAACCCACAGCACTACCAAGCAAAGTCCGTTCTACTTAAACGATGGATTTCATCCCACACTTCTTCCACCACGCATCCTACCATCAAGTAACCCAGTAGCCTCGGATTATCTTACCCAAATAAAAGACTCTCTGGGTTTACTTAGTACCACCATCTCACACGCTCATAGTCAACAAAAAAGGTACTACGACCTTCGTAGGAAACCCTCTCCTCAATATGCTATTGGGGACCTCGTTTGGCTATCAACGAAAAATTTAAGGTTAAAGATCCCTAGCAAAAAGCTTGGACCTTTATTTCTGGGACCCTTCCCAATTAAGAAACTCATTGGAAAAGCTGCAGTGCAACTCACTTTACCGGCAGATCTCAGAATACATCCCATCTTTCATGTGTCGCTACTGAAACCACATGTTCCTAACCAAGGAATAAGGCCTACCATCTTGCCTCCACCTCCAGTACAAGTTGAAGGCGGAGAAGAATTTGAGATTAGGGAGATTTTGGATTCTCGTATCCACAGAGGAAAACTCCAATATCTCATAAGATGGAAGAACTATGGACCCCAAGACGACACCTGGTTGGATACTTCTGATGTTCACGCACCCAGGCTTATACGAAGGTTTCATTCTAAATACCCGGAGAAACCAGTGCTATAGGCCTTCTGGAGCCGGCCTTAAGGGGGGGGGTACTGTAAGATTCTGGTACCTTTGGTACCCTTATTGCCCATTTTTCGTTACATATTGCATCCCACCTTTTCAGTTAGGTGGAACGCATATACCTTTAAGCCGCATGACATCATCACTGATCGCCGCTCTGAGCGGCTATTTCAATCGCCGGATTTCTCTCACAGGTTGTTCGTTCAAACCGCATGCTTAGCAGCCTTGTCTTATGCTGCCGGAGCCTCCAGCTATTTTCTTTACCTGGAACAGACCGGAACCTCGCTACTGATCCCGTATCTCGCTACCGGATCACTCCCTTACTACCGGACCCTTCTACTTACTAACCTCACTAGTGATAAGTACCCCACAGGGGATTCCTTCATAACTAACTTACACTATCTACTTCTGCACATTAAGGACTGTTACTATCTATGCATTACTAATCCTATCATCTGCACTGTTACATAGATTGCTAGCTCTTGAGTCTACTACCATCTATCCTTGCACTGGGTTAGTCTCTCCTGTATATGTCATCTGCTGTCCTTAACACCTGTTACTATACATGATTACTAACCTATCTGCATTCTACCTATTACCATCTACTACTCTCCTGAACATTACTATCAAGTGCTTATCATTGCTATCACTGCTCATGCCTGTCCCTTCAGCACATCACCTCTATATTGTCATATACATCCTATCACTCCAGGAACATCTTATTGAGTGTATGTATATTTGTATGCTGAAGCAGGCGGGTCCACAGTGATGAGTCTGGAGAGTTGGATCTGGTAATTCAACACATCTCTACATGACTACTGAGTGGAGATTCTGCATCTGCAAATCCAGCTCACTATAAAAACGCAAGAGCGTTACAGTCTGCGGGTCTAGAAAAAAATCCTGCTCTCGGTGTGTCAGGTTTGGGCAGCAAGGAACCTCCCTAGGAGGACTTAAAACTTCTTGTGAACCGAGAAAGCCGGACTACGTCTGCTACAAAGAGCTGTTTCCATTCTTGTGGAAGAAAAGCACACTTCCCCCCTGTGAGACTCTTAAAAGATGTCACCTAGGGTAATCCCAAACAGGCGATCGCCTTGAAGGAGGAAGGCAGTCAAAGCTTCCCAGGAGTCTGGTGGTGTGCAGACCAACATTTAAGCCCACTCCCAAAACAGGCAAATTAGAAAGCAGGGGAGCCACAGCCAAAAAGGCATCGCAGACAAACTGCCGCCCCTGAACCAATTGGTCTGCTAACTCAGCCAAGGCAGGGGAACCTGCTTACCCTCTAGGTCATGGCGCAAAAGTTTAACCCACTCAGTTAGTGTTTGAGACACCAGGGCAATGACCAGTACTGGTCTGAGTGCTGAGCAAGCAGTCAAGAAGATATTGGGCCACAGCCTCCGCCTTCCTGTCAGCCGGATCCTTAAGGTCGGAGATTCCTCTACCGGAATCATGGTTGCCTTGTCCACCTGGGGACAGGGGGGTTCATCACTGGCGGAACAGTCCACTTTTAGAGTAGTGACGCCGCAAGGGATACCTCACAGAAAAGCGTTTAGGAACCACACAGGGACATTTTGGAAGCTCCCATACAATCTAGACACATTTGTCAAAATAGGAGGGATAAGGAAACACTGTTGCCGTGCGAGACGGTTAGTGAGTGTCAAAAGAAGGGAACGGCAACCTAGGCAGCCGCTTTAGCTGCACCCTCCACCTGCAAAATCTCCCACATGGATGTAATCAGAGCATCAACCAGCGCCTCTCGAGCACAGCTACAGCTGTGGAGGGAATATCCTCACTATCTGACAGGTCAGGGACATGGACTAACCCCGCAGGGTGGGCCACGTCCGCAGCGAGAGAACAAGATTCAGGATCTGAGAACAGATGAGGCAGGGGAGGGTAGGAGGGCGCTACCGGGAACACAAAAAGACGCAGGGGGGGGTCGCCAACTGATGCCCCACACAGAAAAGCACCAACTAAGTCCCCGCATGGAGGCCACCGACCGCTGACACCCCTCCAAAGCCTGCTGAAGTCACGCCACTATTGCCTCTCCGATGCAAGTAGTCCCGCAATCAGAAACCCCCCAGGGCCCACAGCACCGCTGAGAAGGGTAGCATAATAGCGGCTACTACTGTCAGAGACCAGGACCACCCCCACCTCGCTGTCCTTCCAGAAGAAGGGGCCCGTCTTAAACGAAGAGACTGGCCGAGGCAGCGGAGGGGAGGGCGGACGCCTACACTGACTGCACTAGTAGGCCAAAAGCCGCGGCTTAAATTTTCAGCCGCCCGGCCGCAAGTGTGTGGCACCAAAGGAACCGGGCCTGACCGAGGCAGCGGATAGGAGGACGGGGGCCTGAGCAGAGAGTGGCGGCTTCAGCTGCCCTCACTAGAGCCGCCCCACGAAGCATCTGGCCAGCAGGCCGCAAAGCTGGGGCCTAAATTATGGACGGGTTCAACCACGTGAAGGGCGGACCCGCGGAGGCCCGATCACCATCTCCCTAGGTCTAACACATAGTCCAAGGGAGACTCCCCCCCAGTACAACCAACCCTGAGTAGAGGAGAAGGCCAGGGGGACACAGGGCATGTATAATTAATGCCGGGGGGTGGAGGTTAACCCCGGAGGGACTGACCAACCCAGGGAGTACCCACGTCCCATTCTCTGTCTGGAAATGAGGGAAGGGGCAACCTACTTACCGGTCCAACGGTTATATGTGTCCCCACGAGACATTTAACTCGCTGGCCACCTCGGTCCAGGATGGGGCCTGTTGTGGCCTACCCAGTGCGGAGCTCTGGTCTGTGCACGTCGCTGGCCAAACTGGGGTGACCACTGGATTTTTTTAAATATCCAGCCCGTCACCCAGTCCAGCAGTTGATTATAGATTCTCAAAGGAAAAACAGAAAAAGTCTAACTAGAAAAGGAAAAATTTGCCAGGACCAAAGATCCCAGCAAGGAACTAGGTCCTTACTCTTGACTAGGCAGAAAAAACTGAATGCCTATAGCTGGAAGTATATCCCCTGGCACTGCCCATAGGCGTAGTCAAGCTTTTTTTCTGCCTAGTGTCCTACACCTGTACGTTGCAGTATGACCCAATGGTTAAGAAGATTAGGAGCTCTGTCCATCAATGAATGAAAGAGAAACACCTTTTCCTCTGTTCTGTAGCCCACAGAGTGAGCTGAGGGCGATGCTAACTGATAACAGCCAACACAGGCAGAGAGCACACAGGACATTACAAGCTCATTAGATTTTTTGACAGGGTCACATGTTTTTTTTTTCTTTTTTCCATGTATTATTCAGATCAAGCAAAATCCTTTAAAAAGTATATTTACTAAACTAAAATGAAGCATTTGGGAGAAGTGTGCTGTTATGGGTAAAGGCTAAGTTCACCTCTCTGAACCTGTATCATTTAAAGGAGTTGTAAAGTCAACTATATTCTATGCATTAAGATAAAAAACCTTCTGTGTGTAGCAGCCTCCCCAGCACCCCCTAATACTTACCTGAGCCCCATTTCTGTCCAGTGATGTCCACACCTCTCTTGGCAGTCCGGGACTCTCTCTCCAGATTGGCTGAGACACAGCCACGGCGCAATTGGCTCCCTGGGCTGTCAATCAAAATCAGATAGCCAATAAGGAGAGAGAGGGGCGGGGCTGAACGGCACCTCCATGTCTGAATGGACACACTGAGCTGCAGCTCAGCTCGGGTGCCCCCATAGAAAGCTACATGCTGTGGGGGCACTGGACAGGTGGGAGGGGGCCAGAAGCAGCAATGAGGGACCTGAGGAAAGGAGGATCTGGGCTGCTCTATGCAAAGCCAACTGCATAGAGGAGGTAAGTATTACATGTTTGTTATTTTAAAAAAAAAAAAAGAGAGACTTTACAATCTCTTTAAAACCCTAAAATATAACGTGTAATACATGAACAGGTCACTCATTCACAGTTTCCTATGAATAAATAGACGACAAGTACCATCATCTATTGTGGTAGACAGCTTGTAGTACTACTCAATAAACTACAAGGGCGCTGGTGAGCTCTTTCATAGTTCATTGATCTTCCTGTTCTCAAGGAACTGCATGCTCGAATCGGAGGTACGGGCAGACAGCTATCCTGAAAGTCTGCAGGAGCATGGCATTGCACCCGCGATTTGCTGATCGAAAAAAAAATAAAAAATAAATGCACACTCTGTTTTTACCAGCAAACGTGAATTTATTTATTTATTTTTTTCTAAAAGATGAAGTTAGCCTTCAAAGGGCCATTATTCTTAAGCCTTTAAAGGGCCATTCAAAAATGTGTCTTTTGGTAGATGATAGAGAGTTAAATTGTATCCAGGGGCTTTGGTCATAAGGTTACAGTGTTTAAGCGCCCGTTCACATCGGCGCAATTTGACATGTCAAATCGCATGTCAAATTGCAGCCTGTTGCCAGCAACGGCACTGTCCCAATCTGTGTGACATCAACTTTGCAGCGCCGCTCTGATTTACAAAAGTAGTTTCTGCACTACTTTTGGCGACTTTAGGAGCGATTTCAATAAACATCTATGCATGAACCCGCACAGGTATCATTCAAATTGCCCCCGAACTTGCACTGAAATGCGGGTTTGAAACTGTGTGAGTTCAGCACGATTTCAAACTCGCGTTCAGCGTGAACGTACCCTATGGCCCCTTTCACACTTATGCGACCTATAAGTCCCGCGATGCAATTTTTTGCCGTGATTTTGCCCCTATTTTGACTGGACTTTAAGCAATGCCTATGGACCTCAAAACACATTAAAATCGGCCCTAAGTAGTGCAGGGACTACTTTAAAGTTGTTGTGACTTGAAGTCGCACAGAATGAACTGTACTTGTTCATATCTGTGCGACTTCAAGTCACAATGACTTCAAAGTAGTCCCTGCACTATTTGGGCCAATTTTAATGCATTTTGAGGTCCATAGACATAGGCATTGCTTCAAGTCCAGTCAAAATCACGGCAAAACCGCTGTAAAAAAAATCGCTGTAAAACTGTGCGACTTTCAGGTCACATAAGTGTGAAAGGGGCCTTAAAGCGGAGTTCCAGCCATTTCACTCACCTGTCCAACAGTCCAGCGATGCGTCCGCCCGAAGCCTCGATCCTCTCCCTCGGCGCCGGCATCACTGCTGTGGGCACCCGGCTGTGACAGTTTGCGGCTTCACAGCCGGGTACCCACTGCGCATGCGCGAGTCGCGCTGTGCGTCTTGATTGGCCGGAAATCTTCTGGGACCTCTGACATGTCCCAGAAGATTGCAGGGAGGGAGGGGCAGAGGAGAACTTCCGCTCAGAGCGCCGCGGCGCTCCGAGCGGAAGTGGGAGCGGGTACCTGTCAAAACTAGGTACCCGCTCCCCCCCCCCCCCCCAAAAAAAAATGACATGCCAAATGTGGCATGTCAGGGGGTTAGAATACCTAAAGCGGAAGTTCCATTTTTGGGTGGAACTCCGCTTTAAGGAGATTTCCATTTTTGCAGCGTGACCTACATCAGCATCTTAATTTGTGGTTATCTATCATTTTAAAAACTGTAAAGAAAAAAAAATGAAATGTTGTGTTGTTCCCATATGGAAACCTGAGGATATTCTGTACACTGTATTTAAAAGTCTCATTTTTTCTCATGTAATTGGTTCCCTGCCTTTCCCAGAAGTACAAACAGTGCATTTAAATCACAGGCAGCCCTTCAACAGAAGGTTTATGATTGGTAAGAGATTTTCCAAGGTTCATTCCAGCATGAAGAAATGCAGACTCTACAGCTTTTCTTGTTACAACACTGATTCCTCTTGTTGTGATAACTAAAGTGGAGCTTCACCCAAAAGGATTTTCGTGCAGTCAGTACAGATTTTGACAGGGAAACATCTGATGAGCAAGTCTGGGCATGCTCAGAGAAGAAAGAACACAAAGAAAGCAAACCAACACATGACATCACTTCTGAAGTAGAATTTTGTTGGGCGAGAAAATTTGTGTGCAGTCTAGGCACATTCCAACCAACAAAACACCACTCTGGACAAAAGACGGACGATCGGTCGGCCGATAATCGTTGCATGTGTACGAGGCTTAAGACTTGATTCACACCAATGCATGTTGCTTTTGAGTGTTTCTGTAGTGCTTTCCATGTTTTTTACCACGGTTTGAGTTTTTCCATAGTAGTGGAGGTTGAATAAAGACAATAGTCCATCCAGTTCAACCTGTGTAGGTGTGTGTGGCCCTAATCATCTCTCATACCCCTGAATGTTCTGATCCTTGAGATGTATGTTCAAGAATCTTTTGAAAGTAGCCATACTTCCCGCAGAAACCACCTCTTGTGATAGAGAATTCCACAATCTTGTAGCCCTAACAGTAAAGAGGTCTGAGGTCAAAACGCATCTCCTCTAATCACATTGTATGCCCTCGAGTTCTCATGCAATACTTGCGACTGAATAGCTTTTTTTCTATGCCGAGATCACCATTGAGGTATTTATAAATTGCTATCATGCTTTTTTTTATGCTATTTTTAATGCTTTTTTTTTTTTTTTTTTTAGAAAAATGTAAATTTAAAAATGCAAATCACGGTAAAAACGCACCACATGCTTTTCTGCAGATTCTCCATTGAAGTCTATTGAACCAAAAAAGCAAAGAAAGTACCGTTTTGCATTTAAGAAAGTCCCTGGCCCTTTCCAAAAAGGCAGAGGCACAAAAATGCATTGATGTGACCATTTTCCATAGGAACCTATGTTAAAAAATGTCCTGTATTTCTGCAAAACAGCATGAAAAAACGAATTGGTGTGAATGAAGCCTTAAGCTGGATACACACTATACAACTTTTGTTGTTCAATTTCCTTTAGATTTATCTTCATCTATGTAGTGCAAGGGCCCGCCTGACTGCATAACAAATTGAAAGTGTTTAGGTTTGACCTCATATTATATGGTTTTGGTAAATCTAAAGGAGAAAATCTAAAGAAAATTGTATTGTGTGTATCAAGCTTTAGACTGGGATGCAATTAAAGTTCATGAGTGTGTAAAGGCAGGCGTCCCAATACTTTTGGTAATATAGGTGTGTATAAGCTGACCACTCCATTAAAAAATACTAGAAACCTGGCACCTAGCTTCCACTCAGACCACAGATGGAGATCAGCAGCTAGGGTTGCCACCTCACCCCTTTAAACCAGGACAGACAGCAGCTGTAACTTCACTTTGCGCATGCTTGTCACAGCCCACACACTCGCAATACGGAAGGTAAGAGATCCCTAGAGATGCCAGTCCTACTGCCAACTCTGCACAGCATCACAGGCCACGCCCACCCGTCGCTGCTCACCACAGTTCCCAGCATGCCACGCTCGCCGTATCTCTGAGCAGTCAGGTGATCCCGGAAGTGGACTCAGCACGGTCGGCAACAGCTGGTCCAACACTGATGAGCCGGGTGAGGAAAAGAGCGGCCCGGGGAGACTCCGGTGAGAGAGGGGTTCAGCTAACCGGCACAGGGAGGCGAGCCTGTATTCTGCTGTACGGAGTGGGGGGGGTGGAGGGTTGGTTTGTGGTGGGCTGGGATATGCTGCCATATGGGGGTCTGCTATTAATTGGTAATACTCTACAATGGGGGTAAGTTACCGGAAATGTTCCAGGTTGACAGAGTGTATTGTATGCATGGAGAAGGGATATGCTGCAAAATAGAAGTTATATGCAAGTGTAATAGAGGGATATGCTGCAAAATAGAAGTTATATGCAAGTGTAATAAGAGGGATATGTTGTATTGCAGGAGGGATATGCTGCAAAATAGAAGTTATATGCAAGTGTAATAGAGGGATATGCTGCAAAATAGAAGGGATATGCTGCCGTATGGGAAATTTAAAGTTGAACTCCACCCAAAAGGGTAAGTTCCGCTTTAAGGACTCGTACTCCGCTCCTCTTGCACAATTGCCACTTTTGGGGAGCGGGGGGGGGGGGGAACAGGTACCCGATTTTGCCAGGTACTTGATTCCCACTTCCGTTCCGAGCAGCGCTCAGCAACGGAAGTTCTCCTCCCTCCCCCCTGCAGTCTTCTGGGACAATGACAGGTCCCAGAAGACTGCATCCACCAATCCAGAAAGCGCCGCGGGCACCCGGCTGTGAAGCCGCAAGCTGTCACAGCCAGGTGCCCATAGAGAAGATACTGGCACCGCTGAGGGAGGACCGTAGATGAAGATGGCTGGGTTGAGTGCACCCCTGGACCGTGAGACAGGCGAGTGGCTGTTTTTAAAAGTCAGCAGCTACAATTTTTGTAGCTGCTGACTTTTATTTTTTTATTATAGGTGCCTGGAGCTCCTCTTTAAAGAATAAACATTTTTTTTCTTAAAGTAGAACTAAAGGCAAAACTTTTTTTTTTTTTTTCATTTTAGACAGAGTTAGAGAGGGTAACCCTGTCAGATTTTTTTTTTTTTTTTTGGCATTTGTGTCCCATTGTGGAGATTTTCCTTCACTCTCTATCCCATAGCCAAACAGGAAGTCACTGCATATTAAGGGGATTTCTTTGCCCCCCCCCCCAGGTTACCAGAACTAGTGTCCCTATTGAAGAATTTCCACTCGCTCACTTTTCTGGGGACATCCCAAAATTTTAGATTTTCTTTTACTTTCACTTTTAATGATAATGGTAAACAGGACAAATAGAGAGGGCGAATCTCCTTAACGGGGACACAGACAGCAATAAAAACTGATAAGTGTTCTAATCTATCTCCACTCTGTCCAAAACTAAAAAATAAGTTTTGCCTTTAGTTATATTTTAATTTGAATAGAGTAAGGGAGGGATATAATCCCTGCCAGTTTTTGCCTTTTGTCCCATTGGGGAGACTTCCCTTCACTTCCTGTCCTGAAGCCAAAACAGGAAGTGTAAGGGAATCCCAGGGGGTCACCAGAACTAGTGTCCACAATGGAAGATTTTTTCCTTTATTAGGCTACTTTCACACTGGTGATTAAGACCAGTGTGAACTGTAGCGGCAGGAATCAGAGATTTCTGCTGTGGCTCTGAGTAGCTAGGTGTGGCCTGTGGACCCATTCACAATAATGACAGGTCGCTGGTGGCTGCAGCTATTCACAGCTCTTTGCAAAGCCAGAGATTACTTTTGGTGATCGCTCCTGGATGCACTTTGCGTGCATCCAGCTATGATCCCCGTAGGTAGTCATTGGCTGTGCGGAAAGCTGAAAATACCTGCGGCCACTAGTGACCTGTCATTATAATGAATAGGGACAGTGGCTGCACCTAGCTGCTCAGAGCCACAGTGGAATATCGGATTCCTGCCGCTACAGTTCACACTGGTCTTAATCACCTCTGTTTATGCCATTCTCATGTCAACCCACAATTTGGGTTTTTCTTGTACCTTCACTTTCAATGATAATGGTAAACAGGACAAATAGAGAGGGTGACTCTTTCTAACGGGGGCACAGACTGCAATTAAAACTGACAGGGGTTATAATGTCTCTCCACTCTATCCAAAATTGAAAAAAAAGCTTTGCCTTTAGTTCTACTTTAACAAACCTGTTGAGAGGGAGTGGAGGGGGAAGAACCAGACTGTACTGACATGTAATAATGAATCCTGTGGCAAGCTAACCCATTCTTCCTGCTCCTAGAAGGATTTACATAGACTTAATGCTTTGAAAGTGATGTGTATGGCTATACAGCCCTTGCCAATGGCAACACCAGCCACTCGCAACACAGCTGTGATGATGTCATACATTTTGTATGCCTTGAGCCCCCAGAGGTTGGTGCCAGGAGGTCAGTATTCATGGTGTACCAGTAAAAGGTAAATACACTCTCCGGCCACTTTATTAGGTATACCTTTTTTTAATTGCTTGGTAACACAAATTGCTAATTGGCCAATCGCATGGCAGCATCTCAATGCATCTAGGCATCTAGACGTGGTAAGGTGGACTTGCTGAAGTTCAAACCAAGCATTCGAATGGGGAAGAAAGGGGATTTAAGTGACTTTGAATGTTGACATCGTTGTTGGTGCCAGACGGGCTGGTCTGAGTATTTGAAAAACTGATCACCTACTGGGATTTTCATGTACAACTATCTCTAGGGTAAGGTTTACAGAGAATGGTCCCAAAAAGAGAAAATATCCAGTAAACCACAGTTGTGTGGATGGAAATGGCTCAGAGGAGAATGGCCAGATTGGCTTGAGATGAGAGAAAGGCAACAGTAACTCAAATAACTACTAATTACAACCAAGGTATGCAGAACATCTCGGAACACACAACACATCAAACCTTGAAGCAGATGGGCTACAGCAGCAGAAGACCACACCGAATGCCACTCCTGTCAGCTAAGAACAGGAAACTGGGGCTACAATTCACACAGGTTAACATTAAAAAAAAAAAAGCAGTAAAACGCCTTTGGTATCATATACTCAGCATCAGGGAACCCTGATGAAATAACGTGGGTGTGATGTAAAGCCCCGTACACACGTACTGATCGTCGGCTGAACGATCGGCCGTCTTTTGTCCAGGGCTGTCGTGTCTGTTGAAAACTGCAAAAGACTGCACACGAATTTTGTCGGCCAACAACAGCCGACTGCAGAAGTGATGTCATGTGATGGTTAACTTTCCTTGTCTTTTTTCTTTTCTGAGCATGCCCAGTCTTGCAAATCTGCTGTCTGTCGGCCGAAATCTGTACTGACTGGCGAACAATTGGCCGATTTGGTGTTGGCCAGCAAAAATTTTAATGCCTGCACGACAGATTCTGTTCGGCCGAAAATGCGCTGTCGGCTGTCCGAAGCATCATACTAACAAGCCTACAATTGGCCGATCGGTCGTCGGCCGAATATTTATGGCCGACAATCGGTACGTGTGTACGGGGCTTTAACGAGTCGGGCATCCCAGACTGGAAGTGATTTGTTGGAGATAATTTTATTCTGAGTATATGATACCAAAGGTGTTTTTACTGCTTTTTTTTGAAGCAAGAGTTACTCCTTTTAATAAAAAGATTGTTACTGATAATTTTACCCTATGGGAGGACACTTTGTTTTTTACCCTAACATATGGATGAGCGCATGTGAGGGGAGTCTTAAAGGGACCAACACTACAAGTTTATATGTTGTCACACTGAAGAAAGAAAACCTAGACCCCTTATTTATCATTTTTAATCTGGTCTATTATGCACTTTTTAGCACACGTGCACTTTACTTTTAACTATTCAAATGTAAATTGATTTCATTTGATGATTTGATATTTTTTCATCACTGATTATTTGAGGCCATTTGTTTTACAGTATCAGTTTATTTTTTCTGATATGTGCAGCGCTTATTCATATTTATTTATTTATTGGTGGGAATGCAGAACAGTGTTTGCAGCAACTACACTTAGCAAATAAATATATATAGTTTGCCTTTCTTATTATACACATTAGTTCATACACTGTGGATTTGTTCTACACAGAGGCAGCGCAGAGGTATTATTTCTTATAACTGCGTGATGCTATCCTGTCAATCTGGACCAAAATCTCTGAGGAATGTTCCCAGCACCTTGGTAAATCTATGCCATGAAGAAATGCAGCTCTGCAGGCAAAAAAGGGGTCCAACCCGGTACTAGCAAGGTGTACCTAATAAAGTGGCCGGTGATTGTATGGAGGAGCTAACATTACTGATTTGGGATGCAGGTTCAAGTGCCTCCCTGGCTTTACTATTCAGCAAATCTCTGGCCTAAGCATACACACTTTCTAGGTCATTCTCATCCATGGGTAAGGGTTACAACCTTGGAATTTGCATCCTACAAAATACTATTGTAGTTTGATGACACTTTGCCCAGACCCACTCAGTGACACAACCTTTTTTATTCAGGAAATGGTCTGGCTGCATTATATTTAATGCACCACTGTGGTGTATTTTCATACATGGCTATTTTGTATAATGTCCTTTCTCTTCTTTCTTGTCTGCAGGCCTTTATAAAGGATCTCCTTTCTTGTTTGGGGAGAAGTTGAGGCTGATGTGTACGTCTGTTTGAAGACTTGCAGACATGGACTTCCCTGGGTCTCCACGCAGGGCACCTCCTCGCCTTAGATTCTTTGCCCAGTACACTCACCATCACTTGGTGGTTTTCCTACTAACGTTTTTCAGGTAAGAGGGGCCCATTGTTGCAGACCGTCCTTCTGTAGCTGTGCATGAAAGAGTTAGTTTCACTCTGAATAATGCAGTGGAACAATCTTGAAATGCTGAAGCTGCCAGTGCATACTCCCTCCACAAGGACACATTGGTTTGAGGTGTGTTTAAATGTTTGCTGCTAAATTTGGGAAACCACTGCTATGTTTATGTTCACATTGACACAGCATATCTTAAAATACAGTGCTCACAAAAAATGTAAGGAACACTTTGAAAACACATCAGATCACAATGGGGAAAAATCTCATGCTGGATATCTATACTGATATGGACTGGGTAATGTGTTAGGAACGAAAGTAAGCTACATCGTTTGATGGCAATGATCAACCTACAGAGAGCTGAATTCAAGGACACCCCGAAAGTCAAAGTGAAAAAATTATGCAGCAGGCTAGTCTATTTTCCTGAAATTACATTGCAGCAGCTCAAAATGGTAGTTTGTGCTTGTATGCATGCCTGACAATGTCGGCGCATGCGCCTAATGAGACGACGGATGATGTCCTGGGGTATTTCCTCTCAGATCTGGACCAGGGCATCACTGAGCTCCTGAACAGACTGAGATGCAACCTGGTGGCGTCAAATGGACTGAAACATAATGTCCCAGAGGTGTTCTATTGAATTTTGGTAAGGCAAGCATGGGGGCCATTCAATGGTATAAATACCTTCATCCTCCAGAATCTAACTGCATACTCTCGCCACATGAGGCCAGGCATTGTCGTGCACCAGGAGGAACCCAGGACCCACTGCACCATCGTAGGGTCTGACAATGGGTCCAATGATTTCATCCCGATATCTAATGGCATTCGGGGTGCCATTGTCTAGCTTGTAGAGCTCTTTGCGTCCCTCCATGGCTATGCCTCCCCAGACCATCACTGACCCAACACCAAACCGGTCATGATGAAACAGGCAGCATAACATGGGATTGTAGGCTGCATTAAGAGCCAGTTCACATACAGGCGACCCGACTTCCCGGGGTGACCTGTGAAGTCGCGGTGCACAGCTCGCACCGCGACCTCGGAGCGGCATGCACAGACTTCATATCATTGAAGTCAATGCAGGTCGCCCCAAAGTAGTACAGGATCCTTTTTCTAAGTCGGAGCGACTTGTGTCGCTCCTATTTGAACGGGTCCTGTGCTACTCTATGGCAGGTGACCCACGGCGACTTGTCAGGCGACCAGGTCGCCTGACAAGTCGCCCCAGTGTGAACGGGGTCTCAAAACAAAGTGATTATTTATAAATAAAGAGACCAGACAAACAAATGTGGTATTGAAATGGCCGCGGCACCTTTATTGGTAAATAAATGAATAAATATTTTATTGACATAACAAAAAAATATATATAAAAACTCCAGTCTTAAAAAATTGCGCTCAGTCATAAAAAAACTTGAGCGCTCATCAAAGAAATACAACAAATCCACCCTTTGATACAAGGGTGACAAAACCACATAAAGGTGCCTACGACAGGGAGGGGGAGCTCGCCTCACTGTTCAGGACACACTGAGGTAAGATGAGCCGCGCAGCCTCTTTTATAGCCCTAGCCATGTGACGCTTGGCATGCGTCACACGTTACTCCCGCCCGAACTACACGTGACTTTCCTGCCTAAATCTTCAAATTCCTGCCCAATCGCTAACTAACTTCCCGCTTAAACTACTACTGACTAGCTTCCCGCCTAATTTAAAAAGCTATATCTACGCGCCTTTTGCAGTAAAAGGCGGCAAACTTAAATAATTTCTTTTTTTTTACCTATATATATATATATAAAGTAGGAATGCCAGTACAAAAAATAGTATAGACTCACGGTGAAGCTGCCTCGGATCAGTGTAGAGCTACGCCCTACGTAGTAACGTAGGACCTGCCCTACGCGTTTCGTCAGGACGTCTGCTGGAGCGGTCCATTGCGTCACTTCCGGTCTCGGACTTTGCAGCCGTGGAACGCGGAAGCTTCCCGGCGTAGCTCTACACTGATCCGAGGCAGCTTCACCGTGAGTCTATACTATTTTTTGTACTGGCATTCCTACTATATACTGCTTCATGGGGCTCCCCTCTCGTTCCTTTCTGTGAGATCGCCAGCCGGTGCCTTGCTGGATTGTGGAGAGGAACCCCGGAATCTACTTCAGTTGGACCACTCCATTGAACAGGTTGTATATGCTACACCTAGTGGTCTTTTAGGTGATTACAGCACCTAACCTCTGTGAGATATATCACTTTAGGAATTTTTTTCTCATATTCGCCACCAGGGATTTTAATATATATGTATCATTTATTATTTTTACCAGTTTGCACTGTATTACTCTTTTATTGGAATAAATTCACTACCATATAGATTTTGTCTATTTGTTTCACCTTCGGTATTTTTTGGATAAACTTCACCATACACCAACAGATCCAATCGGTTGTTGGGGATCGACACAATAGTGTGTTTCTTACTTTTGACCTTTGGGAATTATAATTAATAATCAGTGGGTGTCACCCCCCCCCCCCCTCATCATATGAGGTTTTGCACATTACTGCACTTTAATTAGCACTTGATCCCCTTTTAGGTAGCGCCGTCTCAACCCCTTTGCACATTCACTTTATTCTTAACCCTTCGGGGTTTGGTTGTTGGCTGCTTACACCTACTATTTTATTCCATCTTTCACTGTTCATTTCATACTCCATAGCGCTGGTCACCTTTTGTCTTTTACTTATATCAGTTAGAAGTAAAGCCAGCCATACATGAATCGAAATTATGCTGGTTCAGATGGGACCCGCCGAATTTCGATCCATGTACAAGCGGCCTGTTGGAAAATTTCCACACGATCAGTGCCGTCAACTGAAGCTAACATGGCTGATCAGTGTATTCTGATAGCATGGAAGTCCCCTGGGAGGGATTTACCCCATCCAGCTTAAATGTGTAAATAAAAGAATCAGGTCTTTTTATTTATTTTTTTTATGACTTTTGTCCATAGAGAAGGGAGTTGGTTAGGTTCAATCAGGAGAAGGGGGCAAAAAGAGATAAATACTCTGTTTTGAAGTGCACTTATGCCCCACATTGTTAGAATACAGGTTTACATCTTTATTTTTCTATGGTGCAAGATCCCAGATTCAGGTTATTATCTTTGTATCTAATGTATCACAATTTATAAAATCTAGGCTTGCAACATAACGCATCATTGGGTGTTGTCTGACCTGAATTGCAGGTTTACAGGCCAGGACATCCAGGATGTACGGGTCATGTGATCTGGAAAGCGTGTCACCAGCTGTATATTGGATCGTGTAATCAGGAGAGGCTGTGTGAATGTTGATGAAACCTCCAATAACAAGAGTTTTATTTTTACTGAGACAATGACCTTGAGATATTCTCTTAAAATACTAGCCTATTTAAACAATACTTCATAAGCCTTATTTATATTTAAAATGAGCAAATAGCCCTGTAATAGAAAATCTGTGACCTTTTCTGTGGGGGATGCACTTGTTAAATTAGGGTTGATTTACTACAACTGGATAGCGCAAAATCTGGTACAGCTCTGCATACAAACCATTTGGATTCCAGTTTTTTAATTGAACAAGCTGAAGTTAAAAGCGGATTGGCTACCATGCAAAACTCTATTCCCATAATGCCAGACTACAAGTTTTAATGTCAGCATAATGTAGTGCAGTGCTAGGTAACCTTGATAGTTCAGCTGTGGTAAAACCACAAATTCCATTGTGCATCAGGGAGTCATGCCTGTGGCTGTCAGTCTTGCAGCGCCTCATGGGACTTGTAGTTCCAAAACAGCTTGAGTGTCAAGGTGGCCTATTCCAATATACTGTTAACTATAGGCACAGACTAAAAACTTTTTTGGGTTGTCAATAAGTGAAAAGTAAAAAAAACAAAACATTAACTTTGATTTCATGGTCAATGTACCTTTAGTACTTTTTGTAATGAGGCCTGCAGAGCATTGCACTTGTGATCAGTGCGTAATGGGTGCAATGCACAGGGTCTTGTAACGTCTCCCCCCCCAACCTCAAGCCCATATGGAGGTACGAACCAAATTTTGAGAAAATGCAGAACCAAAGAGTGGAGTAGAATGGGTCCCCAGTGTGCTCTGCATAGTTCTCCTGCTGCAGTGGTAAATGGGACTTGAAAATTCTATCCAGCATTCCTGAAACTTGATGATGCGGACCCATGCACAGCCGTGCTAAATTTAAAAAGAATCACAGGATTTCCTTGGATGATGCGCCTTGTAATGTAGGTAAAGGAAACAGTTGGGGTTTTGGGGATGAGGTATGCCACAATGTTTCATGTTCTGCCCTAACTATGAATATAGCATAAAACCTGGTTAACATGGACTTAACACTTACATTTTTAGGTTTGTATTTATATCTATTAATTGTGTGTTTATTTTGCTTCCCCCAGTTACTCGCTGCTTCATGCCTCCAGGAAAGCTTTCAGCAATGTGAAAGTCAGCATAAACAACCAATGGACTCCACCCAGCCTAAATGCCTCTATGTCCATCGTGGACCCAAACTCGGTGAGGCCAATCTGTTAGCAGAGCAAGATCAGGAATGGAAAAGATGTAATATACTTGACACCAATATTTTACTTTGTTTTGCAGAGTGCATAGAGCATACACAAATCCTAGGCCCTGGAAGAGATTGCACAGATATACATATGATTGAGGCAGTTTAGGTCAAAGTCAATTCGTCTTCCAGTATTTTTTGGATTGTAGGAAGAACCTGGATCAACTTTGCTATAGATAGATGGAGATAGATATATATAGATATAGATATATATATATATATATATATATATATATATATATATATATATTATCTATCTAAAAACATTGTAATTACCTGTTGATCCTATCAGAAATCCAGTAAGCCCCTAACTTCCTGTATTGAGCTGACAATGCTGCCTTTGATGCCCTTCTTTCTTGCTGGAATACTGACCCCCCTTATGTTATTGAATTGAAGAGAGGGGAATATACTGTAAATTCCCACATGGGAGAAATGGGCAGTGTTGTCACTACAGGAATTTAGAAGCTTAATGTGTTTCTTCTATACTTGCAACATTTTTAAAAAGAAAAAAATAGGGGACATGTTTATATATATATTGCAGTGATGTACCACTTTTTTTTTTTTTTTTGGCCAGATGTACACTCTAAGGTTGGCCCTCACACTAGATATTCTGTAAATTGAGCAGATCTGACACACCAAACTGACTATTCAGTCAGCTTAAAGTGGTTCTAAAGGTTGAAGGTTTGGCTGGGCCGAGCCCCATTCTGTGTATCTTATGGACACACAGGGCTCGGGAACGAGCACACACAAGTGCCCCCATAGCAAGCGGCTTGCTATGGGGGCACTTGGATAAGAGGAGGAGCCAGGAGTGATGGGGGACCTGAGTAGAGGAGGATCGGGGCTGTTTTGAGCAAAACCATTGCACAGAGCAGGTAAGTATAAAATGTTTACTATTTAAAAAAAAAAAAAAAAAAGTTAACCTTTTAATGACTTTAAATCACAGGGCTGGCTTATATACAGTAGTTTCCAACATGTTTAACATTCTTTTGCTGAGGCAAAAGGCACATATACAGTGAATATAAAAATCCCTGTTAAAATGTCCTTTCTGTGATGTAAAAAAAAAAATGAAACCAAGATAAATCATTTCAGAACTTTTTCCAACTTTTAATGTGACCTATAAACTGCACAACTCAGTTGAACAACAAACTGAAATCTTTTAGGTGGAGGGAAGTAAAAACTAGTGTACACATACTTAAATGAATACTTTGGTGAAGCACCTTTTTTGATTTTTTTTTTTTTACAGCACTCTTTTTGGGTATGAGTCTATCAGCATGGCACATCTTGACTTGGCAATATTTGCCCGCTCTTCTTTACAAAAACACTCCAAATCTGTCAGATTGCGAGGGCATCTCCTGTGCACAGCCCTCTTCAGATCACCCCACATAATTTCAATCATATTCAGGTCTGGGCTCTGGCTGGGCCATTCCAAAACATTAATCTTCTTCTGGTGAAGCCATTCCTTTGTTGATTTGGATGGATGCTTTTGGTTGTTGTCATGCTGAAATATGAAGTTCCTCTTCATGTTCAGCTTTCTATCAGAAGCCTGAAGGTTTTATGCCAATATTTACTGGTATGTCAAACTTTTCCTTATTCCTTCTACCTTGACTAAGGCCCCTGTTCCAGCTGAAGAAAAACAGCCCCAAAGCATGATGCTGTCACCACCATGCTTCACTGTGGGTATGGTGTTCTTTTGGTGTTGTGGAGTGGTGTTTTTGCACCAAAGATATCTTTTGGAATTTTATGGCCAAGAAGTTCAACCTTGGTTTCATCAGACATAACACATTTTCCCACATGCTTTTGGGATACTTCAGATGTGTTTTTGCAAAATTTAGCTGGGCTTGGATGTTTTTCTTTGCAAGAAAAGGCTTCCACCTTACCACTCTACCCCATAGCCTAGACATATGAAGAATATGTGAGATTGTTGTCACATGTACCACACAGCCAGTACTTGCCAGATATTCCTGCAGCTCCTTTAATGTTGCTGTAGGCCTCTTGGCTTCCCTGATCAGTTTTCTTCTTTTTTTATCAGTTTTGGGGGGACGTCCAGTTCTTGGTAAGGTCACTGTTGTCATATTTTCTCCACTTGATGACTGTCTTCACTGTGTTCCATCGTATATCTAATGCCTTGGAAATTCTTTTGTACCCTTCTCCTGGCTGATACCTTTTAGTTTTCAATAAGTTTTTATAGCTGATACCTTTTAACAATGAGATCCCTCTGATGCTTTGGAAGCTCTTTGCGGACCATGGCTTTTCCTGTAGGATGCGACTTTTCCTGTAGGATGCGACTAAGAAAATGTCAGGAAAGACCTACTAGAACAGCTGACCTTTATTTGGGGTTAATCAGAGGCCCCCTCCCTAAAAGATTTCAGTCTGATTTCCAATTGCGTTGTACAGTTTATAGGTCACATTAAAGATGGAAAAAAGTTCTGAAATTATCTTTGTCTAATTTTTTTACATCACAGAAACCTGACATTTTAACAAGGTGTGCAGACTTTTTATATCCACTGTAAATATACTGACCAGGATCTGCAAAGGGGGCCTATAGCATACTCTAGGATGAGAGGATTAAGAGACATTTCACATTGCATGTTCACATCTAACATTGCATACAACAATGCAGTGAAGGAACAGGCCTCTGTTGTCCAAAGCAGCCAATCAGTTTCCAGGTGTCATTTTCTTGTAATATATTAAAAAATGCAAAAAAAAAAAGACGTTGCTTTATACGAGCGACACCGGTACATCTTTACTTAAGTTTTAAGTAAAGTTTTTTTTTTGTTACACTAAGCTAACACGATAAAAGACAAAAATATTCACGGAGATTTATAACAAATTCATAGGTTGGACAGACAGTTGTCAAACATTTTTATAACTGATTACCTTTTCATAAAAAAAGTATTTTTCTGTTATCTTCATCAGACTTGGAAAGGACATCACCTGTTCCCCAATTCCAATTCTGCTACCATCTTCCTGGGCCTCCTGGACACAATTTTCCTCTTTTCCTATGCAGTGGTAAGTTATTGAACACTGTATTTTTTAAAATTGTGGTCATCAACTTCATTATTAATTTTTAATGAATAGCCCCCTATGTTTTGATGTTTGTATGCATATTTAGTAAAAATGGGCATTTAAAGTGAATTAACCTATTGGTTCGGGTGTTTCCAGTGAAGAGACCTGTTAATTCTGCAGCATAGAAAAACATTAAAGGACAATTCAGCTTTGAGGCAAATGTGTTCCTGTGCACAAAGCCAGCTTCATGAAGACATGGTTTGGTGGGGGGGGGTGTAACTTGAGTGGTCTACGCAGAGCCCTGACCTCAACCCTACTGAACAGCTTTGAGATTGGAATGCTGATTGTGAGCCAGATCTTCTCAACCAACATCATTGCCTAACTTCACAATGCGTCAGCCCCCCCCCCCCTTGTAACAGCCTTTAAGGGGGCTATTTTATATTTTATGCGGCCTCGGTGGAGGGGCTCAGAGGGTGACCTCCCCCTTTTTTTTTTTTTTTTATTTCACAGGTTCCAGTAGGTGGTTTTTTTTGTGGGCCCTCGGTCAGTGTCCCCTTGCGGGATCGCAGTCAGCGACCCTCACCTGCCTGTTTTGTGTCTATGCAATAATTCCTGATATGTTGCGACTTTACTGGGTCTGCATCGACGCACTTCGAGTGCTCTGATAGTGAGGATGTTTCCTCTTCTACTGCAGCCATGCATGCAACGGCGCTGGTGAATGCACTGATTATCGGTGCGTGCAACTTTAAAATTGGAGGATGCTGCTGCATCGGAGGTGCCGGTCTCCTTTGGTACCAACAGCTCCCCAAAAGCGCAAAAGGTGTCTTCTTTTACCACATACTGGACAAAATTGTCACGAGTCAGTAACCTAAACGCGTTATGTTGGTGCCTAAGCATTTTTGCTAGACGGTATCCCTTTGAATAGTCCCCGTTTAAAAAAAGTGGACAGTCCCACCTGTGGTGGATTCTCAGAATTTTAGGCCGAATAACTCCACTTTCAATCCGGTGGAGGTGTCTCTGGCTTTTAACCGCTTCCCGACCACCCGCCGCCTATTTGCTGCAGCAAGGTGGCTCTCCTGCACAAACTGACGTAGGTCTACATTGGTCGCACACAGGCAGCTAGGGGGCGAGCGCACGCTGCCGGCAGTACACTCCGGCCCCCCACTCGGCAGAGGGGAAGCCGATGCACGGGTCAGGCGGCTCTGATTGCCGCCTGACACCCGCGATCGTTCCCCGCTGAGAGAGAGGAACGGTCAGCTGTTGTAAACACAGCTGACCGTTCTTCTCCCTGGAATGATCATAGAGCCCTTGTGATCCTTCTATATAGGATCACATGTATCTATGGTCATTTTAGAATCCACGCCCCCCCTCCCCCCACAGTTGGAATCACTCCCCTAGGCTCACATTTAACCCCTTGATCACCCACCATGTTAACCCCTTCCCTGCCAGTGTCATTATTACAATAACAGTGCATATTTTTTAGTACTGGTGTCGGGGTCCGATCTGTCCGCAATGTCGCAGTCCCGCTAAAAATCACAGATAGCCGCCATTACTAGTAAAAAGAAAAACAATAAAAATTACCTAAATCTTTCCCGTAGTTAGTAGACGCGATAACTTTTTGCGCAAACCAATCAAAGTACGCTTATTGCGATATTTTTGGTAAAAAAACAAATTGGCCTAAAATGTAAAGTTTTTTTTTTTTTTTTTTTTTTTTTTTTTATATAGCAGAATTTGTCTTTTTTTTTTTTTTTTTTTTTGTTTTGTTTATAGCGCAAAAAATAAAAAGCGCACAGGTGCCACCAAAATACCACCAAAAGAAAGCTCTATTTGTGGGGTAAAAAAGGACGTACATTTTGTTTGGGTACAGCATTGCATGACTGCACAATTGTCAGTTAAAGTCACGCAGTGCCAAGTTGAAAAAAGTGGCCTGGTCTTTAAGACTTTGGTCGCCCACATGTTTCCTGTGGCCGGTTCGGTCCTTAGGCCGGTGGTCATCATAGCATTGGTGTCCCAGATTTTAACAGAGTGGGCAAAGCTTTTGCGCCAGGACCTGGAAGGGGAACAGCTTCCCCCTGCCCTTGCGAGCTGGCAGACCAATTGGTCCAGGGGTTGCAGTTTTGTCTGTGGTGCCTCCCTGGATGCGCTTCCTTGGTTTCTAGGCTGTCTGTGACAGCAGTGGTCCTTCGGCACCTGATATGGCTGAAATGCTGGTCTGAGGACCAGTCTTCCAAGACGGCTTTCTCTGTTCTCCCCTTTTTGGGGGATCGCCTGTTTGGATCTTCCTGGATGATATCCTTAAGGGTCTTATAGGGAGGAAGAGTACTCTTCTTCCACAGGCTACCAGGAACGAGGAGTCTCATCACAGAGAGCCGGTTCTTCCAGGCCTGCGGACAAGCCCTCTTCTGCCTGAAGGGGCGCCCTCATCCGTGTCTGAGGTGGGGGGGGCGTCTTTGCTTCTTTCCGGACCCATGGACCTTCCTGATTTGACAGGTGGGTCCACGAGCTGATCTGGTCCCGCTACAAGATCGGGTTTCCTTCTTATCCTCCAGTGAGGTTCTTTTCTTCCAATCTACATTTGTCCCCAGACCGCCTGCGGGGCCTCTTTGGGGCAGTGCACGCCTTTCTACTTCAAGGGGTGATTGTTCCGGTTTCAAAATGGGAACGTTTTCAAGGTTTCTAGTTAAATCTGTTTACAGTTCCCAGGAAGGAAGGCGAGGTACATCCAATCTTGGACCTCCAAAGCTTTGAACCGCTTACACGGGTACAGAAGTTCCGAATGGGGTCTATTTGTACAGTAGTGGCATCCCCCCACATCAAGGACGCTTACCTTCACATTCTATTATGCCGGTCATCAGCGTTTCCTTTGCTTGCCGTGAGTGAGGAGCATGCTCCATTCATGACATTACCCGTTGGTCGCTGCAGCTCCTCGGGTATTCTCAAAAGTGTTGCCCCGGTGTTGGCATTGTAGCGGGAGCTGGGGATTGCGGTACTGGGTATCTGGACTATCTTCTCCGACTGCTCTAAAGGACAACCTGCATATTACTGTGTGGACTCTGTAGGAGTTCGGTTTGAAATTAAACATTGCGGGGGGGTAAGTCTTTTGGGGTTAATTCCCGTTCCATTCCGGTGGCTCGGATTTTGGCATTCCTCCGAGGTGTTGAGCAGCGTCTGGCCTTGGGTAATGTCAAGGGCCAGTTTTTTGGCCTTGGCGGTCTTCTTTTGCCGTCCTTTTGCTTTGGTTTGCACCTTTTTTTTAGGGGGCTCTCCAGTAAGGTCTCTGTTGCCGCCATGGGCTCTCGATATGGTGCTGTCGGTTCTCCAATACCTGCCTTTCGGAAATATTTGCAAGGTTCCTCTGCTTACATTGTCCCAGAAGGTAGCCTTCTTGGTGGCTATTACTTCTGCATGCAGGGTGTCTGAGCTGGCAGCGTTGTCTAGTTGTTCACCTTACCTGGTGGTGCTTCACCCTTGTCAGTTGTTCCTTCCTAAGGTTGTTTTTGTTTTTTATGTGATTACTGACATTGTGTTGCCTTCTCTGTGTTCTAAGCCTGGGGATCTGAAGGAGATTGTCCTTGCACTCTCTGGATGTGTATCCGGCGATCAGATCAGGGTGTACCTTGCGGCCACCGAGTCGTTTAGGAAATCAGCCTTACTAGTTGCCCTTACTTGATGGACGTTGCAAAGGGTTGGTCGCATCTGCTCTGCCGCGACCATTTCCAGATGGACAAGATGGGCGGTGGTGCAGGCCTATTCCACTTAGTGTCAGGTTCCTCCGTTCCCTGTAAAGGCACTTTCTATGTGGGCGCTTAGTGCCTTTGGGCCAGTGGTGCAGGTTGGCAAGCCGGCCACCTGATCATCTGAGCACACTTTTACAAAATTTTATACAATAGATGTGCTGGCATCTGCGGATGCCGCTTTTGGCCGCAATATTTTGCAGGCCGCTGTTTGAGAAGATTAGTCCTCTTTGAGGGTGTATGTTTTTTTTTTTTTTTTTTGTTAGGGTGAGCTCCAGTTGTTACCTGGTTGGCTAGGTTTAGCCTTTTTGGAATTTATTATTTTTTTTTTGTTTTGTTTTTTTTCTCTCCCCTCCCCTCATGTTCGACACTGGTTTGGGACGTCCCAATTGTCAAGAAGATTCTGGAGCCGTGTCCGTCAATGAACGAAAGAGAAAATTGTTTTTTTTGTCTTACCGTAAAATCCTTTACTCTGAAGCTTATTGATGGACACAGCACTCGCCCCTCTATTGAGTTGGGTTTTGTCTTCTGACAATTTAGGATGTCTATTATTAGATCCTATTTAGTGGCTTGCTATATCCTTGGTAACAGATATGCACATATAATGTAGTGTATGTCTGGGCAAAATATTCCAAATGAATATTAATTACATCTTTTAAATACTTCCTGATGCTATATCCCTTTAAAAATGCTACAGGTACAAAAACAAATAAATCTGCTAGAAATGCTTTGAGTTCCTAATTTCCTTTTTGAGTTGACAACACTGCCTCTGTTGCCCTAAAATCACAAGCATCGTTTTCCACTCTGCCCAGCTTTCATTTGCTCCTTTTGACAGATCACTTGTTCTCCTCCTCCCTCGATAATGATCACCTCAGGCATGTTTGGACTAGAATCCGTACCTGCATTTGCAAGCCCACCAGGAAGCGGTCATCTGTAGGGGCCAATCATCATCTTTGGCTGGGGCTTCCCCTCCCCAAAGCCCAACACCTACAAGGGCCATATACATGTGTTTACAAGGTGGGGAATGCCTTGGTTGCAGATGATGAGCCTGTACATGTGGCCGCTTCCTGGTGGGCTTGAACAAATTGGTTTGGATCCTAATCCCATCACTACTGTTTTTTTTTTTTTTTTCAATTTTTTTTTTATCTTTTTAAAGGTATAAAAGCAGGGAAATGTGCATGAAATATGTTTTCCCCAAACATACACTTTAAGACTTTAACATAACCAATTATGGTACTCCAGCTATAAAAGCACATACAAATATTTCAACATGGTCATGTTTGGTGGGAGAAGTGAAAATGCTCATACGCAAATTATATTTCTAGGGTTGTTTTTAAATGAGAGAAAATGTTGTATCTTCCATTGAAACATGTTTCTTTTGATAACAGGGTCTGTTTATCAGCGGGATTATAGGCGACCGGTTAAACATGCGTTATGTACTTACTTTTGGCATGTGTTCATCAGCTGTAACTGTGAGTACTGATGTTTCACATAATCTTGTACCTCAGTATGAATTTTGTGTTCAATTCAAGCAACCGGTCAGATAAACTGGCAGTACAAAGGTAATAATGAGTGCTATTGGTTTCATAATTTTTTGACTCCGAAATCTCTTTGACCAAAGAGAAAAGGATCCTTCACATTCCCTAGTCAAGATAACAAATTGCTCTTTGCATGTGTACCTTTCTATAAAGTTGAAAATACTCCTTGAAGATAGGCGGTGGCCTCAATGGCAGTCACTTTTGAAGAGGAGATTTGCCTTGGGTTGGTGTACACTCACCGGCCACTTTAATAGGTATGCCTTGCTAGTACCGAGTTGGATCCCCTTTTGCCTTCAGAACTGTATTAATTCTTCATGGCTTAGATTCAATACGGTGTTGGAAATGATCCTCGGAGATCTTGGTCCATATTGACATGGCATCACACAGTTGCTGCAGATTTGTCGGCTGCACATCCATGTTGCGAATCTCTGGTTTCACCACATCCCAAACGTGTTCTATTGGATTGAGATCTGGTGAGTGTGGAGGCCATTGTAGTACAGGGAACGCTTTGTCATTTTCAAGAAACCAGTTTTACGATTATTTGAGCTTTGTGACATGGTGCATTATCCTGCTGGAAGAAGCCATCGCAAGATGGGTACACTGTAGTCATAAAGGGGTGGACATGTCAGCAACAATTCTCAGGTAGGCCGTGGCATTTAAACGATGCCCAGTTGGTGCTAAGGGGCCCAAAGTGTGCCAAGAAAATATCCCCCACACGATTACACCACCAGCCGGAACAGTTGATACAAGACAGAATGGATCCATGTTTTCATGTTTGCGCCAAATTCTGACCCCAGCATCTGAATGTCGCAGCTGAAATCGAGACTCATCAGACCAGGCAACGTTTTTCCAATCTTCTGCTGTGCAATTTTGGTGAGCCTGTGTGAATTGTAGCCTCAGTTTCCTGTTCTTAGCTGACAGGAGTGGCACCCGGTGTGGTCTTCTGCTGCTGTAGCCCATATGCTTCAAGTTTGATGTGTTGTGCATTCAGAGATGATATTCTGCATACTTAAGTTGTACGAAGGGGTTATTTGAGTTCCTGTTGCTTTTCTATCATCTCGAACCAGTCTGCCCATTCTCCTCTGACCTCAACAAGTTATTTTCCTCTGCACAGCTGCCACTCGCTGGATATTTTCTCTTTTTTGGGCCATTCTCCGTAAACCCTAGAGATGGTTGTGTGTGATAATCCCAGTAGATCATCAGTTTTTGAAATACTCAGACCAGCCTGTCTGGCACCAAAAACCATGGCACATTCAAAGTCACTTAAATCCCCTTTCTTCCCCATTCTGATTCTCGGTTTGAACTTCAGCAAGCAGTCTTCACAACGTCTAGATGCCTAAATGCATTGAGTTGCTGCCATGAGATTGGCTGATTAGCAATTTGTGTTACCAAGCAATTGAACAGGTGTACATAATAAAGAGGCCGGTGAGTGTATATTTCCCTAAACCTTTTTCTCGTCGGCCCGTTCTCATCCCATCTGATCTGCTGGACGGATGGAAAATAGGATTTCCATCCGTCCAGATTTGACAGATCGGATGTCAGCGGACATGTCTCCGCTGTCATCCGATGCCCCATAGGGATGCATGGGGGGGACGGCTCAGATCCGCCAAAAAACAGACAGGCGGATCTGAACGGTCCGCCTGTGTGAAAGAGCCCCAAGGGTGTTTGTGTAGCATCTGGTCATCACAGTTGATCCTCAGATCTGTTAACCCTGAACTTCAAGCAGAGATAAAAGATACAAATCAAATAGCTCTGTAATCATTAATATATGCATTTATAGCAGACTTGCCCTGCAAAGCGCCCCCTCCAGTGCTGTGACGTGCATAACCACTACGTCACCACCACTGACATTATCACCCAGTCCTCTGCTGGGTACGGTATCTTCAGCCAACTTGATTGCTAGGATGAGAGAAGTTATTTTATCTAAGGCCAGCCAAACATGTATTTAGGAAAAAAAAAAAAAAACATGGCTGATGGACAGGTAAAACACTTTTTTTTTTTTTTTTTTTGCATAAAACTGCTGCCTGCCAGCAATGTTTTTAAAGTAGGACTTTAGTTTTGCTTTAACCTCAGTCAACTGTACAGCAGAGCTCAGACTCGGGGAGGATGAGGCAGCACAAGGTGCCAGTCAGTTGTCCTGCAGCACTCATGTGTTAACAAGGGATGTGCTGATTGAAGAGGTGTAACCGAATTGAGCTCATTAGTCTGCTGCTGCTCCTTTTTTCACTGTCCAGTCACTCTGAGGAGGAATATGACCTAGAAGTGTTACCGAACTACAGCAGAGAACAATCGGGTTTCCTCTCGTGAATGTCAGGACTGGTTGGAAAGAAATACATATGCTTTGCATTCGGCTTTAAATACCAAGTGAAAAACCACAGTTGCTGGAGATCTGTTTGTGTGGAATTACTCTCCGACAGGGAGCCGGAGGTTAACTGTTATCTTTTTGTATTATTTGCCTAAGTTGTGTAAGCTTCAGATAAAAAATAAATGCAAGACAGAGCCATTCTGACCTTGTGGACAGGACTGATTTCTGAAAAGTCAAGTTTTTTTTCACAGCAAGCAGTTATCACATTTAATTTTCTCACTGAAAAAGAAACTTTTGCAGACATCTGGAATCTGACTGTCTGTTCTTAACTAGAAGTATAGATAGTTTAGTATAAATTTACTGAGGAGGAGTGGCCTCCAGTGGCCTCCTGAACAGAGCCTTCACCTCAATCCTTTTGAACACCTTTGGGATAAATTGGAATTCTGAAGGTTATCCAGGTCTTCCTATCCAGTATCAGTGCCTCACAAATTCACGCAGATGCTTCAAACTTGTATGGAAAGCCTTCCCAGGAGAGCAGGCTGCTTTAACTGCAAAAGGGTTCTTTTTTTCATTCTAATGTCCATATTTTTGGATTGAGCTATAAACAAACTAATGGTCATAGATCCAGGTGCATATAATGTATAGCAATTGCCAGTAGGTCCATTTGCAGCTATTGATTTCAAATAAACCTTAATATTGGCAGATTTGTTTTTTTAGAAAAAAACAGGGTTATGCTTACCTGCTATGTCCAATGGAATTGCACAGAGTTGCCCCAAACCTCCTCCTCTTGGGTGAGAGAGCCATAGAGAGCTGCTTCCTATAAGGGGACTTGTGGGGGCTCACTCTTAAGCTGCGCTTCCTGCATCTATAGACAGACCATGGGGCAAGCGCCCTCCCCCCACTCCTTTATCTCTTGCTTTGATTGACAGCAGCAGATGCCAGTGGCCTCACCAAAGCCTGTGCGAGCAGGAAGTGAGGGTAGAGATCCGCTGCAGATGGATACAATGCTGGATCGGATTAAAGCTCAGGTAAGTATAAGGGGGAGGGGGGATACTACTACCTAAACATTTTTAGCCTTAATGCAAGGAATGCAAAGGTAAAAAAATATTAAGAAGCTATAACCAAAACTTAAACCCTAATTCACAATTTTTACAGCTCTAGCTTTTTTTTTTTTTATAGAGCTACTAACCTCTGCCGTCTATAAGGTTTTAGCAGAGGAGAAACTGGGATTTTGGCTGCATTAGGCATACAAGGTAACTTCAGTCTGTAGCAGAAGTTTTTAAAGTACAATAAATCTACACAGCCAAGACTGATCCTGTGGCCTGACTTCAGCCCTTCTATAAATACCAGAGCCCTATCGTGCTCCAGCTATGTACACAAGAGCCTCGGCTCTTGCTGGGAACTCTGTCCTGATTGGCTGAGGTAGCGGCAGAAGCAATTGTCAATCGCAGCCAGTGAGCCAATCAAGAGAGGACGGGGCCAAGCTGTGGCTCTGTGTGTGTGTATGGACAACACAGAGCCATGACTCGGGAGCATGCCTGCTTGGCTTGGGCACTCAGCAGGAGAGCGGGGCCATGAGTGCTGATGGGGGACCCGAGAAGAGGAAGATCAGGGCTGCTTTGTGCAGAACAATTGCACAGAGCAAGTAAGTATAACTTTTTTTTTTTTTTTTTTTACAAAAACAAGACTTGACGATCACTTTTAATTTTCAGCCTTCATATATAGGGCCTCCCTCCCATCCCAGGCCCCATAGCTGTCATGTAGAAAGCTATGGCTTTTGTTAGGCCACTGCCTACCTGTTACTCTGAGCAGTTTTTGGCCTCTCTCACGATCCTGAATCTCTTCTATTCCTTCCAGATGTTTGTGTTCGGCACGCTCACAGAGTGGCTTCACTTCTATAACAAGGCCTTCTACTGCTTCGTGTGGGTGATAAACGGCCTGCTTCAGTCCACTGGCTGGCCCTGTGTGGTCGCTGTTATGGGGAACTGGTTTGGAAAATCTGGGTATGTTTGTTTCAATTACTATTGAAGCTTATTACTTGGTAGAATACCAATTTCAATAGGAGTCCACTCCAAGAGAAATTCAGATGGTTTTTTTAGCTTGTTCTTTTTTAATTTTAAGGGTTCATCTGATGGTTTAAGTCATTTTTAATGGTTTCTGTTAGATATTTTGTTATACGCTACATCCATGACACTCGTTTTGTAAAGCATACTGGGAATTCTAAGAAAGCCCTGAACCATCTTGGCTGCCTCTACAAGGCAACTTATTAAACCGTTCTGTATGATGAGAACCATGGTCTCCTGTTTTAGCGGTGTCAATAAAGCAGATTGTTTCCTTATTTCCGAACGAATGAAATTGTCAGCAGGTCAGGAAGTGAGGGTAAATTTCTCCTCTGATGGCTGTTGATACACAACAGGGGTTTTAATCCTTCCCCCCCACATGAGCCAAAAACAAAAAATTTAAGATCTTGCCTAATATGCATTGTAAGGAAGGTCTGTAGATGGGTTGATGATTTGGGAAATATCTATGCAAACTATTTATTAAACTGACTAGAAGTAAATGCACAGCAAGTTAAAGGCTAGGTTCACCTTTTTTTTTTTAACAGGAGCTTGCAATGCCAGGCTCCTGTAAACTTTCCTCCCGCTCACTGCGTGTACTTCTGTAAAGGCTGTCATTTGGAAAGCTGAAGATTCAATCGACCTATGAAAGCGCTGATTGCCAAACTTGTAGTCCGTCAAGAACTACAAGTCTGTCAGCCGAGCCCCACAAAGACGTGTCGCTTTTTATGCATTTCTTCTTAGCATTTTACAAAGAGAATCGAATTTATCAAATACAAAACATGGTACTAAAATAAAAAGGGAAATAAAAAAAAAAAAGAACACTTCTAGTTAGGCATTCCACGTAGACAGGAGATCAATGTGCGGGGTACACGGGATAAGGGTAGACATATAAAGGTGTGAAAGCATATGTGAAGAACATATTCATTTAGTTGCATAAGGCAATGGCCAACATATTCTCCACTGTTATGGGAATTTACCCCTGCTTAGCTTAAGTAATTCAGAAGGGCCTACTAAGTTTCCTCAAAAAAAAAAGTGGGGTGGGGAGGGGTGTAAAAATAATAGAGGGGGGAGGGGAGAGAGATTAAAGGGTGAGGGTGTCCCATCCTCCACCCTGGCCAGGACTGTGCCTGAGAATCCTCAACCACATTTGTTTGAGTAATGAATATAACTAGTCCATATGGTGCAGAGCATAATAATGCAGCATAGGTGGCAGTTGAGAGCTCGAGCAGCCGTGTAGATTTTAAAAGTGACAGCAGCTGTGGGGAAAATTGAACTCCCACTTGCTGTCACAGCGGGGATGACTTGAGCGTGGAGGGGAGGTTTTTTTACCCTGTTTAAATGATGCATCCTAAATACAGGTGTGACATGGGGCAAAGGGTGAAGTTACCCTTCAAAGCCTGGTAAACTCTACTATTTTTTTTTTTTTCCCCCCCGTTTAAACCAGCAGGGCCGAATGGATAAAAAAAACTGACTGCTCGGGAGGAGCCGATGTACTAACCATGCTACGTTAGTACAGCCATCTTCTCTGCTGTTCTATTGTCTGACGGGGGTGTAAAACCTAGCAGTGATTCTAACCTTGCTCTACTTAATAGAAACATTTTGATGTCCCCTTTTATAGAGATTTCCTTGTCTTAGGGATCCAAATACATTATTTCAATAAACATATTTTGCATTGTAAAATGTTCTAATTTACCATTTCTTACTTGTACAGACGTGGCCTTGTATTTGGACTGTGGAGTGCCTGCGCATCTGTTGGGAATATTTTGGGAGCTTTCCTTGCATCATCTGTTCTAAAATATGGCTATGAGGTATGTGCTGACTTTACCAATGGTGGGATTAGGGCTGGGATGCAAATTAAAGGTGTTTACATTTCTTCCAGCATCTTTTCCTATTTTCCAGCGTGTTAATACTCCACACCATTGCATGTTAATACTCCACAGGATCATTTGCACTTATGACCTAACTATGCTGAAGGTTTGGTTACCTGCACACACACACAAAAAACAAAATATAACCCAAGAGACAGCAAAACCACAGCTGCTGTCATTACACAAAAAGCGTTGTGCTCTTATTAGAAATGCTTATTTGATTTAGTAGTTAAAGTGTGTGTGTGTGTGTGTAAATCTAAAAATAAAAATGTAACACATTGCAGCTCACCACTAGTCCTTTAGATATGTGGCTTTTTTTTTCACACATGACTTTTCTCCTAGCCTAGAATGATGACACTTGCTCACTGTACAATATCTGTGGAATATTTTATTGAATAAATCCAAATCAAAAGATTTTAAATTTAATAGTCTGCAGCAGTCCTTTTTGATATAATGCATTGTTTTAACACTAGATCATAATTGTGTATTTGTTTTTATTACACGGACATAAAACAATAAATCACCATATCAAAACCCAGTATGTTACATATGTGTATGTTTCATACCATATGTTCCATTTTAACGTGATATTTTTTTTTCTGCTGTTTCTAAAATCACTTAAATTGTTTATCATTTCTAACCAATTCCATTTTTAATGCATTGTCTTTTTTTTTTTTTAACTACCACACCATGGCTTTAATGTTCAGAGGATACGAGCTGAAATTCATCTATTTTACCACTACATTCTTTATGCGCTCATGCTTTCAGATCTATGAAAAAGAGCGGTTTTCTCAAGAATGCTTTCAGATCTATGAAAAAGAGCGGTTTTCTTTGCGACCTTGGCAAGACTTCTGTCCCAAGGGGTCTTGCACTTGTGCTGGTAGAAGATGTTTCAGGCTTTTACTTCAACCTGTTTCACGGCTTCCAAGCCAAATGGAGAAGTCTGGCCTATCCTAGACTTCAAGGGTCTCAACAAATTCCTGAAAGTTCAAAAATTTAGGATGTCTTCCCGGTTGGGGATTGGTTTGTTTAATCGGGTGTTTCCTGGCATCAGTTGACATCAGGGTTGCCTATCTACACACCCCAATTTTCTTGCCTCACCAATGGTTTCTGCGCCTTGCAGTGTAGGACCACCACTAACCATTTGTGGTATTAGCCTTTGGTTTATATATGCCCACCCAGGGTGCTTACCAAGGTGTTCGCTCTGATTCTGGGGTTGTTGGGAACCTGAGGAATTCCCATTGTGGGATACCTAAAAGACTTGTTTACTACAAGAGCAATCACATCAAAGACTGACGCACAACATCCAGATGACAGTACAAGCTCTGAAAAGGTTTGGCTAGGTGTTAAACCTTCAGAATTTGGCCTTGGTTCCGACCCAACACCTAGGATACTTGAGTTTAATCCTGGATACGTCTTGGGCAAGGATACTGCTTCCGCAGAAGTGCCTGGCTCTTCAAGCCCAGGTGGAGTCTCTAAAGACATAAAAAGGTCTCTCAATCTGGACATGCATGAGGGTGTTTGGGAACATGACCCCTATGCACAGTTTCAGTTTAGTGCTCTGCAGCTCAATATCTTGGTGATATGGGACAAGTGTCGGGAGTTTTGGAATCCTACAATGCATCTCACTCCCAAGACAAGAGTGGCTCTGGATTGGTGAATATCTTATGCAGATGCTGGATTTGAGAAAAATGCTCTCTTCCAATGAAGTGGAAGGTCTTGACATCAAGCTGGGGAGGTGTTCTGGAGAGCTTTTCTGTTCACAGAACATGATTGTTGTAGAAGAGGAAGTTGCTGATCAGCCTCCTTGAACTTCAGGTGGTTTGGCTGTCTCTCTCTCACTGCTGTCTGCATTCAGGGTCTACCTGTAAAGATGCTTTCAGTGTCTACCCTGCAGTGACATACTTAAGCTATCAAGGATGGACAAGAAGTCGTGCTGCTCAGGGAAGAAGCAAGCTTAATGTCTTGGGCAGAACTTTTTGCCATCTTCGCTGTTCACATTCCAAGCACGGAAGATTGGCAGGCAAATTTTCTCACCTGTTAACAGTTTAGGCCCTTCTCCCAGAGGTGTTAGCGGGTATTTGTCTGCAGTGGGGCGCACTTATGGATCTCTTGGCATCCAGATTCAACAACAAAATGCACAAGTTTGTGTCCCACACCAGAGATCCTCTGACCCTTGCAGTGGATGCACTGGTGTCTCTTTGGAGTTTTATTCACAGGATAAAGGTGGAGGGCCTTTCATTGACTTGATTGCACTGGCCTGACTAGGAAAAATGTGGCATGCAAACACTGTAGACCTTGTGGCAACTGAGCCAGATTGGCCAGACCTGCTGTCTCTGGGTCCAATACTCCATCCTGCTTTATGTCGATGGGCTTCACCAGCCATGCTCTAAAAGCCAGGTCCTAAGAGGCGGGGGTTTCAGACTCTGATTCCTACACTTCTCGGGGCTGGAAAGTCAACCTCCAGGAAGGTGTACCATCATATTTAGAAGACTTATTTCACTTAGCATGAAATTCATAAGTTCCATCCTCGAAAGTATGTCTGGTCTGGAGATGTCCTTGGCTTTGAGTACTATCAAAGTATAAATCTCAGCCTTGCATATGCTTTTTCAGGGACAAGTTGCGCCTCATTCCATGGTCAAAGCTTTTGATCAAGGCGTCACTGGGATTGTTCCATCTATCTTTGTGGTACCTTAATTTGGTCTTGAGTGTGGGACTTTTTAGGCAATAGCCATCCCTGAGTATTTATCGTAAAAAATATATGTAATTTTATTAGTGTTATACAAAGTGTGCACAAATATAAATCAAGAAAGAATACATATTAACATACATGTGGCCATGGGTTACATCACTTGAGCATGGAGCTGCTGAGAATTCCAAATGGTGAACTGACGCGTTTCGGACTTTGGCCTTTTTCAGAGGTCAAATGGAAGTGTATCTCAGACTAAGGCTCCATGTACACGGGACGTTGTTAAAAGTCCCTTTGAATGCTGGAATTTTTAGGACGTTTGAAACGTCCGTTTGTTCGCGTTTGTACCCGCGTTTAGCGGGTGTTTAGCAGCGTTTAGGGGCGTTTGCGTTTAGAAGCGTTCCTAGAGGTCAAAAAAATGATTCCCCTTTAAAATGGAAAAACGCGAACGCTAAACGCGGGTCATCGCGTTTAGACGCGTTCGGACGCGTTTGTGCGTTTGAAACGCCGGGAAACACATGTTCGAACGCAAATAATTGCGTTCTAAAAAAAGTCCCTGAACGCAACTGCCTGCAAATGACTGTAAACGACCCTGTGTACATGGACAGATAAGATAAAATGTAGATGGGTTCAGGGGCTTCTGAAAAAAACGCCCAACTGCTCCTAAACGACCATTTCCAGCGTCCTGTGTACATGGAGCCTTAAGGTACTTAATTGGGTCTTGTCTGTTTTGCAGCCTTCTTCCTTTTGAACCTCTTCAAGAGATTCCGTTGCTGTTCCATACGCAAAAGGTTGTGCTTTCGGTTGCTATTATTTCAGCCCACAGGGTCTTGGATTTGGCTGTTCTTTTCCTGCAAGGAACCTTTTCTGGTTCTTAACCAAGATAAGGTGGTGTTGAGGCTTCTATCCTCTTTCTTGCCTAAAGTGGTTTATTTGGTTCGCTTGAAGCAGGACATTGTATTGCCATCCTTTTTTGTCCTACTCCTAAGCGTTGAAAAGAGAAGGTGCTTCACAATTTGATCTGGCTGTTCACATTTTTCTTGAGTCTTTTTGGCTTTGTTTCAACAGTCAAATTCCCTGTTTGAAGAACGTCGTAAAGGTCAGGCTGCTTCTAGTTCCACTATTTCTAGGTGGATTTGTCAGATCATTTCTCAAAGCCTATGGGATCAAGGTAGAAGTTAGTTTTCCTGGGTAATCTCATTTCACATGGAGTGCCAGTGCTTTCTGGGCCATTCAGCATCAAACTTCTGTTCGACTTTTTATAAGACTGCTACCTTGTCTTTTCTTCAAGTTTTATAAAGTTCTAGAGTTCTAGGTTGATGTTTTATGTCTTTGCAGATGCCAGTTTTGGGCAAAGGATCTTGCAAGTGGCTTCCTTCTCTGTTTGGGGGTTTGGGCTTGTTGCTGTGTTGCCCTCCTCTTTATTGCTGTGGAACCTGACATAATAATGATTATTAACCCCTCTGTGCCCTGTGATGTAGGATTAAGAAATTAGGATTTTTGGTTCACCTTTAAAATCCTTCTCTTGGGAGTACATCACAGGACCCAGGGATCCCTACCCTCTTGCATACCTATTTTTTTGCTTCAAAACTGAGGCTTAGCTTAGCCAGGAAGGGGACACCTGCCTCTTTTTGGCCAGTGTCCATTCACCTGAAGCTGGTAGCATAACCCAAGTAGTAATGACATTTTCTGTATTCTGCTATGCTCTTATAGCTCCAGTAAAGGAGGCTTACCTTTTTATCCCTGAAACATGTTGGCTTGTGACAGTTTTTTTCATTCTCAGACCCTCTATATTACAAACCATGTCTAGTGCAAACAGTTTGGGCGAGAAACACATTACCCTTTCAATTTTTCGTTAGTTCGGCAGAATTTTCCAAACTGTTCCTTCGATTTTTCAGCTTTGAAAAGTTAAAACAGATTTTCTGTTTGTGCCCATTAACCACTTAAGCCCCAGAGGATTTGGCTGCTCAAAGACCAGGGCCTATTTTGCGATTCTGCACTGCGCGAATTTAACGGACAATTGCGCGGTCGTGCGGCGCTGTACCCAAATGAAATTGATGTCCTTTTTTTCTCACAAACAGAGCTTTCTTTTAATGGTATTTGATTACCTGTGCGATTTTTACTTTTTGCGCTATAAACAAAAAAAGATCGACAATTTTGAAAAAAAATATTTTTCACATTTTTTTTTTTTTTATATGAAATTCTCCCAAAAAAATAAAAACAACATTTTTGAACATTTTAGGCCAATTTGTTTTCTGCTACATACTTTTGGTAAAAAAAAAAAATCGCAATAAGCGTATTTTGATTGGTTTGCACAAAAGTTATTGCATTTATTAACTATGGGAAAGATTTGTCATTTTTATTGTTTTTTTTAGTACTAGTAATGGCGACGATCTGCGATTTTTGGGGAACTGCGACATTGCGGCGGTCAGATCGGACCCCTGACTGACATTTTTGACACTTTTGGGGCTACCAGTGACATTACTACAGTAATCAGTGCTATACATATGCACTGTTACTGTAAAAATGACACTGGCTGGGAAGGGGTTAACTTTATTGGTGATCAGTGGGTTAAATGTATCCCTAGGGGCGTGCTTCTAACTGTGGGGGGGCATGGCTTGTGATGTAACCACAGAGACATACAATCCTACATAGCAGGATCGTATAGTCTGTGCTGTTACACCAGGGAGAATGACAGGCGGCTTTGTGTACATCACCTGCCTGCCTTTCTCCCTCTCTAGCAGGAGATCGCGAGTGACCGGCGGACATCGGAGCCACCGGTCACTCGCGCGGAGATGTCGGAACGAGCGGGGGCGGGAGCGCGCCTCCGGCAGCGCGCGCTCGCCCCCTAGAGGCTCGTGGGCGAGTGACGTACCGGTACGTCACTTTGCCCAGGAGGGGCTGACCGCCGCGGTATATAGTCGTGCGGCGGTCGGCAAGTGGTTAACTGGATGAAAAACACACGAATGGTCCAATTGACAGATTATCTAATGATTTTTCGGCTAGTGTATAGCTAGTATTACAGACCAAAAAGGAGAAAATAAGAGACTTTCATTGTTGTTGGGGTTTATAAACCCTTTAAAAAAAATGTGTAGTTATTGTTTTTGACAAATCTACCAAACTATTTTGTTTTTTTCCTCCAGTATGCATTCCTTGTAACCGCATGTGTGCAGTTTGCTGGTGGTGTGATCATTTTCTTTGGTCTGGTGACATCTCCCAAGGAGCTGGGTAAGATGAGTGTTTGAATAATGAGATTTCTGCATAGGCAAGTTCCATTATATGGGCGAGCATTGACGGGCTTTTGTCACACCCATTTTAGAGTTTATGTATTCTGTATATGTAAGATATTTGGATTTGACATCCATTTCTATTGCATAGTGCAGGTCAGTAACCAGACCTGAGTTTGTAGCTCTCATGAAACTGTCTAACCTATATTGGCACTATGGGGGTTATTTACTAAAACTGTGCAAAATCTGGTGCAGCTCTGCATAGAAACCAATCCGCTTCGAAGTTTTATGGGCCATACACACTATAAGATTTTCTGAAGACTTTTTCCTTTAGATTTACCAAAACCATATAATATGAGGTCAAACCTAAACACTTTCAATTTGTATGCAATCTGGCAGGCCCTTGCACTACATAGAAAAGGTAAATCTGAAGGAAATCTACCAACAAAAGTTGGATAGTATGTATCCAGCTTTATTGTTGAAACCAAATTGAACAAGCTGAAGTTAGAATCTGGCTACCATGCACAGCTGCACCAGATTCTGAGTGCTCCAGTATTTAGTAAATCTCCCTCACATGTCCGTTAAAGTATGATATGAACAAGTAAGTGTTTGACATTTGGCACATTAGAGTAAGGGCTGGCCAGACAGGGATCCCTTTGGTGCAACTGGCCAGTTTGAATATGTAATGCAATATATACAAACCAAGAATCTGTTTTTATGCAAAAAAAATTGCTAGAAATATGTAAGGGTATATAGCAGTGTACAAATTGTTAGTTCAGTATTTTCATTTGGGCTTTTGTACTACATCACTCCCCATACAAGTTTATGGGAATACATAAACGGAAAGAATTACTGATGAAATGGATTTATGTGCACATATATTTAAGAATTTTCTTCGATACTCATTACTATTTAGGGCTACACGTTTTTTATATTAAGTTTATGGGAATACAAAAGCATCTGACGCAGGTCAACGCACCTGCAATTAATTCTGAATGATCTCCGAAGTATCTCAAACTGATATCGGAATCAAGCTGTATGTGTCCATTAAAGCCTGCCAGCACTGGTCCTATCAATGCTTCTCTACCACAGGTCTACCAGACGCCGGGGAACAGGAGGGTGAGAGCAGAGACCAGGAGGAAGAGGCTAACCGACCGCTTATGAGTGAGGATAATGAGGTGGACAGTGATGCGAGTTATTCTATCCAGGCTCCAGATACTGCCAGCAAACCTAAAGCTATCAGCTTTATGCAAGCCTGCTGCTTACCGGGAGTGCTGCTGGTGAGAACCACTTTTATTTAAGCCTAAATCTTGGCAATTTAAGGAACAGCATTAAAGTGGTTGTAAAACTCCAACATGAAATATGAGCAAAGCATCTCCTTCTATAGTGTGTACTTTTCTCAATCCAGAGCAAGTGTCCTTTCTGTCTGCTGCCCGCTATCTGCATGAGTCAAGTTTTCCTGACCTAGAGAAATAACATAACGGTGTGGGATCTCCAGCACACAATCTGTGATTGACAGCCAGTAAAGGGGGGGGGGTTGTGTCCCTTCCCTCCAATCAGCTCTCGGAGCTCCCCTCACCGAGCTCTGCAGAGTGTAATTTCATCTCTCTGGAAACTGTTTTCTGACCGCTCAGACAAGCTTTAGAAATTGTGGACTTTAAGTGGATGTAGAGAACGGAACACTACAGATCAACAGGTACAACTTATGTAGTAGGCTTTGTTTCATCTGACGCCAGTCACTTCAGTGGGTATAGATAAGCGTTTACAACCACTTTAAGGAAATGGAAAACGTTACAATTTCTATGAGGTTCTTTTTCTTAAAGCAATGGTCGTGAAAGGTAAAGATCCAATAAAAACCTACTAGCAAAGACGATGGTACATACACCTCCTGCGCCACCAAATGCTACTCCAGTACAGAGATGTCTGCTAAAGTTGCTTTAGGCTCCGTTTTCATTAGTGCGACTTTGGACACATAGTCGCATGACAAGTCACAGTCCATTGATTTCAATGTCACCCATTCCAATCTATGCAACTTATTTTCAGTGACTTTGAAAAGGTGCCTGCACTACTTTAAAGTGTAAAGTCGGATCATAATTGCACTCAAAGTTGCATCAAAGTCGCACTTCACATCACGTGACTTTGGCGTCGCACTAGTGGAAACGTAGCCTTAAAGACTGACTCTTGTGGAAGTGTGGATCGCATGGTCTGTCTGTGCTCGGCCAGTCCTTCCACCAACCCCTACACCACTACAGGACACAATAGTGATGTAAGGGTTGGCAGGAGGAACCACTGAGGATAGAGGGGGAGACCAGGAGAATCGTACTCCTTCGTGTAAGTTTCCAAAGAGACTTCAGCAAAGATGTCTCTGCGTTCGCGCAGCCTGCAGCAGTGTGTGTAGCAGAAGAGGTACATATTTGCGGTGTTTGGAGGGAACTATTAGTGGTACATTAGTAGCAACAGAGTCCATTTATGGGGCAGATTATTAAAGAACTGAATTAGACTTTCGCCAAGCTTTCACTGATGGTGAATCAATCATGCAATTCATGCACCAGAAAGATTTCCATGCAGTGAATGTTTGGTAAATGTCAGATTAACTGATTTATAAATATGCCCTCCAATAAGTTTTAAATTCTGGCAACATTAAATAGCATTTTGGAGATATTTAGTTGCACAAAAAAAAAAAACTTTCGAATTGTTACTAATGTGGAGTCTGTTATGCTTGGTGAGTGTGAAAATAATAAAACGGATAGGTGCTTGCCAGATTTTTTGGTGAGTTCTAACATCTGACAGATGCTTACCTAGTTTCTGTTAACAGATAATCCACTGAAAAAAATAGGGTTTGTCAAGACATAAGCAAATATACAGTATATACGTCCTACATTCTAGGAGTACAACTGGGAGAATCAATGGTTGAGAATAGTGATGGGCTCAGGCGTGTTTGGATTATAGTCCCAACCCACTTGAGCAATCCCACCAGGAAGCCCTCACTGCACACTGCCAATCATAGGCAGGGAGTCATTTCCCGGCCCGCAGCTGCACATACAGACGCTGTCTATGATCGGCGATGTGCAGTGAGGGCTTCTTAGTGGGATTGCTCAGGTGGGTTAGGACTACTATCTGAATATGCCTGAGCCCATCCCTAGTTGAGAAGTAGCTGGGTGCTCGGTTAGATTATAGACTTAATAGCATGCGATACCAAGCTGCGGCTTCTGAAATATCTGATTGCCTTCTGGGGATCAGGAAGGAATCCTCTGGACCAAGATGTATTTTTTCCCCTGCTGGAGCAAATTGAACTATGTTTTAGAGGGTTTATTTTTATTTAGCTGCCTTTTGGATCAACTGTGGGTGTAGATTAAAAAATCTCCATATAAAGAATACTATCTTTTAAAGAGGGTGTAAACCACTGGACTCTTTTTTTTTTTTTTTTTTTTTAACCTGCAAGGTGTCATAGCTTGTCACTAGTACTTTATGTTAAAGTTACCTTTCAAAAATGAAGGATTCCTTCGCAGAGTTGTCAGAGCTGCAGGTGCTCACATCTTCACTTGTCTTGCTTTCCTGTTTGCAAACTCAGGCTCTGTGACTGGCTGGAGCCGCAATGACGTCACTCCAGCGCACGTGCTTGGGAGCTGCTGTTTACAACACAGGGCTTTGTGTTTGACCCAGTGATGTAATTGGCTGCATGCACAGTAAATATCTCCTAAACTAAGCATGATATTTACACTACCTATAGGTAAGCCTTATTTTTGGCTTGCCTATAGGTTAAAGCCAGGGATGAAAGTTTTTACTTCTACTTTTAGGTTTTTTTTTCTATTGGTTGAACTTGATGGGCTTGTCATTTTTTAGCCTGACTATGCAACTATACGGTATATACAGTAAATGGCATGAACTCTGCCTGATTGGAAAACACACTGCACCTTTAAGCTAGCCATACAAGGTTTGATTTTCTCTTTTAGTATAAATGATGGAATGTCCAATGTTGGCTATTGTGCTCAGGCAGCCACTGCACCCGCAGCTTTCTGAATATACAAATAGTGTCGGCATCTAATGGGATGCAGTCACTGTTAGGCTGATACATTTTCACCTGGCTCAGTCAATTTTTAAATCCGTCTTTGATGAGCTAGTTCAGTGGTCTCCAAACTGTGGCAAGGGAGCCAAATGTGGGCCTTTGCTTGCTTTTATCTGGCCCTTGGGGCACTATTTTCATCCACTAATACCAACTATGTGGCATAATTTCCCCTTATTGATGACAATGAAGGGTCAGATTTCCTCCCATTGACACCAATAATCGGGCATAAGTCCTCGCAAGGACACCAAAGATAGGGTACTTTTCCCCCAAATGACACCAACAATGGAACACAATTCCCCCCATGACACGAACAATGGGGCACTATTCCTCTTACTGGCACCATGATGGGGCATTATAGCATATAGCCTGTGTACCCATGTAACAAAGTACTTTTATTCAAGAGCATCTGAGTTGTCAGCCTTCCTGATTCAAGAAAGATGGGGCATTGTTTATTCCCACTGGCTTTGGGATGTTTTTCTTCTCCCAGTGGCTGCAGTCCAGCCCCCCTTAATTCTGAAGGACAATAAACTGGCCATTTTGTTTAGAAAGTTTGGAGACACCTGGGCTAGTTGCTACCAAGGACCACCCTTAAATCAGTCTTTGAGCTAGTTGGTTCAGATGACCACCCACTGCTCAGTCAGCCTGTCTGGTTTTTCCCAAACTATCAGTGCTATCAGCTGTAGCCTGCAACACTGGTCATTGTATTCTGATGGCAGGGAAGGCTCCTTGCTTGTCAGAATACAATACAACAGTGGGAGGATTAGCCCTTCCACATCAATGTGTGAATGGTGGAAACAAATGTTTTTATTTTTAGGTTGGATTAGGAAATTGACGGTTCTAATCTGGTCCGAGTGTTTACTTTCCCTTCCCCAGTCTTCATAAAATATTTTTGTAAAACTCTTTTATAACTATAAAGTGCAAGATCTGTATAATTTAGATATATTAAAGTGGGAGTCCAGCATAAGTCTTTTTTCTCTGTCGCTCATTGACAGACGTAGTCTTCTTGATTCACAAGAACTGGGTTATGTTGTCTCCGCAGGAGTAGGACTAGGCAGAAAAGAAAAAACGTTCTGGCTCCACCCTAGGGGCAGTCCCAGAGGGTATATCCTCCCTCTCTCTGCTACAGGGAATCAGTTTTTTTCTGTCTAGTCAGGAGTAAGGACCTAAGCTCCTTGCTGGGATCTTTTGGTCCTGGCAAGACTTTTTTTCTTTAAGAAAAAGACATTTTTTAGGTAGTTTTTCTCCAGTGTTTTTTCCTGTGAGATCTTCAAGCAAATACGCCGGACTGGGCGACACTAGTGGTCACCCCAGCCGGCCTACGAGCGCGCGCAGACCATTGCATTGCGCTTGGTCGGCCGCGACACATTCAAGTAAGTATGCGGGGCCGGGCGACGGGCTGGATGTTGAGATCCAGTGGTCACCCCGGTTTCTGCCTACGAGCGCGTGCAGACCAGAGCTCCGCGCTGGGTCGGCCGCGACGGAGTCCCATTGGAGGGACTGACCTTGCGAGTTAAAAGTCTCGCTTGGACGCCAGGAACCAGAGAGTCGAGGCGTCCGGAGTGGTCCACAACCCCCCACCCCGGTGGAGAGGGTATTGTGAAGAGAGGGTGCCTGTCGGTTCGGTATGGTGAGTAAACGTTCCCTTTTTTTCCTCGTTATGAGGCAGTATGAATTATGGGCCCCTCCATACATGGTCAGTATCTGTCTGACACTAAAAGTCCCCCATGTAAATACAGCACAGCATGTGTTTGGTGGGAAGTGGACTTGGTTTGAGAGCTAACACTCTACCCAGCAGACTGTAGTATTACAGCAGACATAGGAGGTATAATCCTACCTTAATTGTAGTGTACCTCCTGCAGATCGATAAATCGCCATTTAGCAGAGATGCAGGTGGATGTGCTGGGAAAAACGATTTCGGCAGTCCGCCGCCATTTTGCCGTAGACCGGGTGCATGAATGTCCTCAGGTCACGCCGGCCGCCATGTTTTTGGAGTCTATTGTCTCCTGTATGGGGGCGGCCATGTTTGATGAGCCCAGCTACCTCGTGGAGAGCTGGGAACGACGGAAGGCATACACAGGGGGCGGAGCCACGTCCTTCTACCCGGGAAAACTAACACAGCTCTTTCCAGTCTGTAAAAGACAGACGCTGACTGCAGTTGGTTGGAAACTTCTCTGCATCGGGTGGTGAGCCTTGAGGGTCCCTCTCTCTCTCTGTGGGGATCGAGAAGCAGGTACTCTGAGGGGCGCTATTGCGCTAGGGGGATACACATAAAAAAAAAAAAAAATGAGGTATTTTTTATTTAAAAAAAAAAAAAAAAGTTTTTGTTTTTTCTGGCAGAGGTGTCCTGAATTAACATGGACCCTGCCACTCATGTATCTCCACCGGATCCCCACGAGGTGTCTGCAGGATCCTCCAGCACCCCACTGACGGTTGAATTATTGTCAGCTATTATGGAAACTTTTGTATCCCGGGTGGAAGTGGCTTGTCAGGGACAGGGCGCAAGAAAGCGACCCCCGCCTAACCCCTTATCTGAAACTTCGGATTCAGAATCTGAGCCTATTTCTGCAGTTGCAGGTACTTCATCTGGGATTGGTGTCTCGGGTACTGTCTCTTCAGACAGTGAGGAGGATGTTTCGGCATCAGCCATAGCCCGAGAGGAAGCGTTGGTAAACGCACTCATTGTATCTGTTCAAGAAACCTTAAGATTACAGGGTATTCCGTCGGAAATAGCTGAAACTGAAATCCCCTTTGGGACTAAAAAACGCATCAAAGTAGCGAAGGTTTTTCCATTGCCCAAATGTTTTGGCAATCCAATCAAAGAAGAATGGAGTCTGCCAAAACGCACTTCTGCTATTTCTAAACGCATTAACAGGCGTTATCCGTTTGAGGAAACCCTCATTAAGAAATGGACAGAACCACCTGTGGTGGATTCACCAATTGCTAGATTGAATAAAGCCACGGTTATTCCTTTAGAAGACGCTCCGTCTTTTAAAGATCCAGTGGATCGCAAGATAGAAGCTATGTCTCGCACCATGTTTTCCTTGATTGGATCAGCTTTCAGACCAATAATTGCTATTGGACTGGTTTCGCAGACTGTAACTGAATGGACCAAGTGGTTACGCCGGGACTTGGAAGAAGTCCCTCAGGCGGTATCAGATTTGTTGGAACAAATGATACAGGGGTTACAGTTTGTGTGTGATGCGGCGTTAGACGCCACTCCATTATTGGCGCGAGCATCAGTTTCAGCAGTGGTTCTCAGGCGTACACTGTGGCTAAAAGGTTGGTTAGCCGACCAAGGTTCCAAAAAAGCATTGGCTAATATCCCCTTTTTAGGAGAGCGTCTATTTGGAGCCAACTTAGATGAGATCATTAAGGATCTCACGGGAGGAAAGAGCACCTTTTTACCGCAAAATGTTAAAGGTAAAGGACCTCGTCAAAGACGAGGGCCTTCTTTCTCTGCTCACAAAAAGTTTTTTCGTCCCGCGGGTGAAAAAATTAAGTCCTCCAAAGCTCCTTCAGGAGGCTTCAGGGGACGTTGGTCGGGCAAGCAAAAGCCCGCCCCCTCCAGACCTGAAGATAAATCGTCCAAAGCCTGAAGGTGCGCCCCCACCCATAACTGGGGTGGGGGGACGTCTTCGCCGGTTCCCGGATCCATGGCTTTCCAGAATCCCGGACAAGTGGGTTTGCGAAGTCATAAGGTCAGGGTACAAGATCGAGTTTCGATCTCTCCCACCGGCGCGATTCTTCCCTTCCAATATCCGACTATCCCCGGATCGTCTAGAAGATCTGCGGAGAGCAGTCACGGATTTACTACAACAAGGAGTGGTAGTCCACGTTCCTTGGACAGAACGTTTTCAGGGGTTTTATTCAAACCTATTTACAATACCCAGGAAAGAGGGCAAAGTGCGTCCAACTGGACTTAAGGGCACTCAATTCCTTTCTCAACATAAGAAAATTCAAGATGGAATCCATTCGCACAGTAGCAGCCTTCCTGCATCTAGGGGATGTCCTAACGTCCATAGACATCAAGGACGCCTATCTTCACATTCCCATTTTCGCAGGACATCAGCGGTTTCTACGCTTTTCCGTAGAAGAGAAGCACTATCAGTTTGTGGCGTTACCTTTCGGTCTCGCCACGGCTCCTCGGGTCTTCACGAAGGTGTTGGCCCCAATGTTGGCACTACTGCGCCAAAGAGGCATATCGATTCTAGGTTACCTAGACGATCTCCTGCTTCATGCAGAGTCTCCTCAGACCCTGCTACAAAACATAGAAATTACTATAATTTCTTTACAGGAATTCGGGTGGCTGGTGAACCAGCAAAAGTCATTTCTGGTTCCCACCCAGAGGCTCGAATATCTGGGTCTAATTCTAGACACAGTCAGGACAAGAGTTTTCCTTCCGGTAGGGAAACTCCGGAAGATTCAATCAGCAGTCCAGTTGTTACTATCCAACAGCTGGTCTTCTCTTCGAACTTGCATGAGGGTTCTGGGGTTGATGGTGGCTTCCTTCGAAGCAGTCCCATTTGCCCAGTCCCATACCCGAATTCTTCAGCAAGAGATTCTTCTCAGATGGAATCGGAATCCGGAATCCCTGGACAATCGGATCCGATTGAGCAAACAGACCAGAGAGTCTCTGGTCTGGTGGCTTCGGTCTCCGATGCTCAGCCAGGGAAAGTAATTTCTGCCAATATACTGGACGATAGTGACCACGGATGCCAGTCTATCCGGATGGGGAGGAATTCTCGGTCAGTTATCTGTCCAGGGACTTTGGTCCCCGGAAGAATCCAGGTTGCCGATAAATGTATTGGAACTGAGAGCGATCAGACTTTGTCTGATTCACTGGACCGAGCAGCTCCAGGGCAGCCCGGTTCGGATCTAGTCGGACAACGCCACGGCCGTGGCTTATGTCAATCACCAGGGGGGCACCAAGAGTGTCCGAGCGGCCAAGGAAGTGGCTTGCATTCTTCGCTGGGCGGAACGATTTGTTCCAGCGATCTCTGCGGTGTTCATTCCGGGGGTGGAAAATTGGCAGGCAGATTATCTCAGCCGTCAGACTCTGGATCAGGGGGAATGGTCCCTCCATCCAGAAGTTTACTCCAGTTGTACCTACGTTGGGGCACCCCGGATGTGGATCTGTTGGCATCACGATTCAACAGGAAAGTACAGAGATTCATGGCTCGCTCCCGCGATCCTCTAGCAGAGACCGCAGACGCACTGATCGCCCCGTGGGGGCAATACCAGCTAATGTATGCCTTCCCTCCTCTCGGGTTACTGCCAAGACTTCTTCGCAGGATAGAGGAGGAAGGAATTCCAGTAATCCTGGTAGCTCCGGACTGGCCTCGCCGAGCTTGGTACGCCGACTTGGTCAGACTGGTGGCGGACGTCCCGTGGAGACTTCCTCTCAGGGAGGACCTACTGTCTCAGGGACCGATCTTCCATCCTGCTTTACGATCGCTGGCTTTAACGGCCTGGCTATTGAGACCCAGGTGCTGAAGGACAAGGGATTGTCAGCTTCAGTTATTCCTACTCTAGTTAAAGCAAGGAAAGCGACTTCCAGAAAGATTTATCATCGCACATGGAAGTCCTACATTGCATGGTGTGAACCTCTGGGGTTCCGTCCACGGTCTTATTCGGTTAGTCGAATATTAGCTTTTCTGCAACAAGGGGTTGAGCAGAAACTGGCCTTGAGTACTATCAAGGGTCAGGTCTCAGCATTAGCTATCTTCTTTCAGAAGTCTTTGGCTACTCATTCCTTGGTGCGGAATTTCATCCAGGGGGTGCGACATCTGGCTCCGCCAGTGCGCGCGCCGTTACCACCCTGGGATCTTAATTTAGTATTGTCGGTTCTTCAGAAACCTCCCTTTGAAGATATTAGGGAGATTCCTCTACCTACGTTGTCCCAGAAGGTGGCCTTCTTGGTGGCTATTACTTCTGCATGCAGGGTGTCAGAACTGGCCGCTTTATCTTGTCGTTCCCCATATCTGGTGGTTCATAGAGATAAGGTGGTTCTTCGTCCGAACCCATCCTTCCTACCAAAAGTGTTTTCAGAATTTCATCTGAATGAAGAAATTGTATTACCTTCCCTGTGTCCTAAGCCCAGTCATCCTCGGGAGTTTGCTTTACACTCCTTGGATGTGGTCCGGGCGATCAGGGTATACTTGAAAACGACAGACTCGTTTCGCAAGACGGATTCACTTTTTGTGATCCCGGATGGACCCAAAAAGGGGTTGCCTGCATCTGCCGCGACTATTTCCAAATGGATCAGACAGACGGTGGTACAGGCTTATTCTATTAAGGGTCGGGAGCCCCCGTTCCCTGTTAAGGCGCACTCCACTCGGACACTTAGTGCGTCATGGGCCTTTCGCCATCAGGCGTCAGTGGTCCAGGTGTGCAAGGCGGCTACCTGGTCGTCGGTGCATACCTTTACAAAACATTATAAAGTTGATGTAATGGCATCGTCTGATGCCTCGTTTGGCCGCAAGGTTTTGCAGGCCGCCATTTGAGGAGACCAGTGGTCTACCTCGAGGGTTTTTTCCGTTGGAATTTTTATTTGAGTCTCATTCTTTGTTTATAATGAGCCTTTAAAACTTCTAGTTTGGCACCGTTTGGGCCTTCTAGATTGGATTTTGATTTCTGTCAATCCCACCCCTCATTTGTGGCACTGCTTCTGGATGTCCCAGTTCTTGTGAATCAAGAAGACTACGTCTGTCAATGAGCGACAGAGAAAATCGGATTTTTGTAAGATCTTACCGTAAAATCCTTTTCTCTTAGCTCATTGACAGACGTAGTACCCGCCCCTCTATCATTGAGTTGGGTTGGGTTAAATTCTCTGTTGCTGCTTTGTGACAGAACTGATGCCTTGTAGCAGAGAGAGGGAGGATATACCCTCTGGGACTGCCCCTAGGGTGGAGCCAGAACGTTTTTTCTTTTCTGCCTAGTCCTACTCCTGCGGAGACAACATAACCCAGTTCTTGTGAATCAAGAAGACTACGTCTGTCAATGAGCTAAGAGAAAAGGATTTTACGGTAAGATCTTACAAAAATCCGATTATTACCTATTGATCCTGCCAGTAAAAAATATAATTTTCCCACATCCTTTACTGGGGATCAGGGATTTTAATTTTCTTTTCTTTTTTTTTTTTTTTTTACTCTTTGATTGCTGTTACAGTGGTTATTTTTGCAACGTTTTGCACAGTCCTGAATGGGTTACATCCATAACAGCTTTGATTAAGAGTGATCTGTGATTGGCTACAGCTAATCACATGGCACAATGTGCTGTGATTGGCCCAGGTACCATGTGATAGCTGTGGGTCAATCACAGCTGTTATGAATTAACCTAATTTATAACCGCTTTGAGGACACTCTGATTATCACAGTAAAAGTGGTTGGGTACCGAGATCTGCAATCCGCTGTGTACAGTGGACACATTGGTCACAGGAGGGGTGTGCTGCGCACCCCTAACCTGGAAAGGGCTGGATGAGGAACATGTACACGATCCAGCCTACCCATGCTGCCCGCACGCAGTACTTCTATTTACGTCTTAAAATTGTTAAATGGACAAGTTTTACATGGGCTTTACATTGGTAACAATTCTTTAAAGAGTAACTCCACTTTTGCCTCTGTGTGATCTATATACATTGCAGGGATTTAATAACTTTGTTGCAGAGTCCTACCTGTTTCTGCTTTTGAAGAAAAGCTGTTTGCACCCTACCTGCGAATTCATGCAAGAACCCCAGCTAGGGTTCCTATGATTAGCTGCGAGTAGGCAGTCCCATTGAAAGCAATAAGAGGCTGCCAGCTCTTGCAGCTAATCGTGTTCACGCATATGTAATTTCTCAGCAGCAATCACATGCGAGTGATCAGCCCTGAACGCAGACTGCCTACATCTAGGGCTGATCACTTGCATGTGATCACTGTGTATAAGAGATTACCTGCAGGTAAGCTCGATTAGCTGCAAGAGCCTACAGCCTCCCTTTGCTTTAAATTCAATGGGGCTGCCTACTCGCAGCTAATCGTGGGAACTCCTTCTGGCGTTCTTGCATGTATTTGCAGGCAGGTCATTTTTAATAACGTCCCAACATGTATGTTTTTATTTTTTATTTATTTTTCCCCTCATAAGTAGGGAACGGGTTTTTTGTCCAAAGGGACTTGTCATATGTGTTCTTTGTCCACTATGTTATAGGTCACACTGTAACTGTTCCCTCATGTGCTTGCAGTATTCTCTGGCCTACGCCTGTCTGAAGTTGGTGAATTACTCTTTCTTCTTTTGGCTTCCCTTCTATCTGAGCATAAACTTCCACTGGAAAGAGGCAGAAGCAGACCAGCTGTCTATCTGGTATGACATTGGAGGAATCATAGGTCAGTGAAATGTTCCTGTTTGAGATCCATTTGTAGGAACTGAAGGCTGGTATACTGACAGATCATCCTGCGAGTGTGATAGAATGCAAAGTGTGTTTGAACAATTTTTACATTAAAAATAAATCTTTGCAATACATGCACGTTTCCCCAAGAACAGGAACGTAGGTGCCTACTGGATTTCTGTCAGGATCAACAGTTATTTTCTGTACTTCCACCAAGAGAGAAAGTTACATTTTTGCAGACGTTGGGAAGCATATTCATCCACTTCACAAGGAAGAATGCTGCAGTTATTCCAGATCAGATTAAACTGGGCAAGCATTCTGACTCTGGCACAGTTAGTGTATGCAGATCAGCTGTACCTCCTCATATTTTTTCACATCACCTGGAATTTAAAGCTAAAGTTTTATCTGCCTAAATTTTGCTTTCCCTGGTAACCAACACCATGAAAGTTATAAATGATACCCATCCAAATTCATTACATTTTATTTTAGACCCAGTGCAATCATCACTCAATTTCGGTGCTTCTCTATGCAATGTAGACAGATCATGATTAGTGGGAGGTGCTACACTGAAAACAGGAAGCTGCGGTAGCTCCCACATATGGTGCTGAGCCTCCATGCTTGAAAGAACTGAAATTTAATGAATGAAAGGGGCAGGCCAGGGACAGTCTGGCTGGGGAGGGAAGATCTAGATGATGCTTGATGTCCTTGAGGCAGTTTCTAACTGGCTTGACATAGCTTCTATTACACATTGTGAGAAGCTCAGAGTTTGTAGTGAAATCAGAGTAAGCGTTTTCTGTTCAGCAGAGAAGCCTGTACAACTGCAAAACTGAAGGGAAGGCTCAAGTGCAGCTATAATTCGTTTTATATAACTTCAACACTTTTTTTTTTTTACTGGAGTTAGGGGAAAAAACTGCAGACGCTGATGACAGATATTGGGTGAAGGGCCTCAGGAGGTAGTCATAACATGATCACGCGGGTGGGCCACATTGATGCCGTCTGTCATCAGACTATATGGGAAGTTCCGCAGCCTAATTATACTGAATCCGTCACCCTGCTGGCAATGCACATCTGTTCGCCCCATAAAAAATGTCTCAATCACTGAACTTGGGTGGATTGGCTGCTGGAATAAAGCTGAATAAATGACAGGGTTTCCTTAGTCTGTAACATAGTGGTAAAGGGAATGTGCAGGTCTTTCAATGATGTTCTTTTTTACACTGATCCAAACTTCAGACAAATAGTTCACACATATGAAATGTATAAATTGCAATTGTTTTTTTGCCAAAAAATTTGTTCTTCTGTCCATTCTTTCCTGAGATATATACAGCCCTGCCACACAGTACCGCTAGTGAAGGACATTGCTTACAGCTAATGAATACAATAGTGTCCCCTCTTCACCACTAGCTGGCTGGCTGCAAAGAGAAATAGCAGTTTAACAAAGTCATCCCTCAGCTCATTTGCCTCCTATCACCGTGTTCCTTACCATATTCACATGCAGCACACCTAATTGGTTTATAGTCCTGCCCCACCCTCTCCCATGCTGAGTGCTGCTTAAGGTGTGCTAGACTATTTTCAGGTATTAACACTATCTGCAATAAAAAAAATACATGCATGTATTTTTGAATACAAAATTACATTTATTTGTATCTTATATAATTTTTTATATATGTATATGTGTGTGTGTGTGTGTGTGTGTGTGTATGTATATGTATATGTGTATATATATATATATGTATATATGTATATATGTATATATGTATATATATATATATATATATATATATATATATATATATATATATATATATATATCTATCTCTCTGTAGTTTGACTTGTATGTTAGTGTGTGCTTGATTTTTAAATACTATTAAGAGTGTGTGCTTGTATGTATGTAAAATATATTCTTTACAACACATTCCTAAAGTATTCAGACCCCCTTAACTTTTTTCAGTTTTGTTATGTTGCAGCCTCATACTACAGTTGCTTAAATGAATTTTTGTTTCTCATTAATCTACAGTTTGTTCCCCATAATGACAAAGTGAAAATAGAATTTTGGAAATGTCAAAAGGGGAAGTTTAGCTTTAAGTACTCCCTGCCACATTTGGCATTGGGGGGGGGGGGTGTATCTAGTTTTGACTGGTACCCAGCTCCCACTTTCGCTCATATTGCCCAGGCGATCCGAGTGGATGTTCTCCTCTACCCCTCCCTCCCTGCAGTTTTCTGGGACACGTCACAGGTCCCAGAAGAGATTGCCCGACCATTCAGGAGGTGCAGTGCGACTTGCACACGTGCAGTAAGCACCCAGCTGTGAAGCGGCAAGCTTTCATAGCCAGGTGCTCACAGTTGAGATCCTGGTGACAGGGAGAAAGGATGACTCAGATGAGCACGTCGCTGGATCGTAGGACAGGTGAGTGTCTATTAAAAGTCAACAGCTACAGTTTTTTTGTAGTTGCTGACTTTTATTATACACAAACTACTGGAGCGCCTCTTTAAGTATTGAGACCCTTTATTCAGTACTTTGTTGAAGCACATTTGGCAGCAATTACAGTCTTTGGGTATGAGGCGACAAGCTTTGCACACCGGCATTGGGGGGATTTTCTGCCATTCATCTTTGCAAATCCTCTCAGGCTCAGTTCAGGTTGGATGGGACCATTGGTGGACAGCTATTTTAAGGTCTCTCCAGAGATAATTTAAGTCAGGGCCCTGGCTGGGCCACTCCTAAGACATTCACAGTGTTGTTTGTAAGCCAGGGTCTGTAAGCTACTCCTGTGTTATTTTGGCTGTGTGCTTAGGATCGTTGCTGTGTTGGAAGGTGAACCTTTCACCCAGTCTGAGACTCTAAGCACTGTGGAACAGGTTTATATTAAGGATATCTCTGCTCTGTACTTTGATTCATTAAGCTTTCACTCGACCCTGACCAGTCTCCCAGTCCCTGCTTCTGAAAAGCACCCCCACAGCATAAAGCGCCACCACCATGCTTTACTTTTGGGCAGGTGATGAGTGGTGCCTGTTTCCTCTAGACATAATGTTTAAAATTGAGGCCAAAACAGTTCATTCTTGGTTTCATCGGACCAGAGATGCTCATTCCTCGCAGTCTGAGAGTTCTTCAGGTGCTTTTTTTCAAACTCTAAGCAGGCTTTCGTGTGTTTTTGCATAGAGGAGATACTTCCGTGTAGCCTCTCTGCCATAAAGCCCACATCAGTGGAGGTCGGCAGTGATGGTTGTCCTTCTGGAACCTTGTCCCATTTCCACACAGGATCTCCGAAGTTCAGTCAGAGTGACCATCGGGTTCTTAATCACCTCTCTTACTAAGGCCCTTCTCCCCTGATTGCTCTGTTTGGCCGGGCAACCAGCTCTTGAAAGAGTCCTGATTGTGTCAAATTTCTTCCATTTGAAAATTATGGCGGCCACTGCTCTTGGGAATCTTCAGTGCAACAGAATTTTTTTTGTACCCTTCCCTAGATCTGTGCCTTGCAATAATCCTGTCTCTGCGCTCTGCAGGCAGTCCTTTTGACCTCGTGGCTTTTGCTCTGATCAGTATGCATTGTCAGCTGTGAGGCCTTTTACAGAAAGGCGTATGCCTTTCCAAATCATGTCCAATCAATTTACGTAATTTACCACAGGTGGACTTCAAGGTGTAGAAACATCTCCGCAACAATCAAAAGAAATGGAAGGCACCCAAGATAAATTTCAAGTGTTGTTGCAAAGGGTTCGAATACTTATGCCAATATGATATATGATAATTCAGTTTGTCCTTTTTCATACATTTGCAGATGTTTCTAAAATTCTGTTTTTCATTTTATCAATATGAGGTAGTGAGTGTAGATTAATGAGAAGAAAAAAAGAATTTAAACTGTAGTATGAGGCTGCAACATAACAAAATTAAAAAAAAAGTAAAGTTTGAATACTTTATGAATGCATTGTATATTTCAAACACAGTATATGGGTGCAGCCCCATTTGCCCAAATAAATACTCAGGCTCCTCTTACTGCTCCCTTTTTAATTTTTTTTTTTTTTAATAATGCCCGCCCTATACCTCAGCCAGCTCATTGAAAACCGCATTACACCACATGGCAAATTCCTTATCTCAATTGTTGAGAAGGGAGACAGCAGTATTAGCTCCCACTAGTGCTGACCATACATGTAGCAATGTTAACCAATGTGCTGTAAAGGAACCAGAGAAATTGGATCACACAGACTGCTGGATATCACCTAGGAGAGGCACCCCCCCCCCCCAACCTTTCTCAACTGATAGGACCACCTTAACGTGTTCCTGACCACGCTATAGCCAAAAGACGGCTACAGTGCGGTCGTCCAGTTCTGGGAGGGCGTCCATAGACATCCTCCCAGAATCCTGCCTCCCGTGCACCCCCTGGGGTGTGCATCAGGTGCGAAATCTGACCGCTGTGTCTTTTGGACACTGCTGATCATGGTAAATGGACAATCACAGCAGCCCTTTACCATGTGATTGGCTGTGTCCAATCACAGCTGATAACCAGCAAGTTGGTTTACATGTTATCGGCAGTCCTTTCCACACACGCTGTGAGGAAAGGACAGCCAGTACCGGGCAAGGCTGTCAGTACTTTGTTTACACTGATCATCAGGGCACTGATTATTCGTGCAGCCTCCTCAGCGTACTGAAGAAGAAATTACCGATTTGCTAAATTTTTAAACAAACTAAAACTTTTTTTTTTTTTTTTTTTTTTTTCAAAACTAAACGTTCAGTCTTTTTTCTTTAAGCAAAAAATAAAAACCCCAGTGTTTACCACCAAACCACCACCAAAAGAAACCTACCACCAAAAGAAAGCTCTAGCTGTCTTAAAACAAAATGATAAAAACTTTATTTGGATACAGTGTTGCATGACTGTGCAATTGTCATTCAAAGTACAACAGCACTTATAGTTGAAAATCGGCCTGGTCAGGAAGGGGGTGAAAGGGGTGAAAGTGTCCAGTATTGAAGTGGTTAAATAAAATCTGTTCAGAAAAAAATATGCACGCTAACATGGATGTCCTATCTTTTTGAAAATGCTAGCTTCCTTGGGGTCATGTGGATTTATTACTCTATGTCCCTTACCTGGTACCAGTAGCCAGCATTAAAATGTTTACAAAGCATGACCAGTAAGCGTATCAGTTATATGTATCCTGATTGGTGCCTTGTCTCTCACAGGAGGAACAGTCCAGGGGCTTATCTCGGACATCATGCAAAAAAGATCGCCTGTCTTGGCTATTAGTCTGGTGTGTGCAGTGGGATCCCTATTTGGATACAGCCGTAAGTCACATGTCCTCCGACATCCATAGATTTGCAGTGAAGGAATAAAAGTGTGTAACGTTCCAAAACCAAAAATAACCTATTTTCTGTAATCTGTCAATATTAACACAGCAGTTTTGTCCCCCTGTAACGGTTTTATTACATGTTGATCCTGCCAGTAGATCTGTTGCTTTTCATCCTTCTGTAACAGGCTGAGCTATCCAGCAAAAGTGTCAGTTTCAAGGGGTCAGGACAAATGGAACACTGCCAGAGGATGTATAAATCGATTATCTTTAATTCATATGGCTTAAAGTATAACTAATGGGAATTTTTTTTTTTTCCTCTTTCGTTTGTTGACAGACACAGATCCTGTCATTCTTGATTGGTTATACTGCCCCCTACAGGAGTAGGAAACTAAGCAGAAAAAAACTTCTGGCTACACCCATGGGCAGTCTTAGGGGGTATACTCACTCTTCTTGCTATAGACACTCAGGTTTTTTTTTTTTTTTTTGCCTAGTCAGGAGTAAGGACCTAGTTCCTACCTGGGATTTTTGGTCCTGGTAAAACTTTAGATAGAAAATAATTTTTTTTTTCCTGTGAGATCTACTATCAACTGCCGGACTGGGTGAGGGGCTGGATAATCTAGATTCTGTGGTCACCCCAGTCTGGCCAGTGAGCGCGCGCAGGCCCCAGCTCTGCGCTAGGTCGGCCGCAACATAGCCCCACCGGAGGGGGGCTGGCCCTGCAAGTTAAACGTCCGGCCAGGTCACATACAACCTGGGCCTGGGTCTGAGTCGCAGCGTTCCCCCTGGCCACCAGCCCCCCATTTTGATGGAGACGAGGATCTGTCTGGAGCGGTGCCCAACTGGTTCCTGGTATGGTGAGTAGCTATCCCCCCCCCCCCTCTACTCCTGGAGGGTTTTGGGATGGTTGGACCCCAGGGTTCCCCTCCTTCCCACAGGAACCCTCCCCCCCCCCCCCCCCCCTTGTCAAGTTCCTCATCCTGCCCCCCCCCCTCCACATACGCTGGGGATGTATTTTTTTATTTTGGGTGCTCTGGCCACCTTTCTGGAGTGGGGGCAGGGCGCTAAAGGCGATGGAGGGGTTGCGCTGCGACCAATCGATTGTGTGTGTGGGGGGGGTTTTGAACCTGGTGGGAGCTCCTGCCAAGGCCTAGCGGGGGGCGCCATTTTGTTGTAGCCTGTATGTTTCTATACAAGGCGGCCATGTTTGTGTAGTCCAGGGGGCCATTTTTCTTGTGGTTTTACTATTGCAAATAGCAGCGGCCATGACAGTGAAGCCCTGTGGGCAGCAATTTTGGCGATTGGAGCCCCTCCTTATCCCCTGGTGCTGACTTCTGGATGATTTAGCTTGCTGATCGCCACATGTTTACTGCAGATTTTCCTGGTGCCTGTGTTGGCGGATGGTGAGTCTGGTGAGGTGTTCTCCCTCTCTGCTGAGGATCGCTCTGTGCCTTGTGCTTGGCGACCAGGTGGCGCTGACAGCCCGGTGGGGGTTGTCCCTTAGCAGAGTTTTACACTTTCCCGAGTCATCCTCCAGGACGGTCACATGAGAGATGGCTCCTCCTCCTACAGGAAACACAAGCACAGTTAGATTTAAAAGGCTGCCCATTAGGCTGCCCCTTAGTTGTAACAAGATGAACTGGACAGCTTAGGCGAATAGCCCAACATATTATAGACATAGTCAACCAACCAATAGGGAGGGGTTTTCTTTTCATTCCCTGTTTGTTATTTTTTTCCCCTGTCCTGGGCAGGCATCCCGGGACACCTCCTCCCTCCACCTGCACATAGCCGATGAGGCCATCAGGCGTGCAGGTACCAGAGGACTCCCCTGGGGGGGGGGGGGGTCAAGGTGGGTCAAGGTGCTCGAAAGGGACCCCCTCCCCCCTTTCCTTCCCATACAGGGCAAGCGCTGGCTACTCATAGGAGGTATGCCTAGCTGGTCACAGAGTCAGGTGGCATCCAGCAGCCCTGTAAAGCTTGCCTCACTAAGACCGAGGGGAAGCGGACTATGGAGGGAGTATTGCGGCCAGCCGGAGGCTGTGCTGAGCCGCATGCCGTTCCCTGCCAGATAGTCCAGACACGCGGGGCTCCAGGGTGAGTTCCGGAGTGTGTGTGCAGCAGCCAGCGTCGCCGCTAGCGTGGCGGAAATGACGTCACTAAGATGGCGCCGCACCGGAAGAAGGGCGGCGGTCATCTTGAAAGTGGGCAAAACGCCATACAAATCCAGCTGATTTCTGGCAGGAAATTTAAGTATAGAAGACTCCCCAGCTCATTTTCAAGCGGGCTCTTCTTATCTACATAAGGCTGCTGCATTTACCTTCCCTCCAGGTGGTCCTTATGGCGGAGGACCTGACCCCTATACCAGAGGCTGCTGATATCGGCCCCAGCCTAACCATGGCAAGTGGAGGGAAGAAGAAGAAGAGGGGGAGATGCGTCCCCCAACCCCCCCCCCCCCCAAAAAAAAAAAAAAAACGGGGGTAAAAGGGGGGGGGGAATAGATCCTACATGTCCCCTTTGGTCCTGGGGGGGGTTGCATCGAAGTAGACCGTGCATCCCCAGTAACAGAATTGTTCCTTGTCTCTTTTTTTTCTCTTTCTCTCTTTGCTCATAGCCCAAGTTCGCAGAGGTAACCGATCCTTCGTTCAAACCAAAAAATAAATACTGCTGCACCTGCGGAACAAAAATGCTGACTGATTCAGACAAATTACTGTGCCACAAATGCATCAAAAAGATTGTAAACGAGGAATCCAAACCTCTAGGTAAGGACTTCCTGGAGTTCAAAAAGGAAGTCACATCCACACTGAAGTCGCTGCAAACTTCCATCGAGGAGATGATAAACGCAGGTCAACCTTCCACATCTACAGCAGGTGGACACCGCACAAAGATAATCAAGCATCCAGCGGTCCCCAAACTACGGGAAGACTCTTCAGACTGAGGAAGGGGAGGTCCTGTTGGGAGACAGTTCAGAGTCAGACGAGGACAGGGAGGTATCGGAGACAATAACTAAACATTTATTCCCAACCGGAGAACCCCTGAAGGCTATCTATGTTACAGAGGATCTGCAAGAAAACGAGGTGCCAAAATCAGTAAGAGACCAGCAGTACAGAGGCCTACAGGTACCCAAAACCCGATCCTTCCCGGGGTCCATCAATCCCTGAAGGGAATCATTAATAAAGAATGGGAATGCCCAGAGAATAAGCTCTTTTTCCCAAAGGCAATGAAGAAGAGATTCCCCTTTGAGGAATCAGAGGGCATCCTGTCCAAATGCCCCAAGCTAGACGTGTCACTGGCCAAAGTGTTGAAGAAATCAGACCTATCTTTTGAGGACATGGGACAACTAAAGGACCCAATGGACAAAAAGTTAGAAGTGATGCTCAGGAGGGCATACGAGGCAGGAGCAGCATCATTTCAACCAAACATGGCAAACACCTGTGTGGCCAGGAATGCGTCCTTCTGGTTAGAACAACTAAGAGGTCAGTTGGAAAAGGTTCCAGGCACTGAAGAGGCGCAGGATTCCCTCCTCCTCATTGAGAAAGGGGTTATTTACATGGCAGATGCGGCCGCAGAAGCGGTACGGATATCAGCCCGAACCACTGGCTTAATAAACTCGGCCAGAAGAGCCTTCTGGCTCAAAACATGGGAAGGAGACTACGCTTCCGGAAACAAGCTGTGTAGCATTCCCTTTGACGGAAAACTCCTATTCGGGCCAGAATTGGATAAAGTCCTAGAGAGATCAGCGGACAAATCCAAGGGGTTCCCTTCCAAAAGGAAGGAAAAGCAAAGGAAATGTTTTCGTCGCCCAATGGGAGACACCCAATTCAAAGGGGAGAAACCAAAAACTCAGAGAAAGTGGGTGTTCAACAAGAACAAGGGAAGACCAAATGCCCTTTTTTCCAATACCAGCAGCAACATCAGCAAACCCCAGTGACACCAGAGGGCCTGTGGGGGGAAAGCTGCGATTTTTTTTTTTTTTTTTTGTCCCACAATGGGAGAAATTATGTACAAATCCTTTCATACTACAGATCATCAGAGAGGGTTACAAAATAGAATTTATAGCAAGTCCTCTTCACAAATTTCAGACAACATCCCTACCGAGAGCATCCCCAGCAAAAGAAGCCTGGGAAGCATCCATCTTGAACCTCCTACAAGAAAAGGTGATAAAGGAGATACCTTTTTTGCATCATCTGTCAGGTTTCTTCTCCAGAGTCTTTCTCAGACTGAAACCATCGGGCAAACACCGCCTTATTTTAAACCTCAAAGACCTCAATCGTCGGGTGAGGTACAGGAGGTTCAAGATGGAATCCATCTTCTCGGTGAGAACTCTGCTCCCGGAAGGAGCATTTATTGTGACTTTGGACCTACAAGATGCATATTTGCATGTTCCATATTTGCATGTTCCAATTCACCCAAGGCATCAAAAATTCTTAAGGTTTGCTACCAGCGCAGGGTCACAGATACACCTGTTCCAATTTTAGGCGCTCCCCTTCGGAATCACCTCAGCCCCCAGAATCTTCACCAAGATCATGGCCGAGGTAGTCCAGGATCTCCGGGTAAAAGGGGTTCGAATAATTCCTTACCTAGACGACTTTCTGATTTATGGACAATCAAAGTCGGAAGTATTGAAGAATCTCCAGACGACAGAGGACTTCCTCACCTCACTGGGGTGGGTGATCAACACCCAGAAGTCCAACAAAATCCCCTCACAGGAGATAGTATTCTTGGGATACCAGGTAAATACGGTGTCACAAAGAATCCTGCTCCCAGAGAGCAAGGTAATAAAACTCAAGGAGGCTACGAGGCGCCTAATAGAACTACACAGAATCTCAAGAAGGGATACCATGGTGGTCCTGGGCCTCATGTCGGCAGCCATCCCAGCGGTACAGTGAGCTCAGCTACACATGAGCCTCTCCAGGGTCATCTCCTGAGCCACTGGAATGGGAGGACCGCTTCGCTGGAAGGACTAATCTCGATCCCATCAGCCATAAAGAAATCGCTGACTTGGTGGCTAAGAAAAGATTCCTTTTACCAGGGAAGACTCTGGATGCCCACCATCCAAGTCAGAATAACAGATGCAAGCCTTTTGGGCTGGGGGGCACACATAGGACACCAAGTAAGGCAACGCACTTGGTGCCAATCTGGGGAGGAAATATCCTCGAACATGAGAGAACTAGCGGCCGTCAGAGAGGCCCTGAAAGGGTTTCAGGGAGAAACAATAGGAAAACACATCCAGGTCCTGTAGGACAACATTGCAACGGTTTCCTACATCAACCACCAGGGTGGCACGCGCTCAAAACACTTGATGAGGATAGCCCACGACATTCTGGCAGGTGCAGAAGCAAACTTACTATCCCTCTCGGCTGTACACATAAAAGGGTCAGCCAACGTGCTGGCGGATCTCCTGAGCCGGGAGAGTCTGGACCCAGCAGAATGGGAACTGAATCCTCAAATCTTCAATACACTGGTACAGAAGTGGGGGACCCCGGAAGTAGACCTTTTCGCCACCGAAAACAACAAAAAAGCGGTAAAATTCTTCTCGCTACGCAAAGAAAAGAACGCACTGGGCATAGACGCCCTGGGGTTCCCCTGGAGGTTCAATCTGGCATATGCTTTTCCACCAATTCAATTGATCCCCAGAACAATCAGGAAAATCCGCCTGGAAAGGGCAAGGGTGATCCTAATAGCACCTTTTTGGCCGAAACGGGCATGGTTCAACCCACTACAGAAAATGGCGGAAGAAGATCCCTGGATCCTGCCGGCTCAGAGCGACCTTCTAGCACAAGGGGGGGCACATCACCCTCACAGCCAGACGCTAAAGCTAGCAGCCTGGATCCTGAACGGAACATTCTTCTGAACAAAGGACTGTCCACCAGGGTCACGGAGGTCCTGCTCCAAAGCAGGAAACCTGTGACCAGGAAAATTTATAACAAAGTATGGAAAACATACAGATCAAAAATGGTACCCAATAACAGGAACCTGCGTAGCATCAGCACTGTGTTGGATTTCTTTCTAGAAGGCGTTGACAAAGGTCTGGCAGTAAGCACTCTCAAAGTGCAAGCAGCAGCTCTGTCAATTTTCCTGGAAAGGCCCAGATCCTCTGGTGAGGCGGTTCTTCAGATCCATTGAAAGATTCCAGCCCAGCAAAAACCTCAGCGTGGCCCCCGGGGATCTAGCACTGGTATTGCAGGCGCTCACCAAAGCCCCGTTTGAGCCTATAATGGACTGTAATTTGAAGAACCTTACCTTGAAAACGGCCTTTCTGGTAGCAATCACCTCTGCTAGGAGAGTGAGTGATCTACAGGCCCTTTCCATCAAGGAACCTTTTTTGACGATCTTCCCGGATAAGGTAATCCTCAGGATAGACCCTCTCTTCCTTCTGAAGGTGTCCTCGGCATTTCATCGTTCTCAGGAAGTGATTCTTCCTTCATTTTGCCAAAACCCAACCTCCCCGGGGGAGGAAGCCTTTGTCATGCTGGATGTCAAGAGATGCATTCTACATTACCTAGAAGTCACTAAAGAGGTCAGGAAGTCATCCAGCTTATTCATTCTTTTCGGAGGCACTCAGAGGGGTAAAACTGCCTCAGTCCTCCATAGCCAGATGGATCAGAATGACCATCGGTGCAGCCTACGTCGCCCAAAACCAGAGTTTACCGGCAGGCATCAAGGCTCACTCCACTCGAGCCATATCCACATCTTGGGCAGATAAGGCTGGGGCCTCAGCAGATCAAATCTGCAAAGCAGCCACCTGGGCCAGCGATTTGACGTTTGCCAAACACTATAGGGTCGATCTGGTCTCCGCCCAGGATCTATCCTTCGGTCGCGAAGTTCTCCAGGCAGTAGTCCCACCCTAGGTACGCATCATTGGGGTCTCATGTGACCATCCTGGAGAATGACTCGGGGAAAGTCTGAGTTATTACCTGATAACTCTCTTTCCAGGAATCCTCCAGGACGGTGGACCCTCGCCCTATTGGTTGGTTGACTGTCTATAATATGTTGGGCTATTCGCCTAAGCTGTCCAGTTCATCTTGTTACAACTGAGGGGCAGCCTAATGGGCGGCCTTTTAAATCTAACTGTGCTTGTGTTTTCCTGTAGGAGGAGGAGCCATCTTTCATGTGACCGTCCTGGAGGATTCCTGGAAAGGGAGTTATCCGGTAATAGCTCAGACTTTTGTGGGGTCCCCCCTGGTTATTCATGGAGTCCTTTGTATCCTTGTAGCACGTTTCCCCACCTGCAAGGCCCTCCGGGTCCCAACCATCCATCCATTCATGCTCTGACGGCGGTCCTGGAGTCCCTTGTGTCCCAGGTGGAGTCGGCTTCCGGGCGACGGGCTAGAAAAAGGTCCCCCGCCTTCCCATGCCTCGTTGGTCTCATCAGATCCTGAATCTGATTCGGCTGTCGCAGATGTGTCTGCTGTCTCTGGACAATCAGATCTGGCTGAGATGGGGAACACAGGAGTCCCTGATATGGTGTCTTCGCTCTCTGGTGCTTCGGCTGGGAAAATCCTTCCTCCCCTATGGTCACCACCGATGCCAGCCTGTCCGGCTGGGGGGGCATCCTCGGCAACCATTCTGCTCAGGGTATATGGACGCTGGAAGAGTCCAAACTATTGATCAATGTCCTGGAACTCCGAGCGATCAGACTGTGTCTGGATCATTGGAGGGATGTCCTGTGCGCATTCAATCGGACATTCGCACGGCCGTGGCTTATGTCAATCACAAAGGGGGCACAAAAAGTGCCCTGGCAGCTCTGGAGGTAACTGGCATTCTAAGGAGGGCAGAATGTTTAATTCCAGCTCTCTACTGTGCACATTGCCTGGCTGGAAAATTGTCAGGTGAATTACCTCATTTGGCAGGCGTCGGACCAAGGGGAGTGGTCCCTTCATCCGGAGGTGTTTCATCAGCTGTGTCTCCTGTGGTGCACCCACGAGGGGGATCTGTCGGCATCATGACTCAACAGAAAGGTAGAGAGGTTTGTGGCTCGGTCAAGGGATTCTCTGGCGTATAACACAGATGCACTAGTGGCCCTGTGGGGTCTGTTTCGTCTGATTTACGCCTTCTCTCAAGCTTCTGCCAAGACTTCTACACAGGATTGAGACAGAAGGGATTCCGGGCATCTTAGTGGCTCCAAACTGGCTTGGTACACTGATCTGGTGCGGCTGGTCTCTAACATTTCTTGGAAGCTTCCTCTCAGGGAGGATCTGCTGTCCCAAGGACCGATCTTCCATTCTGCTTTAGTCGCTGGCTTTGAGGGCTTGACTGTTGAACACCAGGTGCTAAAGGATAGAGGTTTATCTGAGTCGGTGATTCATACACTGTTAAAAGCTAGGAAATCTACTTCTAGGAAGATCTACCATCGTACGTGGAAGACGTACATTGCATGGTGTGAGTCTCTTGGGGTTCATCCTCGCTCCTTCTCAGGTGGCTCAGATCTTAACCTTCCTTCAACAGGGGGGTTGAACAGAAATTGGCCTTGAGTACCATCAAGGGCCCAGTATCGGCATTGGTGGTCTTTTTCCAATCACCTTTGGCAACACGCTCTCTGGTGCATACTTTTCTTCAGGCTGTCCGACATTTGGTTCCTCCAGTGCGGGCTCCGTTGTCTCCTTGGGATCCTAATTTGGTGCTTTCAGCTCTACCGAAGCCTCCCTTTTGAAAAGATTCAGGAGATTCCCATGCTTACACTGTCCCAGAAGGTGGCCTTTTTGGCGCTATCACCTCTGCACGCAGGGTGTCGGAACTGGCAGCATTATCCTGTGGTTCACCTTATCTGGTGGTTCAAAAGGATAAGGTGGTGCTTCGCCCTGGTCCATCATTCCTCTCTAAGATGGTCTCTGACTTTCATTTGAATGAAGACATGATGTTGCCTTCCCTGTGTCCCAGGCCTAAACATCCAAAGGAAATTGCCTTGCATGCCTTGGATGTGGTCCGGGCAATTAGGGTGTACCTGGCAGCTACGGAGTCTTTCAGGAAGTCAGACTCTTTGTGCTCATGGACCTCGGAATGGGTAGTCCGCTTCCTCTGCAACCATTTCCAGATGGATCAGCCAGACGGTGGTTCAGGCCTTTTCCTTCAGGGGTCAGTTTCCTCCTTTCCCTGTCAAGGCGCACTCTACTAGGGCGCTTAGTGCCTCCTGGGCCTTCCATAATCAAGCAACATTGATGCAGGTTTGCAAGTCAGCCAATGTGTTGTCCAGTTTGTGGTAAATACATGATGGATGTGCGGTATGGTGTTGGGCATTATCAATTTGTATCACACTTGTGCTATATACAATGTTCAATGTGACATTTTTAGCATTCTAATAAATTATTGCACTTTGATCATTGCCACCTCTATTCTTGCCTTTTGTTAACCACTATGTGCACTACTGTGGGACTCTATCCTCCAGCTGTACACATCTTTCTTTCTTTCTTCATATTTGCAAGGCAGTCACCCGGTCTTCGGTGCACGCTTTTCTAAAGTGGATGTTTTGGCATCTGCGAATGCTTCCTTTGGCTTCAAGGTTTTGCAGGCTGGTCCTCTTTTAGGGTGTATTGTTTTCTTCAGGTGGGCTCCAGTTTTGGTTGAGCCCCTGTTGCCTGGTTGGCTAATTTTTTTAGCCTTGAATTTTTTGCTGTTCCCATCCCTCATGTTGAACACTGCTTTGGGACATCCCAATGGTCAAGAATGACAGGGGCTGTGTCCATCAATGAGCGAAAGAGAAAATGGGATTTTTGATCTACTGTAAAATCCATTTCTCTGATCATTGACAGACACAGCACCCACCCCTCTGCGGAGTTATAATTCTCCGGACACTGCTTGTAACAAAACTGAGTGACTATAGCGGGGAGAAGGGGTATACCCCCTGGGACTTCCCATGGGCATAGCAAGAAGTTTTTTTTTTTTTTTCTGCCTAGTGTCCTACTCCTGTAGGGGGCAGTATAACCAATGGTCAAGAATGACAGGAGCTGTGTCCGTCAAACATCAGAGAAATGGATTTTACGGTAAGTCAAAAATCCCATTTTTTTTTTTTTTTTTTTTTTTTTTTTTTAGGGGAGTTTTGGATAGAGTGGAGAGGGATTAGAAAGCTTGTTAGTTTTTTATTGCTGTCTGTGCCCCCGTTGGGGAGATTTACCTTCTGTATTTGTCCTGTTTACTATTATCATTGAAAGTGAAAGTATGAGAAAATCCCAAATTTTGGGTTGTCCCCAGAAAAGTAATAGAGGGGAAATCTTCCAATGGGGATACTAGTTCTGGTGACCTGGGGGGTCCCCATGGGATTCCCTTTAATTTGCAAGGTTTTCCTTTCAGGTTCCTGTTTTGGCTCTTGGACAGGAAGTGAAGGAAATCTCCCCAATGGGGCACACATGGCAAAAAATAATCTGACAAGGGGTTATGACCCTCCCTTACTCTATCCAAAATTTAAAAAAAAATACCTATAGTTCTACTTTAAGCCTTTTTTTCCCCAAATATAAAAAAAATGAATCTGTAAATGCTTAAACTGTTAGCTGTGATTTCCTTTGTCCCGAGTCCATTTAAAGGTATGTGTCTGTCTTGCACTAACCTATCCACATGGTCACAACGCTGCTGTGCAATTTTCACTGCGGAAGGAAAAGAGCTGTCACCTTGTATAACGAAGTGGAAAAAATTACAGATCTTCCGGCAGGAAAAGTGCTCTGTCAGCAATATCAATATGGCAGTCTTTGTTTTTCAGACTGCCTCATATGTGTTTGCTACCTAACTGCACAAATTTAACAGCAGCCCAGAGTGGGACTTTAAAATACAGCTGAAGCCTCTCTCCTGTAAGCCTGTCTAAACAAGTAGTAAAACCCAGTTATTATAGGATGCACAAGCCTCATAAAGTAAACAAAAAAAACTTCTTTCCCCTTTCCTCACTGAGCCAAATACTTCACTTGTGTCTCATGCTCTCGCCCTCCCAAACAGTGTAGCTCACAGCCGCAAAGGCAGTGCTGTTAATTTAGAAAGAAGAGGGAGGGTCTAGGTTTGGTAAGGTGCTGAATGACAAGCTACGGCTTGTCAATCAACAGTGACCATGCTGATACCCATGTCCCCTGCTACAATTTCCCATCTCACTGTAGTGCGGTACGTGAAAGTGACCGTTGGAGAGCTGGAGGATGTACTATAAGTGCGATGATTTACCGCACTCATGTTCCATTGACAACTAAATGTTAATTTGCCGCAGTGGCAGATGGGACTTGTAGCCAGGTCACTGTGAACATGAGTGTAACATGGTGCAAATGGTGGAGTTAGCCTTTAAGGCTAATATGAAATTTTACTTACTGGGATTGTATATGCTTTAAATAATTGAACAATACAGATAAATAACCTACAATGCAGCTGTCATTCAAAGATCATCTATAGTATACTATACTTTCTACTTTTATTTTAAATGTGTCATTCAAAGAGCTATAGTATACTATACTTTCTACTTTTATAAAAAAAAAAAAAAAAGGAAGTGTATTTAAATACCGTTTTAGAATAAATTATAATTATTTTGTTTTTCCCTCTCTAGGCTCCCCAAATAACAAGCCCCTGAATGCTTTTTTAATGGCAATCACTGGTAAGTCCTCTTAAAGACCAGCTCAACCAAAAACTAACATTTCAATGTTACATGCTTGCTGTCCGCTTAAATAGAATGCTCTTTTTATATCTCAAGGACTCTGGTAGCAAATTATCCATATCAGCAGTTGCCAGATCTGCCCAACCATTACATCCATTACAAAGCTAAATTATGGTTTCTTTCCTGCTGAGTTTCCTCATAATTTAATGTAAACCAGTATGGATTTTAGCTGTGCTGGAAAAAGGCCAACTACGCCACTGTGGCCTTTCAGAGATATAAGGGGCTGGTGAGTAATTCAGTCCACAAGCAGCTTTTGCTGCAATACTAATTTCAATCTGGAGCTGTCTCTGGCACTTTTTCACCATTAGATGTCATAAGTCTTTTGTGTTGCATGATGGTCAGCGTCATACAGCCCACTTTCTGTGAGCCAGGGTGTTTGGGGATCTGCCCCCAGCCTGTGACTAGAAAGTGAAGGAGTTGCAGCACCTCTGTCTATCCAACTGCTCACTTCTTTCAGCATGTCCCTTTCAGCACATAAACAAATTGGCTCCTTGTACTGCTTCTTCCTCTTCCAGTCTGAGCTCTGCTGTACAAGTACTGATAGAAACTGATAGCAGAATAAATTCAGGTACTTTCACTGCTTGCATTAAAAAAATACATTTAATAATATATTAATGAATACGGAACTGTATTAGTTTGCCTAGGGATAAAATGAATACCTTTTGGGTATCCGAATATGGAAAATATCATTATTCTATTTTGACATAGGGATTTAAAGTAACCCTTTTAATTTATTACCACAATTGCCATTATAGTATGCATTACTTTTATTGTTTCCTGTAATGATAATTAGTTGTGAATCTTTGTCCTCTAGGCTTTTTCATTGGTGGTCCCTCAAATATGATCAGCTCCGCGATCTCTGCAGACCTTGGCCGACAGGAGATGGTGAGAGGCAGCAGTGAGGCCCTAGCCACAGTAACCGGCATTGTGGATGGAACGGGAAGCATGGGAGCTGCTGTGGGCCAAGTGAGTATGAACTTACTGAGCGAAGGTTTGTGGTCCTAAAAGGGTGCTAATCCATTGCAGAGGTGCTATGTAGACACACATTTGCGTTTACCTGTTCTTTGTGATTGTTGTAGGCACTGAATCTTGATGTGTAATGGATCTAGTACCCCCATGAACAACCTTAGTTGTCAGCTGTAAATTCTATTGAAGGTGTTGATTGCCAAATAAATTGTAACAGAAATTAAGTTTTAAAATATTTTTTTTTGACCTTCCTTAACTGCTAATTTAAAAATAAAAAATTCATGAAGTAGAGCATGACTGTTTGAAACTGAGAAAATGAAGCAGACCCCGAGTCTAATTAACAAAGGGGTGAAAGCCCTCTACTTGTATAGTAGTGATCTACTCTGTATTCTATGCTGTGTCCAGACATGGATTGAGCAGAATGGCTTCAACTGGTTCTCTTGCTCTCTTTGAATGTGGCACACATCTCTTGCACCAGTTTTCTGCCACCATTAAGCGTTAATTTCTTCACATTCTTTTGAAAGTTTGACAGTTGCTGTTTCCAAACTCATTGAGATCTCCAACTGTCTCCCAGCTCTTGACAGTACATAACCTGAGATGAATAGGGCCTCTTTCACACATGCGGACCGTTCGTTTCATCACTTCAGTCAATTTTTTTTTCACATAAACGTATGAAGTTTACATCAGTTTGTCATCAGTTTTTCATTTGTTTTTACATCCGTTTTTTTACATCTGCCAGCTAGGGCCCTTAACCACTTTGAGTCCCGTAGCCATTCTTTCATGCAAAAACGTACTGTTCGTGCGGTTTACATCCGTTTTTTTTATCCGACCCATTTTTATTGGAAGAAAGATTGGGTTTTGATCCGTTGCAAAAAATGGATGTTGACAGAAGCGGATGTAAATGGATGATCATCTGTTTACATAAGGTTTTCCATTGAGATGCCTTGATCATCCGTTTTCTTCTGTTAATAGATCGATGAAAAACAACGGTCCGCATGTTTGAAAGGGGCATAACGGTGCCTTTTTTAGTTTTCGATTTTTGTTTACCATAAGCCTCTGTTATTGGACATTGTTTAGGCACTCAAGCTGGGGGGGGCATGGTAATAGCTGTCAGATTTCAAGTGATCTCTGACCTCCTGACACTAAATTGGCAAACTCAAAGTAAAGCTAAAAAAAAAAAAGCAACTTCTACATTATATTGTCAAAAGTATTGGGACGCCTGCCTTTTTACACCTTTTTACACACACATGAACTTTAATGGCATCCCAGTCTTAGTCCGTAGGGTTCAATATTGAGTTGCCCACCCTTTGCAGCTATAACAGCTTCACCTCTTCTAGGAAGGCTGTCCACAAGGTTTAGGAGTGTTTCTATGGGAAAGTTTGACCATTCTTCCAGAAGTGGATTTGTGAGGTCAGGTACTGATGTTGGACAAGAAGGCCAGACTTGCAGTCTCCGCTCTAATTCATCCCAAAGGTGTTATTTTGGGTTGAGGTGCAGGCTAGTCAAGTTCCTCCACCCCAAACTCGCTCATTCATGTCTTTATGGAAATTGCTTTGTACACTGGTCCAAATCATTTGGGGAAGGTGGGATTAAGGTGTGGGGTTGTATTTTCAGGGGTTGCGCTTGGCCCCTTTGTTCCAGTGAAGGGAACTTTTTAAGGTGTCAGCATACCAAGACATTTTTGGACAATTTCATGCTCCCAACTTTGTGGGAACAGTTTGAGGAAGGCCCCTTCCTGTTCCAAACTGTTTGCGTAGCAGTGCACAAACAAGGTCCATAAATACATGGATGAGTGAGTTTGGGGTGGAGGAACTTGATGGTCCTGACCTCAACCCAATTGAACTCCTTTGGGATGAATTCGAGCGGAGACTGCAAGCCAGGCCTTCTCGTCTAATATCAGTACCTGACTTTATAGTGTGTAAATCTTTCATATGTAATGCTGCATAATTATAATATTTTCAGCCTTAGTATTCCATTAATCTATTGAAGAAAATTGTTATGATTGTAGTAGGGTGGGTTTGTAGTGTACCTGGGATTTCTTTGGGTAGGCAGATTATTTCTCTTAGCAAGCAGTTTTACTGTCATACTGTCACTGGGACTGATGTGAGGGAAAATCTAAAATTTTGAGTTATGAAAGCAGAAATATAAAGAATCCTGCAATGTGCATATGTGGTTAAATCTTCTAAGTGAGGATTTCTCTCACTTGGATAGATTTCCTCTTGTTTCTGTTTATATTAAGGGGAAGGAAGTGAGAGGACATTTCCTCAATTTGACAGCAAGGAATAAAGGTTGTAACCCTTCCCTATGCTATTATTACAAATGCAGGCAGCAAGGAATAAAGGTTGTAATCCTTCCCTATGCTAATAACAAACAAAAATGTTCGAGCTTTAGATATACGGTACTTAATCCTTCGTCTTGAGTATACCAGATTTGCCTAATCTGGAGGAGCACAGGAGTGTTTTATGTGCACACATTTTACCACGTACAGACATCGTCAGTCTCTGTGGGTCTCATGTCTGACTCTGCTCTCATTTCTAGGTTCTGGTGTCGGTGATCCAGGGAGGACTGGGCTGGATGTGGGTCTTTTATTTCTTCATTCTCATGGTAAGATCCCATCCCACCAATGTTTGGTGCACAGCAGGGCTGAATTCTGACAACTGGAAATAATGGCTGGAGGCAATTTTTTTTATTTTTTTTCCTCTGTGCTGTACATCCTTACATGCAGTGAGACCTCATAAGGGCTGGGGACAATAAGACCGATTAGTACTATTCAAGGCTTGACTGATTTAAGCTTTAGACTTACTACTCTCCATCCTGTAGGGCAGATTATATTTCAATGCACCAAATCTGTTTTTGCTTTTACTGATCAGACATTAGCACAGTCTTACTATTGCTGTGACCCCCTTTGGGTGTAATGTAGTGGCCTTAGGAACTGAAGCGGCCCTTTTTCTGCCTGTTTTGGTTCAGCTTCCAAAAGACCTGCCATTGGTATTGCCTGTGGTCGACCTGTTACTGACTTTGACTCTTTGTAGAGGCTGCGATCTTAGTAGAGACAGGGCTTTACATTCTCACATCAGAGTCCCCAGCAAGGACAGCAAACAGCACAAATGTGACATTGAATCATACAGCAAATTTCGTGAGACTAATCAGAGGCAGCAGTGTCTAGATCAGTGCAGATATTCAACTACGAGGCTGAAGACACAGGAGTGCCTAGGCACGCTCATATAATAGGAAGTGCACTGCTACTTTTCAGGAGGAATTCCAGACAAAAGGTATGTTTTTCAGGGTACTGTTTTAGCACAACTAACATTTCTAGATGTTCCCTGCAACATCATTCATATTGCTGTTCAGATCCACTTTAAAATTGGCTTTTTAACATGCATACGCAAATTGGTCAAGCATCGGACAGGTTTAAAGGTTTCATAAAAATTGCTTGAAGTTAGCTAAAAGCGTTACAGATGCTTTGTAAATGCTTACTGTACCTGTAATAGCCATCCTGTCTGCACTGATAGCGAATGGTACAGTTTACATGCCTTGCGGTAGAAATGCATTGTAAATGAAGTGTTAAAAGAGAAGTATGGCTATAGCTCTTTTGGCCATATTACTTTTGTGGGTCACAGGAGGGCATTTATTTCTGCATTCCTGTGACCCAGATCCAGTCGACGGCAGGCTAAAGTCCACTGTCAGCTGACATCACACAGCCAGTCCAAGCTCTGCAGGGATCCTGATAATAATGTTTGGAGCTGCCCAGTTGCCTGACTGGCAGCTTGCTCTCAGTGCAGTGCTACAAGCCTGAGCCAGAAGCTCCTACTCCCTCCACAGCCTGGCGCTCAAGTGAGTGCTGTAGAGGCAGAGCAGAGAGCCAGTGGTCATATGATTGCTCAGTTCTCTGTCTTCGAGCCAGTGGGGGATGTTGCAGCCATCTAGATGAGTATGCAGGTTTATTTTTCTCAATCGCACACTTATTAAAACATTAAAACCATTGTATATGGTGTTAATGTTTTATAAAAGGCATGACACTTGCAATGTTTCTGTATTTTTATTTTTACGATAGTTTGGGTTTTAACATTGGTACTCCTATGACAGGTGGATCTACCTGTTTATCTATTTATTATTTTGTTTTAACCTAAAAAAAAAAAAAAACCCTTAAGCAGGTTGGAATATGGAAATAAAAAGAAAAGCTTACTGAACACCGTGCAGTTCAGGTTTGGCTTTTATAAAGCTGAAACTAGTGTGTACCAGCTGCCAATGGTAGACATGTACAGAGATCACATGGCCCATTCTATTTCTTGTTTTTAAGCCTGTTCCAGCTGCTGTAGTTTGGCAGTTGACAGTGCCTTCTGAAAAAGGATTAGTTAGAAGAGAGTAAAACCTACATTAAAAAAAGAAAAAAAAACTTTCGCTCTCCTATCAGTAAACTTTCCTTCTAGCTGTGAATGTCTTTTGTGATATTCTGAAATCTAGCTAGGGCACACAGTGATCTTCTATTCTTTTTTAGAACACCATTTCTGTGATCGTTTTTCCTGCAGTGTCTTGCTTAGCCTCTGGCATATATTACTTTACAGGAGTCCCAAGATGCCAACTGAGTGACATAGGTGCTGTCATCGGCCACATGTGTTATTTGGTTTTTTTAAATGATCAAAAGCATTCTTCTAGAGAAAAAAGGCTGTTAACTAAAATTTTCAAAGGTATACGCTAGTCAAACTTAAAAATGTAGAATAAACCTATATACAAAGGTGACAGCCTGCCTGCCTTGGGCTGCCTCATCTGTCTGTAATGTTTATAGGTCACTGATAAAAGTGATGCTCTGAGAACACCGATTAGGAATGATTGTACAGACAAAGGTTTCCAGCTCTGCCCTTGAGGCTAACTGCAATCCCATGGACATGGAGATCCAGAGGTCTTCTCTCTTAATAATTTGATATCCAGCATGAATAGAGGTGAAATGAAAGGACTTTTCATTTTTAGCACAATGTTCCCTTGTTGAAATTAGCCATTCCGATGTTTTTAATTCCTAGAGTAGAGCATAGTGGCTTATGTATATTCCATCTGTACTGCTGTAAAATGCTAAAAAGCAGCAACAGACTGTAAAACGGAACTCCAATTAATGCAGCTTTGTAATTCGTAATACCACTTTAGATTTTTTTCTATAAATGCCATAGGATATCTACTTTAATTTCACTTGGTACAAGCCTCTTTAAATCCCCTATACAGCAGAGCTCCAAGTGGAAGGGGATGGGGCAGGATTGGGAGCCAGTAAGGTGTATTGCTTGCAGAAGTGCTAACAAGGAACTAGTAACTTCAACAATCTTCTGTTTACTATCTAGTCAGAAGATTGATATGAAGACACTTCTGTATTCCTTCATTCTTTAAAAGTAGAGAGAAGTTTCTTCAGCCTGGCTGATCTGAGGACTTGATGGATAGAAAACGATGTTGCAGTTAAAACTACTCTTCTGTCTTTAGCTGTTTGTCTAGATTTTAGTTTTAATGCAGGCTCTTCTGCTTATTCTTTTGGTGCATGTGGTAAAGGATAAGTTCACCTTTTGACAAAAATAATAAATGCACATTTTTTTGCAGATAAAAAAAAAAAAAGTGCATTTATTTTTTTGTTTTGGGAGCCTGTAAAGCATTGCACCAGTGATCAGCTTCCGGACCTTGTAGTTTTGCACAGAGGACTGTAAAAGAATGACGCAGCCAGGTGGGTGGAGCTCCACACGGCCACGTCTTTTTTTAATTCTGGCAGCAAACACTGGGAAAGATGCTGTCACAGCAGGGATTGGAGGGGGGGCGGTTTTCGCGGGGGCCAGTGCTTTCTTTGCATCTTACATGGTAATGTGGGTGTAACACATTATGAAAGGTGAACTTATCCTTCAAGTTCTGTGGTCACTTGGTAGTGATGAACAGATTCTCCCTAGTCCTGGTTATGACCTGTTGTCTGTTGAGAATCTAAAATATCTCGTCGTACCCTACAATCCAGAAGGGATTTGTAGTGTTTTGGTCATTTTGGAGCTTGCAAGCTACCTTGAGTTTTTGTGTATGAGGAGCAGAATGCCAGTCATATGAGGCAGCCAAGTGATATGCAGATAACCTGCACCACAAAGTAAACATTTTGAGAACAGATTGTGATCAAAATATACAAAGGTTTGTTTACTGTTCCACTACATTGGGTCATGGTGTCCCTGTTAAATTGAAAGCAGACAGCTTTTAGACTAAACAGTTGGAACAAATGCTGATCAGTGTTTGGGATTGCAGCTTGTCTGCTGTGTCAGTATGGCCTGTCTAAATTGAATGGATAGGCTGCATTATCAGTGATGTCTCTGGTTTTATTGAATGAATAGGCTGCAATGATGACACTGGTCTCTTTAGCTAGTGGATAGGCTGCATTCTCAGTAATGCCATTGGTCTTTCTAGTCAATGGATTGGCTGTATTCTCTGTGATATTGCTGATCTCTGAGAGGATAGGCTACATTCTCAATATTACCAGTCTCTAGTGAAGGATAGTCTGTATTCCCAATGTTGTGGAATCTTTTACTCTCAGTACAGATACCTGGCAACCTGTTAGTCATTGATACCAAATCAGATATGTAGAGATCAACAAGAATCCCTAAGTTTGAATGAGAGTGATGTGAAGTTTATTTTTCCATGTTGAGATTAAATATACAATATGAGGTATATAAAATAGGTTTTATTAAAATTATAGTTTGACCAATCAAAGGTTAGTAGAAACTTCAGAGATAAAAGTTAATAATCCTGTGTTTGCAATTTTTTTTGGAGGGGTTCGTCCATTAAAAGATTTAAATGTCTTGTGGTCACGATTTAAGACAAGACATCTGTCAACATCTAGACGAGTTCCCCATTTCCAGGTTCAAATAGTCCAGCAATCATCAGATTTATTTATGGAGATAGAGACTAATTTTTCCAATTTAAGGCTGGCCATACATGTTCAATTTTATTGTACAACTTTGTTAGATTTACCACAAACCCTATAATAGGAGGTCAAAGCTAAACAAAACTTTCACTTGTATCCAATTAGGCAGGCCTTTGTAATACATAGTTGAAGGTAAATTTCAAAAACATTGCACAGAGAATTGTAAGAAAATTGTATAATGTATGGCCAGCCTAAGAAAGCCATCTTGCCACCTCCCCAGTCATGTTTATCATCTCTTGTGAATGGATAGGCTGCAATTTTAGCGAAGTCACCAATATCTAGTAAAGGATAGGCTCTATGCAGTGATATCACTGGTCTCTAGTAAAGGATAGGCTCTATGTTCAGTGATATCACTGGTCTCTAGTAAAGGATAGGCTCTATGTTCATTGATATCACTGGTCTCTAGTAAAGGATAGGCTCTATGCTCAGTGATATCACTGGTCTCTAGTAAAGGATAGGCTCTATGCTCAGTGATATCACTGGTCTCTAGTAAAGGATAGGCTCTATGTTCAGTGATATCACTGGTCTCTAGTAAAGGATAGGCTCTATGTTTAGTGATATCACTGGTCTCTAGTAAAGGATAGGCTCTATGTTCAGTGATATCACTGGTCTCTAGTAAAGGATAGGCTCTATGTTCAGTGATATCACTGGTCTCTAGTAAAGGATAGGCTCTTTGCTCAGTGATGTCACTGATCTCTTGTAAACAATAGGCTCTATTCTCAGTGATGTCACTGATCTCTAGTAAACAATAAGCTCTATTCTCAGTGATGTACCTGGTTAGTGGATAGACCCCTTTCTCAGTGATGTCGCTGGTCTCTAATGAGTTGATAAGCAGAGCCTAACTCCCAAAAAGGAGTTGGTGCCATTTAACACACCCAGCCACCCCCTCCCCCCCGGGGCAGAATTGGTGGAAATGTTAAAAAATAAATAGATTTGCAGATCCCCCCCCCAAGTCCAGCAGCCTCCTTACATCACATCTCCTGGGAGACTACAGGATTGGCACACAGCTGCTCGGAAATTGAGCCAGGGGGATGCATCCAGAAGAAGCAGCCTGCTGAAAGGGACCAATATAGCAGTGTCGTCTTGGTTGAAGTTTGTTTTTACTAACATCCGGATCCCAGACAAAGCAGAGGCTGCCAATGCATACTGACAACTGTCATTTCAGCACATTTATAGAGTTGTTGTAGATACCTCCTTTTCTTGTTCAGCCTATATGGCAACCCACTGGCAATCTAACTTAAGCTTATGCCTTTCTATCCCTGCAGACTTTACTCACCCTCCTATTCATCATTCCACTCCTAGTCCGGGAGCTGAGACCAGCCTGGAGGAACCGACGCATGTCCCGACTGGCGGGGTGACAATTACATCCACTGACACCTGTTTACATCCACACGAGACAATCAGAACCTGCTTTGGGAGCCAAGTAAAGACCAGGGATAATGAGGACAAGAGTTCGTTGTGGATTACGTTTGTCAGTTTTAGTAATTATATTTTTGTAAGATTTTTCTTTACAGACATGCTACAACAATCTTCAATTGCTTGTAACTGTTATTTCACACACTGGTTTTGAAGTGTTGTGGGAAAAAACCTTCATTATCAAAAAAAAAAAAAAAAATGGAAATTCCAGATTCAACCTCCTAAAATGCCCTGCAATCTACATTTATTTTTTGTGCTTTGTCTCTGTACTCGTGTTCGTACTGTGAAGTCACACTCACCGTACAGAAGGCACCTGGCAATGTAAGCCACAAAAAAGGGATTTAAAGCGAGAGACACTACAAACAGCACTTTATCACTCGTTATGTGTTAAAAATTCTTTCACTTGAACTGATTTGTTATTGCAATGACTCGCTGTGCCTAGAAGACTTACATTTATTCAGATGCAATGCTAACTTTTGTAAAACTTGCCTGTTATAAAATTGCTTATTTCTACTCACAACCCCCTGCCCACTTTTAATCCTTGAGGGCCATTTGCCATGGGGTGTTTGCCTACCCCCTTTCCAAGCTGTATCATTTATGTATCTGACATCGCTGATCTTCGAATCGTTGGGATCTGTTCAAATGGATTCTCTTTCATGCTTTTTCTGCTCTTGGGAGGCCTCTGCAAGGCCAGTGCATAGACCTCTCATCACACTGATATTTAGGATCATGATTGAAGTTTTGGTTAACTTTTAGGTATTTAAGTGCAATGTATTGATGTATGTTGTTGTTTTTACACTGCTAGGCAGCAGACTGTGTTCAGTGACTCTATAGTTTAATTCTGAACCGTGAAATGGGAATTTTTTGAACCGGACTGTTGTGCTAAGGATTTTGGATGCTATTTTTTTTAAACATTTTCAGCTGCTAAAGCTGAACTCCAGGCAAATATACAGATGTGCTACTAGATAAAACAGGCCACATATATGTAAATTAGCTGTTTGGAGTTCTACTTTAAAGCCTAATATCAACTTTTTTTATTTCCTTTTTTATTTTGCTCAGGCAAGGACGGCTCTAGGCAATTGTTTCAATTTACTGGTGCTTGGAGTCGAAGTCCCCAACCCAGGATATTATGTTCTAATAAAAGCTGTTGTACAATATCAGAAAATGAAAGATGTAATGTTATACAGAAACCATTCACAGGGTAAAAGCTTGTTCAATTAAGCTTTGACAAAGAAAATTTGGAAGCTGATTGGATTGTATGCACAGCTGCACCAGATTTTGCACACTCCAGTTTTAGTAAATCAACCCCAATGTCTACTTTAGAATGGGCATGTCATAAATGTAATGGTTAGATAGATAATACATGAGCCTATTCTCTGCATGTACACTGCACCTATGCCGCAATATTTCTAATCACATCATTTGCCTTAAATACTGTGCCACCAGTGAGAATCTCACAAACACACATAAACCTCAGAACAAGGGGGAAAAAAATGAAAGCCTAGGTTACAGAAAAACCACCTTCACATTCTGGGTTGATCAATAGTGACCAACAACTGTATGTTGCTGCTGAACTATGATTCTACCACTCAATACATTTTGATTCATTTAAAATTTTATCATACAAATGTTAAATTCAGGCTGCAATAGTGGCTGCTGATGGTGATGCTGTAGGGGTGATTCATGAAATTTTGGGGGTGGCATCAAGACTGTGCCCAGACCTTTTTATAAAGTAAAATAAAAGCAGCTTTCACTGCTATACTCGCCTCCTCTTGGGCTACCCTGTAGATTTACTGATCTAGGATACAGTGCGGCTTCTACTCTGGTCTGAATGACTTCTAGCTTCAGTCATCCTACCTCTGTGAGCCCATGATGTGAAGGACACACCACCTGGACAGATTGTAAGCGAGAGTTGTACAGGTACAGCAGTGGTGGTGATGTACTGTAGAAATAAAGGGTACATTTCCTTAGAATAATTATTTTTTTTTAACTTTGTATCTTTTGTAAAGGGTATAATGGGCACCTAAAGGGGGATTAAAATGCCACCTGTAGGGGGAATTCTTAGTAAGCAAAGGTTAGTTGTGCATGAACCCTGACCCAGCATTGTTATGGGGAAAGGTTTAATGAATAACCTCTTATGTGTACTTACACAGCCTAGTGCTACATAACTAAACTCCATTTCATGCGCAATAAACTAAATAAACTAAATTCTTAAAGTGGAGTTCCACACAAATGTGGAACTTCCGCTGATCTGTCTCCCACCCCCCCCCCCCTTCTCTGGTGCCTTTGGTGGGGAGCGAGTACCTGGCCATGGCGAGGTACATCAGAAGTTCGGCTCCCTCCTCCTTCCTCTGCTTCTAGGTCGGTAAGAGCGCAGCGTGCTTTGCGCATGCGCAGTAGGGGCCCCGGCAGTAAAGCCGCAAGGCTTCACTGCTAGGTTCCCTTATCGGCAATGGCGGCATGGATGGAAACATCGGATGCGGCATCGACATTGCTGGACTCCAGTACAGGTAAGTGTCCTAATATTAAGAGTCAGCAGCTACAGTATGTGTAGCTGCTGACTTTTAATTTTTCGGAAAGGGGGGCGGGACACCACTTTTATGTATCTTAAATGGAAAACTATCTTTAGATAGATTTTTACTCTAAAAGAATTTTATTAAAATAAATTTGATAAAAATAAAAAAAATCCGATTAAGGAAAAGATTTAAATTAAAAAAAAAAAAAAAAAAATTTTTTTATATTTTTGTTTGTTTTTAAAAATCATGGATTTTTTTTTTTTTTTTATCCATTTTGTCCAGAATAGAAGGGAATGAATACTGCAATTTTGTCATCACTAAGGGATTACATTTAGTTCTGTTTTTACAATATATTTAAGACAGAAAAGTTCCTAAAATGTTTACCAGGTAAAAAATGACCAGGCATTATGAAATCAATAAAGGAAACTTCTTTCTATGCTAGTTGCCTGGCAGCTGTTTGTATCCGGTGGCTTTACTATGTTGAGTCACTGGCCTGGAGCTAGTATGCAGCCAATAAAGTCAAAATTCTAATTCCTTCGGGTAAGTTTAGAATCATTTACTTGAACTTCTGAAGCCTCTTAATCAGCAGGACAGCTAGTATTTTCAGGAAAGGTCTGCAATAGCAGCCAGCACGCTTCTCTGTTCTCTGTCTCTTCAAGTATATTTTATATACCAGAATAAGGACCAGTAATCTGTGTTTTTGTTTTTTTAATTTCACAAAAAAGGGAACATTTAATAAAGTATATTCAAAAATACATTTCACATCAGCTCGCATCATTTTGGATACCTACAAAAATAAAATGCTGTTGGTAGGATGTTTTAATAAGGGAATAAGCCTCTTTCATTGTGCAGTACAATTCATGAATGTAGCCTGGTTTTGCCATGTCCGGAAATAAAAATGTGTGCTCATATATACATCATCTATCAAACCTGATACTGCAAGGTTCTGTCTCTTCAGAAAAAGTTTGAAAAAAAATTATTTTCCTCCTCATTAGACGAGGATGACTCGGTAATCTGTCTTTATTTTAGCTTTTGTAGTTGACACAGCAGGGCTGAGAGAGGGAAGAATAACAGTGTCTGCTAATCTGGCTCTACAGCATTGTACAAGTGTTAACATTCTAACACTGGTAGCTTACTGACTGGTAGAAAGCACATTGAGGCCTTATCGGTTTGCTGCTGCTCTTATTGTCCAGTCACAGGATGGGAAACAGTGGAGAAAAAGCTGTACTTCTAAAGTGTAATGGAGAAAAGTGAGGTCGGTGTATGTGGAATTATTTCTGGCTGTGCAGCACAGAAGAGATGAATCAGAAAAATGACTGAATTGAAGGAATTTTAGAAGTATTTCAGCTTTGCATTTTGCTGTTTGCCTGGAGTTCAACTTTATTAAAATACAGAAAAGGGTGACGTACATACAGATTTTGTGTATATTCTTTTTCATTATTTAATTACTTGAATTTTTATGCAGCAAAAAGGTAACATGAATCAAAGCAAACAAGAACATTTTTCTTTTACAGTATAATTGGTGAAGCTTTAGGAATTAAAATGCTGTATGCCATTAAAAAAAAAAGGTATACAAGAACACTACAGAATAAGCAACACTATTGAACAAACAACCAGAATCGATACCTCTAGTCGTTTATCTATGCTTTAATGTATTTGATCTCCATTTGACAGCTGTGTATCCGTTTTTGTCACTGCCATCTCTGGGCAGAATCATATGTACTCTTGTATATTTGTAAAGTAAATGATTCTTTTTTTTTTTTTTTTACCAAACTTTTATATTGCATTTACTCAAATTGTAAGAAATTAAATGTAAAGGGATAAGTCTTATATTTACTATTCGGTACGTTTTAAAGCCTTCATGTCATGGATTTGTTTGTTTTTATGTAAGGGATCGAGGTCTTTTTTTTTTTTTTTTTGTGGACTACATATTAAAGTATTTTGTTGAGCAAAGTGTTGCCAGTGTTGTGTTTCCATACAGTTTGGACTTTTTTTTTTTTAAAACTATAGGTTATTCATTTATTTCGTTCATTGACTGGCACAGCTCCTGATTCTTCTTAACCAGCTCCTGATTCTTCTTAACCATTGGCTTATACTGCTCCCTACAGTAGTAGACACCAGGCAGGAAAAAGCTTGACTACACCTATGGGCAGTCCCAGGCGGTATACACCCACTGTCAGCTATAGGCACTCAGTTTTTTTCTGCCTAGTCAGGAGGACCTAGTTCCTTGCTGGGATCTCTGGTCTTGGCAATTTTTTTCCTTTTTTTTAATTCGATTTTTTCCTATCTTTGTTATATTGTTCCTGTTGGAATCTACTATCAACTGCCGGACTGGGAGCGACGGATTGGATAATTTAGATCCAGAGGGTCCCCCCAGTCTGTCCAGCAAGGGCACGCAGACCTCAGCTCCACGCAAGTTTGGCCATGACATAGCCACACTGGATGGGGTCTGCCCTGCAAGTTAAACGTCTCAGAGGGCGCATACATAGTCGCAGTGTTCCTCCTGGCCAACAGCCACCCACATTCCGATGGAGCAATGGTTTGTCAGGAGCGGTGCCCACCCTGTTCCTGGTATGGTAAGTAGCCTGCCCCCCCCCCTTTACCCCTGGTGTGTTTTCGGGTGGACGCGGGCCCTTCCCTGGGATGGTGGGACCCCCCCCCCCCCGAGTTCCCCTCCCTCCCCCCAGCCCCTCAAGTTTCGGTAATCAATGTGGGTCGTCAGGCCCCCCTCCTTGGTTGAGGTTATGAGCTGGCTTTTGCCACATGATCTTAAGGGGGGCTTGTTGGAGTTGCTACAGGCCATGTTTTTCCTCGTCCGCAACGGGGGGGGTCGAGGGGATTGGTGACTAGGGCAGGGATGTCCTCTGGGCTCCCTGCTGCAGTTGGGTGGACAAAGCGGATGGTTTGGTATCCGTGGGTCAACGCCTCACGTGGAGCTGGATCCGGCCCAAAATTTAGGTTGTGGCTTTGCGGCCTACTAGTCGGCAGCTATGTGGGGTCCGTCTAGGAAGCTGGGCATCCAGGAAAATTTAGGCCGTGGCTTGTGGCCTATTAGGCCCTGCGGCCGAGTCGGGCGTCTCTGTCGGGGAGTTGGCCCCAATGAACATGGCTGGGATCAGTGCACTTGCGGCTGGGCCTCCACACAAACTGAGGCCACGGCTTGCGGCCTACTAGACCATGCAAGCAGCTTGGCGCCTCCTTGAAAGGGGTGGCACTGTGGGGGCGGTTTATTTTTTGATGGCAGCCATGCTGCGGTTATTATGGAGGGCACCTGCCCCTTTCTCTATCGCTCATTGACAGACGTAGTCTTCTTGATTCTCAAGAGCTGGGTTATGTTGTCTCCGCAGGAGTAGGACTAGGCAGAATGACAAAACGTTCTGGCTCCACCCTAGGGGCAGTCCCTGAGGGTATATCCTCCCTCTCTCTGCTACAGGGAATCAGTTTTTTTCTGTCTAGTCAGGAGTAAGGACCTAAGCTCCTTGCTGGGATCTTTTGGTCCTGGCAAGACTTTTTTTCTTTAAGAAAAAGACATTTTTTAGGTAGTTTTCTCCAGTGTTTTTTTCCTGTGAGATCTTCAAGCAAAAATGCCGGACTGGGCGACACTTGTGGTCACCCCAGCCGGCCTACGAGCGCGTGCAGACCATGGCATTGCGCTTGGTCGGCCGCGACATATTTAACTAAGTATGCGGGGCCGGGCGACGGGCTGGATGTTGAAATCCAGTGGTCACCCCGGTTTCTGCCTAAAAGCGCGTGCAGACCAGTGCGCTGAGTCGGCCGCGACGGAGTCCCAGTAAAGGGACTGACTTTGCGAGTTAAAAGTCTCGCTTGGACGCCAGGTACCAGAGAGTTGAGGCGTCCACAAACCCCCACCTCGGTGGAGAGGGTATTGTGAAGAGAGGGTGCCTGTCGGTTCGGTATGGTGAGTAAACGTTCCCTTTTTTTCCTCATTATGAGGCAGTATATATTATGGGCCCCTCCATATATGGTCAGTATATATCTGATACTTACAAGTCCCCCTTGTAATACAGCATGTGTTTGTGGGAAGTGGACTTGGTTCAAGAGCTAACACTCTACCCAGCAGACTGTAACATTACAGCAGACATAGGAGGTATAATCCTACCTTATGTGCAGTGTATCTCTGTAGATCCATATGTCACCTCTTAGCAGAGTGCAGGTGGATGTGCTGGGAAGACGATATCGGCGGTCCTCCGCCATTTTGCCGTAGACCGTATACATGTATGTCCTCAGGTCACGCCGGCCGCCATGTTTTTGGAGTCTTATGTCTCTTCTATGGGGGCGGCCATGTTTTGTGAGCCCAGCTTCCTCGTGGAGGGCTGGGAACGCCGGAAGGCGTACACAGGGGGCGGAGCCACGCCTTCTGCCCGGGAAAAAGCAAACAGCTCCTTCCAGTCTGTGTAAGACAGACGCTGGCTGCAGTTTGTTGGAAACTGCACTGCATCGGTTGGTGAGCCTTGGGGGTCCCTCTCTCTCTCTCTGGGATCGAGAAGCAGGTACTCTGAGGGGCGCTATTGCGCTAGGGGGAGACACACAAAAAAAAAAGAAAAAGTTTTTTTGTTTTTGCTGGCAAAGGTGTCCTGTATTAACATGGACCCTGCCACTCATGTATCTCCTCCGGATCCCCTCGAGGGGTCTGCGGGATCCTCCAGCACCCCTTTGACAATTGAATCTTTGTCAGCTATTATGGAAACTTTTGTGTCCCGGGTGGAAGTGGCTTGTCAGGGACAGGGCGCAAGAAAGCGACCCCCGCCTAACCCCTTATTATCTGAAACCTCGGATTCAGACTCTGGGCCTATTTCTGCAGTTGCAGGTACTTCATCTGGTATTGGTGTCTCGGGTCCTGTCTCTTCAGACAGTGAGGAGGATGTTTCGGCATCCGCCATAACCCGAGAGGAAGCGTTGGTAAACGCACTCATTGTATCTGTTCAAGAGACTTTAAGGTTACAGGGTATTCCATCAGAAATAGCTGAAACTGAGATCCCTTTTGGGACTAAAAAGCGCATCAAAGTGGCAAAGGTTTTTCCATTGCCCAAATGTTTTGGCAATCCAATCGATGAAGAATGGCGTCTGCCAAAACGCACCTTTAATATTTCTAAACGCATTGACAGGCGTTATCCGTTTGAGGAAACCCTTATTAAGAAATGGACAGAACCACCGGTGGTGGATTCACCCATTGCTAGATTGAATAAAGCCACGGTTATTCCTTTAGAAGACGCTCCGTCTTTTAAAGATCCAGTGGATCGCAAGATAGAAGCTATGTCTCGCACCATGTTTTCCTTGATTGGATCAGCTTTCAGGCCAATAATTGCTATTGGTCTGGTTTCGCAGGCTGTAACTGAATGGACCAAGTGGTTACGCCGGGACTTAGAAGAAGTCCCTCAGGCGGTATCAGATTTGTTGGAACAAATGATACAGGGGTTACAGTTTGTATGTGATGCGGCGTTAGACGCCACTCCATTAATGGCGCGAGCATCAGTCTCAGCAGTGGTTCTCAGGCGTACACTGTGGCTAAAAGGTTGGTTAGCTGACCAAGGTTCCAAAAAAGCATTGGCTAATATCCCCTTTTCAGGGGAGCGTCTATTTGGAGCCAACTTAGATGAGATCATTAAGGATCTCACGGGTGGAAAGAGCACCTTTTTACCGCAAAATTTTAAAGGTAGAGGAACTCGTCAAAGACGAGGGCCTTCTTTTTCTGCTCACGAGGTTTTTTCGTCCAGCGGGTGAAAAAACTAAGTCCTCCAAAGCTCCTGCAGGAGGCGTCAGGGGTCGTTGGTCGGGCAAGCAAAAGCCCGCCCCCTCCAGACCTGAAGATAAACCATCCAAAGCCTGAAGGTGCGCCCCCACCCATAACTGGGGTGGGGGGACGTCTTCGCCGGTTCCCGGATCCATGGCTTTCCAGAATCCCGGACAAATGGGTTTGCGAAGTCATAAAGTCAGGGTACAAGATCGAGTTTCGATCTCTCCCACCGGCGCGATTCTTCCCTTCCAATATCCGTCTATCCGCAGATCGTTTAGAAGATCTGCGGAGAGCAGTCACAGATCTACTACAACAAGGAGTGGTAGTCCACGTTCCTTGGACAGAACGGTTTCAAGGGTTTTATTCAAACCTGTTTACAATACCCAGGAAAGAGGGCAAAGTGCGTCCAATTCTGGACTTAAGAGCACTCAATTCTTTCGTCAACATAAGAAGATTCAGAATGGAGTCCATTCGCACGGTAGCAGCCTTCCTGCATCCAGGGGATGTCCTAGCGTCCATAGACATCAAGGACGCCTATCTTCACATTCCCATTTTCGCAGGACATCAGCGTTTTCTACGCTTTTCCGTAGAGGAGAACCACTATCAGTTTGTGGCGTTACCTTTCGGTCTCGCCACGGCTCCGCGGGTCTTCACAAAGGTGTTGGCCCCAATGTTGGCACTTCTGCGCCAAAGAGGTATATCGATTCTAGGTTACCTAGACGATCTTCTGCTTCATGCAGAATCTCCTCAGACCTTGCTACAAAACATAGAAATTACTATGATTTCTTTACAGGAATTCGGGTGGCTGGTGAACCAGCAAAAGTCTTTTCTGGTTCCCACCCAGAGGCTCGAATATCTGGGTCTAATTCTAGACACAGTCAGGACGAGAGTTTTCCTTCCGGTAGGGAAACTTCGAAAGATTCAATCAGCAGTCCAGTTGTTACTGTCCAACAGCTGGTCTTCCCTTCGGACGTGCATGAGGGTTCTGGGGTTGATGGTGGCTTCATTCGAAGCAGTCCCATTTGCCCAGTCCCATACCCGAATTCTTCAGCAAGAGATTCTTCTCAGATGGAATCGGAATCCGGAATCCCTGGACAATCAGATACGATTGAGCAAACAGACCAGAGAGTCTCTGGTTTGGTGGCTTCGGTCTCCAATGCTCAGCCAGGGAAAGTCATTTCTGCCAATATATTGGACGATAGTGACCACGGATGCCAGTCTATCCGGATGGGGAGGAATTCTCGGTCAGTTATCTGTCCAGGGACTTTGGTCCCCGGAAGAATCCAGGTTACCGATAAATGTATTGGAACTGAGAGCGATCAGACTTTGTCTGATTCACTGGACCGAGCAGCTCCAGGGCAGCCCGGTTCGGATCCAGTCGGACAATGCCACGGCCGTGGCTTATGTCAATCATCAGGGGGGCACCAAGAGTGTCCGAGCGGCCAAAGAAGTGGCTTGCATTCTTCGCTGGGCGGAACGATTTGTTCCAGCAATCTCTGCGGTGTTCATTCCGGGGGTGGAGAATTGGCAGGCAGATTATCTCAGCCGTCAGACCCTGGATCAGGGGGAATGGTCCCTCCATCCAGACGTTTTCCACCAGTTGTGCCTACGGTGGGGCACCCCGGATGTGGATCTGTTGGCATCACGATTCAACAGGAAAGTTCAGAGATTCGTGGCTCGCTCCCGCGATCCTCTAGCAGAAACCGCAGACGCACTGATCGCCCCGTGGGGGCAATACCAGCTAATATATGCCTTCCCTCCTCTCGCGTTACTGCCAAGACTTCTTCGCAGGGTAGAGGAGGAAGGAATCCCAGTAATCCTGGTAGCTCCGGACTGGCCTCGTCGAGCTTGGTACGCCGACATGGTCAGACTGGTGGCGGACGTTCCATGGAGACTTCCTCTCAGGGAGGATCTACTGTCTCAGGGACCGATCTTCCATCCTGCTTTACGATCGCTGGCTTTAACGGCCTGGCTATTGAGACCCAGGTGCTGAAGGACAAAGGTTTGTCAGCTTCAGTTATTCCTACTCTAGTTGAAGCAAGGAAAGCGACTTCCAGAAAGATTTATCATCGCACATGGAAGTCCTACATTGCATGGTGTGAACCTTTGGGGTTCCGTCCTCGGTCTTATTCGATTAGTCGAATATTGGCTTTTCTGCAACAAGGGGTGAGCAGAAACTGGCCTTGAGTACTATCAAGGGTCAGGTCTCAGCATTAGCTATCTTCTTTCAGAAGCCTTTGGCTACTCATTCCTTGGTGCGGAATTTCATCCAGGGGGTGCGACATCTGGCTCCGCCAGTGCACGCGCCGTTACCCCCCTGGGATCTTAATTTAGTGTTGTCGGTTCTTCAGAAACCTCCCTTTGAAGATATTAGGGAGATTCCTCTACCCACGTTGTCCCAGAAGGTGGCCTTCTTGGTGGCTATTACTTCTGCACGCAGGGTGTCAGAACTGGCCGCATTATCTTGTCGTTCACCATATCTGGTGGTTCATAGAGATAAGGTGGTTCTTCGTCCGAATCCATCCTTCCTACCAAAAGTGGTTTCAGAATTTCATCTGAATGAAGAAATTGTATTACCTTCCCTGTGTCCTAAGCCCAGTCATCCTCGGGAATTTGCTTTGCACTCCTTGGATGTGGTCCGGTCGATCAGGGTATACTTGAAAACGACAGACTCGTTTCGCAAGACGGATTCACTTTTTGTGATCCCAGATGGACCCAAAAAGGGGTTGCCTGCATCTGCCGCGACCATTTCCAGATGGATCAGACAGACGGTAGTGCAGGCTTATTCTATTAAGGGTCGGGAGTTCCCTGTTAAGGCGCACTCCACTCGGGCACTTAGTGCGTCATGGGCCTTTCGCCATCAGGCGTCAGTGGTCCAGGTGTGCAAGGCGGCTACCTGGTCGTCGGTGCATACCTTCTCTAAACATTATAAAGTTGATGTAATGGCATCGTCTGATGCCTCATTTGGCCGCAAGGTTTTGCAGGCCGCAATTTGAGGAGACCAGTGGTCTACCTCGAGGGTTTTTTTCCGTTGGAAAATTTTTTCTTTAGCCTCATTCTTGTTTATAATGAGCCTTTAAAACTTCTAGTTTGGCACCGGTTGGGCCTTCTAGATTGGATTTGATTTGTCAATCCCACCCCTCATTTGTGGCACTGCTTCTGGATGTCCCAGCTCTTGAGAATCAAGAAGACTACGTCTGTCAATGAGCGATAGAGAAAAATGGATTTTTGTAAGAACTTACCGTAAAATCCTTTTCTCTTAAGCTCATTGACAGACGTAGTACCCGCCCCTCTATCATTGAGTTGGGTTGGGTTAAATTCTCTGTACTGCTTTAAACAGAACTGATTCCCTGTAGCAGAGAGAGGGAGGATATACCCTCAGGGACTGCCCCTAGGGTGGAGCCAGAACGTTTTGTCATTCTGCCTAGTCCTACTCCTGCGGAGACAACATAACCCAGCTCTTGAGAATCAAGAAGACTATGTCTGTCAATGAGCTTAAGAGAAAAGGATTTTACGGTAAGTTCTTACAAAAATCCATTTTTTTAGTGCTGCGGGACCATCAGGGTACTTTGCCTCCGTGTAACAGCGGGCGACTCCCTTTTTTTTTAAAGGGGCTGTTTCCTATTGTGTGAACTTCCTATGTAGGAGCTCGGAGGGTGACCCCCCCCCCCCTTGTTTTTTTTTGTTTGTTGTTTTTTTTTCCAGGGTGGGCCCTTGGTCAGCCTCCCCTTTGCAGGATTGCAGTCGGCACGCCTCCCCAATCATGTTTTTAGGATGAGCTTAGTATATAGCGTCACCTGCCCTCCCCTGCCTCATCTGTCCATCAGATCCTAAATCTGTTTCAGCCATCGCGGAGGTGAGTCACCCTACTGGGTCTGCGTCCACATTCCCGGAGTGCTCAAAAAGTGAGGATGTATCATCTGCTCCTTTAGCCACGCTTGAAAAGGTGCTGGTGGATGCACCGATTGTGTTAGTGCGTGAGGTTTTAAACATGGCAGGGGTTGCTGCTTCAGAGGCGCCAGTCCCTTTTAGCATCACAGTCTCTCCACAGTGGCGGGGCTGTTCCCCTTTCCCGCTGATTTTGACTTCATTGTCACAAAGCAGTGGGGCTGTCCAAAACGCACTCTTGTGGTCCCTAAGCATTTTTGCTATGCGGTATCCTTAGGGGGATTTCCTGCTGAAAAAGTGGACGGTCTCACCTGTAGTGGACTCGCCGGATTCAGGTTAAAAAAGCTACTTTAATTCCGTTTGAGTAGTCCCCAGCCTTTAACGATCTGGTTGATAGGAGAGAGCAGGCTCTGGCCCGCCATATGTTTACTGTGACTGGTTCAGCACTTAGGCCGGTACTTACTATTGCCCTGGTGTCGCAAACTCTGACCCAGTGGGCTAAACTTTTACGCCGGAACCTAGAGGGAAAACAGCTTCCCCCTGCCTTTTGCGGAGTTGGCAGATCAGTTGGTTAAGGGGCTACGGTTTTTCTGTGATGCCTCTTTGGTTTGCTCTTGATTTCTAGCTGTATCAGCAGTGGTCCTTTGGTGTATTATCTGGCTGTAATGCTGGTCTGCAGACCAGACTTCTAAGAAGGCCTTATCTGATCTCCCATTTGTAGGGGATCACCTGTTTGGAGCTTCCTTGGATGACATCATTAAGGGTCTCATGGGGGGGGAGAGTACTCTTCTTCCGCAGGCTACCAAGGGCAAGGAGCCTCGTTTGTACATGTGGGTCATTCTTCTTGTCTCATAAGAGGCTTTTTTGTCCCTCAGGGTCTCAAGACGAGGGATCTAAGCCCTTCAGGGCCTCCACCAGAGGTTCAAAGAGGACCTGGTCTGGCAAGCCATGAGTGGGCTCTTCCAGACCTGCAAACGTGGCTTCCACTGCATGAAGGGGCGCTCTCTCCTGTCCCTGGGATGGGGAACATCTTTGCTGGTTCCTGGATCCGTGGACCTCCCTGGTACAGGACAATTGGTTCCACAAAGTCATTTGGACAGGCTACATGATCGAGTTTCGGTCTTCTCCTCCAGAAGGGTTCTTCCCTTCCAACCTGCACTTATCCCCAGATCGCTTACAGGGTCTCTTTGGGGCAGTGCAAAACTTGTTACTTCAAGGGGTGATTGTCCCGATTCCGACTTTGGAACGTTTTCAGAGGTTTTTACTCTTTACAGTTCACAATAAGGAAGGCAAGGTATGTCCAATTCTGGACCTCAAGGCGCTAAACTGTTTTGTGTGGATACAGAAGTTCCGAATGGAGTCCATTCGCATGGTATTGGCGTCCCTACATCAGGGGGATTTTCTTGCTTCTATCGACCTCAAAGATGTACTTTAACCAGCGCTTCCTCTGCTTTGCTGTAAACTAGGAGCGTGATCAGTTTGGCGTTAGCCTCCGCTCCTCGGTTCTTTTCAAAAGTATTGGCCCTGGTGCTAGCTTTAAGTCAGCAGGAGATCACGGTACTGGGGTACCTGAATGATCTTCTGCGAGAAGAGTCTCCAACTGCTCTGATGGACAACTTGGAGATTACTCTGCAAACTCTGAGGGAGTTTGGTTGGATCTGTACTTTCAGAAGTCTGCTATGGTTCCGTCAACAAAACTGGACTATCTAGGTCTGACTCTGGCCACCTTGTTTTTTCTCTGGAAAACCTCCATCAGCTTCTGTTGTCCAGCAGACGGTCATCCCTCTGGGTTTGCATGCGGGTGCTGGGCCTGATGGTCTCTACCTTCGAGGCGGTTCCGTTTGCACAGTTCCACATTAGATCTCTGCAAAAAGTGATTCTGGTGAAATGGGACAAGAATCCACAGTTTGTAGAAGTGGCTTCGTTTTCTGGCACTTTTGACAGGGAAAATTCTTTCTCCCTCCTGTACTGGACAATTGTCACCACGGATGCAAGAGTCCAGACTACTGATCTATGTACTGGAACTTTGAGCGATCACACTTTGTCTAGATCATTGGACAATTCCTCTTCGGGGTGTCAAGTATGAATTCAATCGGATAATGCCATGGCCGTGGCCTATGTCCATTCCTGGCGGCTCAGGAAGTAGCCAGCATTCTAAGGTGGGAAGAACGATCATTCCAGCCCTCTCTGCTGTACACATTCCATGGAAGGTACAGAGGTTTCTGGCACGGTGTCGGGATCCTCTGGCTGACACCACAGACACATTTTAGTGGCTCAAGACTGGCCTCGCTGGTCTTGGTACGCCAATGCTCTTTGGAGACTTTCTCTCAGGCAAGATCTGCTGTCCCATGGGCCAATCTTCCATCCTGCATCACAGTTGCTGGCTTTAACGGCTTGGCTGTTGAAAGCCAGGTGCTGAAGGATAGAGGTTTGTCTGAATTGGTGATTCCTACGCTGTTAAAGGCTAGAAACTCTAACTCTTGGAAGATCTACCATTTTACTTTGAAGACGTACATTGCTTGGTGTGTCTCTTGGGGTTCTCCCTCGCTCCTTTTCGGTGGCTCGGATCTTGGCTTTCCTCCAATGGGGGGCAGAGCAGCGCCTGGCCTTGAGTACCATCAAGGGCCAGGTTTTGGCCTTGGCGGTTTTCTTTCAACGTCCATTGGCCACACATTCCTTGGTGCGTACCTTTTTATCCAGGGAGTTTGATGCTTGGCTCCTCCAGTGTGGTCTTCATTGCTGCTTTGGGACCTCAACTGTGTTGTCAGTTCTCCAGAAACATCCCTTTGAAAATATTCGGGAGGTTCCCTTGCTTACTTTGTCCCAGAGGGTGGTCTTTTTGGTGGCTGTTACTTCTGTGCGCAGGGTTTTGGAGCTGGCGGCGTTGTCTTGTTGTTCATCTTACCTGGTGGTTCACAGAGATAAGGCGATTTTGTCCATCCTTCCTTCCAAAGGTCGTCTCTGATTTCCATTTGAATGAAGACCTTGTGTTGCCTTCCCTATGTCCCAGGCCTAAACATCCTAAGGAAATTGCCTTGCATTCCCTGGATATGGTTCGGGCAATCAGGATTTCCAGGATGTGGTTTGGACAATCAGGGTGTAAATAGCAGCTGAGGAGTCTTTTAGGAAGTCAGACTCCCTATTTGTACTCACTGATGGACCTTGGAAAGGGTTGGCCGCTTCTGCTGCGACCATTTCCAGATGGATCATACAGACGGTGATGCAGGCCTATTCAATTGGGGGTCAGGTTCCTCCTTTTACCTGTTAAGGTGCACTCTCCTTGGGTGCTTAGTGCCTCCTGGGCCTTCCATCTTCAGGCATCAGTGATGCAGGTTTGCAAGGCGGCCACCTGGTCGTCTGCACTTTCACAAAGTTTTATAAAGTTGATGTGTTTGGCATCTGCAGATGCTTCTTTTGGCTGCTGTTTAGAGGACCTGGTTCTCTTTGAGGGTGTATTGTTTTTTCAGGTGAGCTCCATGTTACCCGGTTGGCTATGCTTAGCCTTGGGATTTTTTTTCTGCTGTTTTTCCACACCGCTCATGTTTAACACTGCTTTGGGATGTCCTAATGGTTAAGAAGAATCAGGAGTTCGTCAATAACGAAAGGGGAAAATGGGATTTTTGACTTAACGTAAAATCCATTTCTCTGATGTTCATTGACGGACACAGCACCCACCCCTCTGTGGAGTTGGCTTTCTTCTCACATTGCTTGTAACAAAACTGAGTGCCTATAGCTGAGAGTGGGTGTATACCCCCCCCCCCCCTGGGACTGCCTATAGGTGTACTCAAGCTTTTTCCTGCCTAGTGTCCTACTCCTGGATCGGGGGGGGGGGGGGTATAACCCAATGGTTAAGAACCAGGAGCTGTGTTCGTCAAAACATCAGAGAAATAGATTTTACAGTAGGTCAAAAATCCCCTTTTCTTTCGTTCATTGATGGAGACTAGGCCGAAAATAATTGACTATGCCTATAGGGCAGTCCTAGGGGGTATACTCTCACTTTCTGCTATAGGACTCCTGCTTTTTTTCTGCCTAGTCAGAGTAAGGACCTAGTTCCCCTGTGAGATCTCTGGTCCTAGCATTTTTAACTTTTTAAAAAAAAAAAAATTTTCCCCTTTCATTTTTTTTTTGTTTTTTTTTCTCAGCTGCGATCAACTGCTGGAGTTGGCGACCCACTGGATATCCTAGATCCTTACAGTCCTCCTAGTCCGGCCAGCGAGTGGGCGCAGGCCTCAGCTCAGTGCTAGGTTGGCTGCGTCTTAGCCCCACTGGACGGGAGCTTGCCGACGAGTTAAATGCCTTGCGAAGAAGCATAGCCTCGGTCACGACCTGAGTCGTAGCATACCTCTGGCCCCCAGCACCCCCATTCCAAGATAGTGCGGTGGTCTACCTGGAGTGGTGCCTGCCCGGTTCCAAGGTGTGGTGAGTAGCGTCCCCTCTGGTGATTTCTCAGGGTGGATGTAGCCCTCCTCCCCTGGCTTGGTAATTCCCCATGTGTCCTTCCCAAATAGGGCAACCCTCACTACCGCAGTCCCTTTGCAAAATACCTCCCATTCACCCTCACCTAGCTCCCCCCTAAGTCCCCCCGGGGTGGCCATGCTGTATACGTGCGATGTAGTGTCAAGCCGTGATGGTGACGGGAGGGGTGTGCCGCCAGCTGCTCAGTTTGCAGATTTCTGGGGTAATGGTCATGGTGGGGGTTCCCTGCCAGGGCACCGCTTGCTGGCTAAATGTATCTAGGAGTCCCGGGAGTCACGTGGGCACCGCTATTTTGCCGTGGATGGCTACTGTCTGTATCAGCGGCCATGTTTTTGTAATTTCCCATTGATTTCAAAGCGGCAGCCATTTTCTTGTAGCCTGTGGAATGGTGAACCGGCAGTGGGCCTCTAGTGTTAGTGCCTGCATTTCCTCTTCCTCTCTGATCGCCGCACGGCATGCAGCTTGGCGCTCTGTGTCCCGCCTGAGTCGGTGGTGGAGAGTACCTGTGGGTGTACAAAGTTCCCTCTTTCTGCTATAGCAGTGTGTATGGTGCGCTGGAACCTGTGGTGCAGCGGTGGAGGAATTTTCACAGCGATTTTTGCTGGCAGTTGCCAGGTCAACTATGGAGCATGTGTCACCACCTGAACCACTCTCAGAACCTGCGGGACCCTCCTGGTCTCAGTCTGCTTTGGCGGCCATGACGGTGGTCCTGCAGTCACTGATGTTCAAAGTTAATATGGCCCTTTAAAATAGGCTTAGCAAAAACTGTCCCCTGCCTTCACCTGCATCCTCTGTTTCTTCAGATTCTAAGGTTGATTTGGCAGCTGGAGACGCAAGTCACCCTACTGGTCTTCTTTTTTTTTTTTTTTTATTTATAATTTTATTTAGAATTTTCAGAGGAAAAAAGAAAGAACATTACAGAATATATAACTCCTTAATAAGTAAATAGCTTACAAAGACATCAACCACATCATTTTTCTCATCACCTAGGTCTAATAAAGACCTCTGGAGATTCCGGACTCATTAATATATAATCATTTGTCAAATATTCAGCTAGGACAAGATATTGTTAGGTCATCAAGTCTCCGTCTCTATTCCCGCTCATTTAATCCTTACCTCTCTTTACTTCCTTATACTTTAACTTGAATAACCTAGCCTTTAATCTTGTCTTAGTTTCCACCTTCTTCTTCTGTCTGTTCATTCCCTTCCTTTTCTATATTACCCCCCCCCTCTCTCTCCTCATTCATACCCCCCCTCTCAAGGAGTGGCAAAGAACCCCTCCCCTCTCATACATCTCCTATACTCTGAGATGGGGGCCCCAGCAATTGTTTGCCCGCATCTGAGGATATAAATAAATTCCATGTTCTCCATGTTTTTTTGTATTGTTCCTGTTTGTGTTGTGAGGAAAGCATGAGATCCTCCATTTTATTAATATGTTCTAATTTTCTAGCCCAATCGAACACCGTTGGCGCTTGTCTATTTCTCCAATGTTGGGGTATACATGCTCTTGCGGCATTCATCATGTGCGGTAGTACTGATCTTGCATATTTCCTCTCTGACTGATCTGATATTTGCAGGAGGCAGAAGGCAGCTTCTTCCTTGATTTTATAGTCTGTTACTTTTTGGACTATATCACCAATCTCTGACCAAAATTTCTTTATCTCTGGACAGTTCCAGAAAATATGATATATTGTGCCTTCCCCTTCTCCGCATCTCCAGCACCTATCCGATTCTTGAATGTACCACTTATGCAATTTATCTGGTGTGTTATACCACCTAGTCAGGATTTTATAATTTATTTCCTGCATTTTCGTGCATTTAGTTGGTCTAAATATTGCCCTAAACATTCTTTGCTTCTGTGTGTCCGTTATGTCTATATTTAGATCCACTTTCCATTTTTCCAACCATTTCAGATTCGCTTGGACCAATGGGGTGTTCAACATTCTATATAGAATCGACAATGGGCGGTATACACCTCCTGTTTTCTCACATAGTTTTTCAAAGTGTGTCAGTGGTTTCTTAAATTTTTCCGGCTCCGGCAGCGACTCTAAAAAGTGTCGCAATTGCAATGCCTCCCATAAGAGTAGCCTATATGGACCCTCCTCATCTATTAGTCTACCGATTGAAGGCCATATCTGCTGGCTTGTAAAATTTTTGATGCCATCTTGTCCTGTTTCCCACAGTTTTTTAAAATGCTGTCTCTCTAAACCTGGGGTAAATTTAGGGTTTCCCAAGATCGGATATAATGGGGATTCCATTGAGGTTAAATTTTGTCTCAGGGTCTGATGAAACCCTATTCTTATTGTATTTCCCAACAAGGGATGTAACTTCAAGGGTTTAGGGAGCGTCTTATAGCACCAGATTGCCCTCTTTAATGAGACCGCCGTTTGTGCTTGTTCCATTTGGACCCATCTTTTCGATTCCCAATGGTGCCACCAGTCCAATATTCTATTTAAATGGATGGCGTGGTAGTATCTACGCAGGTCGGGTATAGCCAACCCCCCCCCCATGTTTTTGGGGAGTGTTAGCGTATTGCGTGCTATACGTGGTTTTTTACCCGCCCAGATGTATCCTCCAATCACACCCTGGATAGTTTTGAAGAAACTATTAGGAATTTTGACTGGGAGCGCTCTCATGATATATAAGTATTTTGGCAGGATGTTCATTTTGATTAAATTTCCTCTTCCAAACCATGACTGGAGGCCTCCCCTCCATTGTTCCAGAGTTTTCTTTGTCTCTCCAATCAAAGGGGTGAAGTTTAGTTCATAGATCTGGGCTAAATTAGCGGATATATACGTCCCTAGATATTTCACTGCTTTCTCTACCCATGAGAATCTGAAGTTGCTCTTTATTCTGTCTTTATTTGTTTGTGATATTCCCACTCCCATTGCTTCAGATTTCCTATAGTTTATTTTGAAATTTGATAACTCTCCATATTGTTTAATTTCCTCTAGGAGTACTGGTAGCGAAATTTCTGGTTCTGTCAGAGTAAACAGTAAGTCGTCTGCATACGCTGCAGTCTTGTATTGTTCCTTACCTACTGTGATTCCCTTTATGTCCTGATTCAATCAAACTTTATTCAAGAAGGGCTCTAATGTCAGCACGAACAACAGGGGAGATAGTGGGCAACCCTGTCTTGTGCCATTTTTTATACTAAGAGGTTCCGACAACACACCATTTGCCTTCACTCTTGCGGTTGGGTTGGAATAAACCCTAGTTATTCTTTCCCGCATTATTTCGCCTACTCCTATATACTTGAGCACCGACTGCATAAAGGTCCATTCAACTCTGTCAAAAGCCTTTTCTGCGTCGGTGCTCAGTATGATGCATGGTAGTTCTTCTTTGGTGGCTATATGAATTAAGTTGAGAACTCTTGTAGTGCTGTCCTTTGCTTCCCTCGCCACCATAAAACCCACTTGGTCTAAGTGTATTATTTTAGGGAGTACCTTTGCCATCCTTGCCGCTAAGATTTTTGTGAAAATTTTTAGGTCCGTATTTAAAAGCGAAATGGGCCTATAACTTCCGCAATTTGAGGGATCTTTACCCTCTTTTAAGATTAGCGTTATATACGCCATTAACGTATCCCTAGGTAGCGTCCCCTCTATTCCTCTCTCATTAAACAGTCTCTCCATGTATGGTCCCAAGATGGGGGCCAATACATGGAAATACTGTATTGTCAAGCCATCAGGGCCTGGCGCTTTACCACTTTTCATACTTTTTATGGCCTGATCTATTTCCGTCTGTGACATGTGCCTTTCCAAGTCGTCCTTATCTTCTTCAGAAAGTTTCGGTAGACCTGATTGTGCCATATAGTCGTCCATTTCCTTTTGCGATTTTCCTATTTCCGGTAAATTATATAGTAATGAGTAGAAATTCCTAAATTCTTCCGTTATTTGATCAGGCAATATTTTTTTAACTCCTTCTGGGGATAGAACTACTGGATCTTCATCCATGCACCTGAAGTGCTCTGATAGCGAGACTGATTCCTCTTCTACTATAGCCGCGCATGAAAAGGCGCTTGTGGATGCACGGATTGTATCAGTTTGGGAAACTTTAAAATTGGAGGACACAGCTAATGCTGCGTCAAACAAAATTTGGTACCCGCAGACCATCCAAGGCGATTAAGGTATTCCCCTTTCCTGCCTATTTTGACAATATTGTCACAAGTCAGTGGGGTTCCCCAAAACGCATGGTCAGGGTACCTAAACGTTTCGCTAGGAGGTATCCTTTTGAATAGTCCCTTTTAAAGAAATTGACATTTCCGCCGGTGGTGGATTCCCAGGTTTCTGGGTTAAATAAAGCCACACTGTTACCGGTGGAGTAGAGCGGAGTCTCTGGTCCGATACCGTTTTTAATTTGGCCGGTTCAATTTTTTTTTTTTCTAAACAAAATTTATTGAAATTTTCATAAAGTAATACAAACATTAAGTAGGAAATAAGACAAAGGTCAACATATAATAATACTTGGTCAAAGCAATAGGCAACTTTTAGAGAGGCAACCGGACATTTGACCTAGCAAGGTGAGGTGGGGGGAGGCTTGGGAGGGAAAGAAAAAGTGTAAGGAGGGTAGATAGGGAGGGCAGGGGGGGGGGGGCTAGGAAACAGGGAAGAAGAGATGAGGGGGGGAGGTAAAAAGGGAGAACGTGAATATCATACGAGACAAGTGGCCAAAGGGAATTAAGTAACTAATACACGAGGCAAGATAAATACTCATGGAGCAATCTGGAAGCTGGAATACAACATAGAGCTTAATTACATAGAGGCAGAAGCCGGTCCCGGGTATTGTAAGGGAAATCTGAATATAAACCATTCAAGGGGAGGACCGGGTCAAAAAGTAACAATGAGTAAACAAAAGAACTTTGGGTGCTTGTTGCATCATCCTGATGTGAGGAAGGGTGAAGAGTTAGTAATGGGAGGAAGTCTCAGGTTTGCTGATCGATGTCTTCGGAGGTTGGAGAATTGGGGTGTAGAATGGAAAGAGCAGTCTGTCCCTGTATCGAGGAGGATCTCACTAGGGAGGCATCAAAATTTTCTAGACCCTGTGCCAGGGTCTGTGGCAAGGGATATTTAGCTAAGTAGGCGTCCCATTTGGAGAGAGTCCGAGGGATTGGACGAGTGGAGAGGAGAGTATCCAGTAAGTCCTTCCTGAGAAGCTGATGAAGTTCCATCCGTACGTCATGTAGGGTAGGGGGGGAGGTGAAGATCCACTTGTTGAGAATGGCTCTTATGGCCAGCATGTAGAGTGTAGCGAGCCATGGCCTATGTTGTACCATAAGGGACGAGTGGCACTTATTGAGAGCAAGCAGTCCTCCATCCAGAAGTCCAAACAAGAGCATCAGCGGGTTACGTGTAATAGGAATGCCTGTAACAGAGGATGCAAAGGATTCAATCCTGTCCCAGAACTTAGTGATAACTGAAAAGTTCCAGAGCCTGTGTGCTAGTGAAGGCCTATGAGCCATACACCAGGAGCATTTTTGCGGAGCATTGGATGATGGAGACATTGAGAAGGGGGCATATGCCTGGTGAATGATTTTAAGTTGTTGCTCCCTCCAGAATTCGTTAATTACAAAGGTCCGTGTTGTATGATATCCCTTGAGAATAGAGGAGTTGAGACTTGGCCGGTTCAATTTTGAGGTCAGTGTTTGCCATAACCTTGGTCTCCCAGACCTTAACAGAATGGGCAAAGCTTCTGTGCCAGGATTTGGAAGGGGGTCAGCATCCTCCTGAGCTGGTGGGCCAGTTAGTACAAGGCTTACAGTATATCTGTAATGCCTCTCTGGACATGGCTCCCATAGCCTGCAGGGTGTCCATGACGGAGGTGACTCTTCGCCGCATGATTTGGCTGAAATGCTGGTCTGCGGACCAGGCTTCCAAAAGGCTGCTGACCGATCTCCTCTTTGTAGGAGACCGCCTGTTCGGAGCTGCTATGGAAGAGATCATTAAAGGTCTTGCGGGAAGTAAGCATACTCTGCTTCCACAGGTTACCAAGGGCAAAGAGCCTTGTCGAAAGTGTGGGCCTTTCTTGCCACAGGATCACAGGACAAGGGATCAAAATCTGCCTGTAACTTCGCGGGAGGTTCCAAGAGACCCTAGTGGGGTAAGCCAAAATCGGGTTCCGCTGGGCCCCCAGACAAGTCCATTTCTGCCTGAAGGGGCGCCCTTACCTGTATCTGGGGCGGGGGGTTGACTTTGCTTCTTTCCAGACCCATTGACCTCCTTGATTCAAGACAAGTTGGTCTACAAGTTGATTCAGTCCGGTTACAAGATCAAGTTTTGGTTTTTGCCTCCAGGCAAGGTTCTTCCCTTCCAACTTGTGTCTGTCCCCGGATCGTCTGTGAGGTATTCTCGGGGCAGTATAGGATCTGCTCTTACAAGGAGTCATTGTACCAGTTCCAGAGTCTGAACGTTTTCAGGGGTTTTATTCAAACTTATTTACTGTTCCTAGGAAGGAAGGAAGGCAAGGTCTGTCCTGTCCTGGATCTCAAGGCCTTGAACCGCTTCATGTGGGATTAGAAATTTCGGATGGAGTCCATTTGCACGGTAGTGGCATCCCTTCATCAAGGGGATTTTCTAGCCTCTATTGATATCAAGGACGCTTACCTTTATATCCCAATATATGTCGGGCATCAGCATTTTCTTTGCTTCGCCGTGGGCGAGGAGCACTATCAATTCGTGGCGTTACCCTTTGGTCTCACCTCTGCTCCTCGGGTGTTCACAAAAGTTTTGGCCCCGGGGTTAGCTTTGCTAAGGCAGAGGGGGATTGCGGTACTGGGGTACCTCGACGACCTTCTTCTGTGAGCAGAATCTCCGATTGCCTTTAAAGACAATCTGGATATCACTGAGCGAACTTTGCAAGAGTTCGGCTGGAAACTGAATTTTCAAAAAATCGCCTTTGATTACGTCCAACAAATGGAACTACCTGGGTCTGACTCTGTATTTTGCCCCAACCCAAGTGTTTCTCCTGGAGAAAAAACTCCGGAAGTTGCAGGATGTGATTCGGCTTTTGTTATCCAATCGGCGGTCATCTCTCAGGACTTGCATGAAAGTGCTGAGCTTGATGGTCTCCACCTTCGAGGTGGTTCCAGTTGCTCAGTTCCATACCAGACCTCTGCAAAAGAAAATTCTTACCAAATGGAACAAGAATCCACAGTCCCTAGACAATCTGATCCTGTTAAGCCGGGTACGAGGGGGTCCTTGATATGGTGGCTCCGCTCCCTGGCGCTTCGACAGGGAAAATCCTTTCTTCCCCTGTACTGGAAGCTGGTCACCACGGATGCCAGCCTGTCGGGGTGGGGAGGTGCCTTGGACACAGATCCAGCTCAGGGGGTTTGGACTCTGAAGGAGTCCAGTCTGCCAATCAATATCCTGGAGATTTGGGCGATCAGGCTCTGCCTGTCCCTGTGGACAGATCATCTGCAGGGGCGCCCAGTAAGGATTCAATTTACCAACGACGCAGCTATGGCATATGTCAATCATCAAGAGGGCACCAAAAGTGCCCTAGCGGCCAGAGTAGTGGTGGGCATTCTAAGGTGGGCAAAACTCTTTGTTCCAGCCCTCTCTGCAGTGCATATTCCAGGGGTGGAAAATTGGCAGGCAGACTACCTCAGTCGGCAGGAGCTAGATCAGGGAGAATGGTCTCTTCACCTGGAGATGTTTCAACAACTGTGTCTTCGGTGGGGGGGACTCCCGATGTGGACCTGTTGGCCTTTCGTCTCAACTGGAAGGTTCAGAGGTTTGTCTCAGGGATCCTCTGGCCAACGCCACAGATGCTCTGGTGGCCCCTTGGGGCCAGTATCATCTAACGTATGCCTTTCCTTCACTAAAACTTCTGCCGAGATTTCTGCACGGAATCAAGGCAGAAGAGATTCTGGTGGCACCAGACTGGCCACTCTGGTCTTGGTACGCAGATCTAGTAAGACTGGTTGCCAATGTCCCTTGGAAACTCCCTCTCCGAGAAGATCATTTGGCTCAAGGACCGATCTTCCATCCTGCTTTACAGCCGCTGGCTTTAACGGCTTGGCTATTGAAAGCCAGGTACTGTTGGAATCGGTAATTCCTACACTGTTGAAAGCCAGAATATCTACTTCTAGGATGATTTATCATCGAGTCTGGAGAGTGTACATTGCTTGGTGTGAGTATCGAGGGTTCCCCCCCCCCCCCCCCCATTCCTTTTCGGTGTCTCTTCTTTTGAAGTTTCTCCAAAGAGGGGTAGATCAGCGTTTGGCCTTGGGCACCATCAAGGACCAGATTTCCTCCTTGACTATTTTCTTCCAATGCCTGTTGGCCACAAATTCTTTCGTTCAGGGAGTACGCCGCTCCCACTGCAAGGTCTCTGTTGCCTCCATGGGACCTTAATCTGATAATGTTGGTTCTTCAAAAACCACCTTTTGAAAATATTTGTGAACTTCCTTTGCTTACATTGACACGGTGGCCTTCTTGGTGGCTAAGTGGTGCTAATTCTCTGCCAGTCGTTCCTTCCTAGGGTCGTTTCTGGTTCAACTTCAATGAAGACATTTTGTTGCCTTCATTGTGTCCTAAGCCTAAGCACCCTCAAGAGATTGCCTTACATTCCTTGGATGTGGTTCGGACAATCAGGGTGTACCTGGCGCCAACCGAGTCGATTCGGAAATCTGATTACTTGTTTGTCTTTACGGATGGTTCTCGTAAGGGGCAGGCTGCATCTGCTGCGACCATTTCCAGGTGGATAAGGCAGACAGTTGTGCGGGTCTTTTCCATTAGGGTCAGGTTCCTCCTTTCCCGTTTAAGGCGCATTCTACAAGGGCGCTTAGTGCCTCCTGGGCCTGCCATCATCAGGCATCAGTGGTCCAGGTTTGCACGGCAGCCACTTGGTTGTCTGTGCACACCTTCAAAAAATTTTACAAGGTGGATGTATTCGCATCTGCGGATGCTGCTTTTGGCTGCAAGGTTTTGCAGGCCGCTGATGGAGAGGCTTAAGCCTCTTGAGGGTGTAATTTTTTGTCAGGTGAGCTCAAGTTGTTCTTGGTTGAGCTCCTGTGTTACCTGATTGGCTATGTTTAGCCTTTTTGGGAAGTATGGTTATTGCTGTGTTTTTTCCACCCCTGCTTTGATACTGCTTTGGGACATCCCAAGGGTCAAAGAGGATATTGAGCTGTGTCCGTCAATGAACATAGTGAAAACTGGATTTTTGTCTTACCGTAAAATCCTTTTCTCTGATGTTCATTGACAGACACAGCACCCACCCCTCTGTTGAGTTGGATTATGTATTTTTCTGACACTGCTTGTTACAAAACTGAAGTCCTATAGTGGGAAGTGGGAGTATACCCCCCAGGACTGCCCTATAGGCGTAGTCAATTATTTTCCGCCTAGAGTCCTACAGCGTAACCCAAGGGTCAAAGAAGATATGGAGCTGTGTCCATCAATGAACATCAGAGAAAAGGATTTTATGGTAAGTCAAAAATCCAGTTTTTCTTTGCACTGCACTTGTCCAATCCCTGTACCTTTTGCAAAATTTCAGTCTGTTCCTGATGTTTTTCCTGGAGAGAAGTGGCTTCTTTGTTCCCCTTCGTGACACCAGACCATCCTCCAAAAGGAAAAATCATTTGTTCCCCTTCGTGACACCAGGCCATCCTCCAAAAGGAAAAATCACAATAAAGATCCGGCGCTTACCAATTGGTGATGGTGAGGAGTAGAGTGCCTGACTGATCCTAAGCTGCTGTAGGAGAAACCCCTTGGGGAGGGGGGCAACCGAAAAAAGCACACAGTTGGAGGGAAAGCGCTGACAGGAGCAGGCTACCTAGAGATGGTAACCACTAACAGTGCCTTATCCAGTGAGCACTAGGAGACAAGCTCAAAAAATATCCAAGTTTATTGAAGTCCAAAATATAAAAACAAATTAAGCCAGATCTAAACAAAAACAAAGTTCCACTGATGCAAATTGCAGAAGGGGAAGCCATGATCCGTCCTCCACGATGGAGTCTGCACTGGAGCCGTGTAGAGTAGCAGGCAGGAGGATGTTCTCTCCGGTGGAAGAGGGGAGGGGGGCGGTTGCCGAGTGCCACTTGATGGAGGAGGGGGGCAGCCTCGCTGAGTGACCGGGATGGATGGACAGACAGTGCAGCATGCCTTGGCCATGGGAAGCTGCAGACTGGTCACTGTCCGCCTGTTACTGCGCTGGATGATGATGTCCTCACCGTGTTCAGGCCCTGGGCCTCAGGGGGAGGAGACGGAAGGAGGAGAAAGCGTCCGAGGTCGTCCTGTCGCTATGGTAACATGTTTCGCTCCCATGAGCCTTGTCAAACCTGGTGGTGTATACCCACCAAAGTTGTTGTGAAAGACCAATCATGTAAGGTGTTCTCTCTATGGATCGAATAATCCACAAAAGAACTCTGTGCACTAAGCTCCCATATATAACCCAGATGGGGTGTGATTGGTGCCACGCCTAACACCATGCCTGGTGGCTCGAGTGAGCGTGCAAACGCCGCTCCGATGATTGCCACCTCGTAGGGGTGAATGGCGCGGGAGCGCCGGCATTCACAAGCCCTGGAAAGATGACGTGCTGTGATACAGACGCAATGACGCCACTAGACATTGATGTCTTGTGTCAGGCACAGAGACATGGCGCCAATGTGTAGGTGGCCCTGCCCATCACAAGGAAAGGAGGGGACAGCAGGGGAAGAAGCACCTCCCCTAATAATACGTCGCAGCTCCCGGAGCATACCGAACCACCACCAGAGCGAGCGTCCATCGCCAAACAGGCTCTGGCAAAAGCATAGTATAATGTAGTAAATTAACATCAACAATGAGTATTAGTTGAAGATACGGCCAAGGCAGTGTTAGACCATAGTGGGCAAGTAGGTGTCTTCCACCTGGGTTCAGTACAATAAATAAAAAGGTCTTGTACTGCCAGTGACACACCTCCATCCCTAAATATACATGCGCAAGAAAAAAATGTAGCCCTGGGACTTTAGATGAGGAGAACACTAGTGGCCATTAGATGTAAAATAAATAATAGTAGTGATTTTATTAAGAATATGCATATGCCAATTTAATCAGTCATAAAATACATGGTGTCAGTGGGAGTTAACAGCGTCCGCTATTTGGTATTAGGGGGAGGAATAGAGCTGCCATCATAAGTGTCAGTGGGAGGTGTAGTGCGCCATCGTTGGTGTCAGTGGGAGAATTATTGCCCCATCGTTGGTGTCAGTGGGAGGTGTAGTGCTCCATCGTTGGTGTCAGTGAGAGGATTATTGCCCCATCGTTGGTGTCAGTGGGAGGTGTAGTGCCCCATCGTTGGTGTCAGTGGGAGGATTATTGCCCCATTGTTGGTGTCAGTGGGAGGTGTAGTGCCCCATCGTTGGTGTCAGTGGGAGGATTATTGCCCCATCGTTGGTGTCAGTGGGAGGTGTAGTGCCCCATCGTTGGTGTCAGTGGGAGTAGTAGTGCCCCATCGTTGGTGTCAGTGGGAGGAATATTGCCCCATCGTTGGTGTCAGTGGGAGGTGTAGTGCCCCATCGTTGGTGTCAGTGGGAGGAATAATGCCCCATCATTGGTTAGTGGGAGAAATAGTACCTCATTGTCAGTGGCAGGAGCTATGCCCCACTATTGCTGACAGTGGAGGGAATAATGCCCCAAGGGCCAGATAAAAGCAAGCAAAGGACCATGGTTTGGATACTACTGCCCTAATGCATTTAACCTGTGGATACCTAACACATCTGTGTTGTAATGCACTAAAATGATGTAGTTCTGTTGTACTGCATTCAAACTAAAAGGGCTGCTTTAATGCAACAGATGTTAACATGCAATGTAATGTGCATTAACGTATTGCATTGGGCTGCATGGGTATGAAGGGGTCCTAAACGTTAGAGCAAAGATAATGCCTAATTAGGAATCTATATGAAAACTGCGATGATCTCCGAAGCCTAAAAGTGTAACTTTAGTCAGAAAATTCAGTCCTGTTAGATCCCTTCAGGCTGGCCACTTTTGCAGGTACAGCGGTGTAAAACATTAAAAATAAATGCCCATACTGTCTAAAATCGAGTAATACATTGTCTCGTCCTGCTCTGCACATGCTCAGTTGCACTGTCCCAAAATGTAGATTCCGATCTGTTGACAGCCTAAAGATTTTCTGCTGCTCAGGGGCTCTGGGCTTCAGCCAAATGGCAGCCTCCAGCAAGAAGAAACAGGAACAACACTGAAGGTAATTTACAGCACACATTAATTTTTGTAGCATATTGAATAATGTGGAATGTATGTTTCTATCAAGTTGTTACGGGTAAAGTTCCACTTTAAGCTGGCCATACACTAGTAGATTGTCAAGCAAATATTTGTACCAAAATTCTAAGTACATATGATAAATATGATTTAAAAGTACTTTAAAAAAATATTTGTTTTCAACATTCGATTGTGGAGTGAATAGACTTTCCCAAATGAAAGCCACATTCACTTGTAGAATTTCATTTGTTTGAGACAACCATTCTTGTCATTGTGTAAACAAATGTGGATTTGACTCTACTAAGGAATAGAAAATCAAATGTTCTTAAAACTCTTAAAATTCAACACGTGTATTGTATGGCCAGCTTTAGCTAGTTAGTACAAACATAGGAACAGCAATGGAACAAGAAAGGATGTGTTATGATTGGTTATTGATTTTGTACATTGCATATGCTATGTGAAAGTGGCTGTGTGGTTTCCTATTACTGTACAATCTGGTGTTTAAAAACATTAATTTTATTTCTTTTTGTAGCAAAATAGTTGGGAGATCCTGCTACACTTCTTTACAGAATGATACTGGTCTGTGTCGGCATATAACATTGGCAATTGGATCCTTATTTATCCAGGAAGAACAAAGGACTTGTGTTTTTTTTTTTTTTTGCATGTCATTGCACAATGTGACCAGCAGAGGGAAGATTATATAGTCATTATATTGTGAAGGAGTGCACAGTAGCTCATGAGTGCAAAAGGCATTTATAATTTCATTACACTCTAAACGGTGACCTGGAACTACAGTTCGCTTCATGCATTCAAATTAGGCAAATGGTTACGTGAAATAAATGTGCATAATTGCACTACCAAGAGTGCATACTTCTCCACTGAATGTAACAATAGCAATCAGCTTAGAAAATCAGCAGAACAGTGACTTAGGCCCATCCACATCGTTAGCATGCTACCACAACACACACACGTTGGTGTAATGTAGAGATATTCATTCCAAATGGCAGCCCAACGCATCTTGCTGACGAATGTGCATTGCAGCACACCACAATGCATGGTAATGCATTATAGTTGGCTGCATTACTAAAAATAGTGCTTGCTTTTTTGGTGCATTAGGCTTTAGAATTAGACAGACCATTTAAAGAAATAGGTTCCCCTAGTAAAATGCACGGTAATGATCATGGGCTAGAGCACTGCAACAGCTTTAGGCCAGCCTACGCTTAAAATGGACCTGAGGGTAAAATCTGAAGTCCTGTTATGTTATAAGGAACATAAACTGGAGTAATCTGTTGCGCTTGACCAAACATAAAATAAAAAATGTAAAACTTATAGCAGCTAGCACAAATTGTTGTCAGACCATAACATATAGGAATACAGGGCAGAGAGGTGCAGCGCTCAAAAATATAAAAATAAGACAAAGTCTATATGCATAGATAACATAAATTCATAAAAAGCCACAGTCCATAGTGCAGTCCATAAATATAAAATGGGATGAGAAGGATCAGGCTGAAAGTGATGTAGAAAGCCTTCACCAATGATCAATCCCACAGCTGAGAGCGAGAGCGTCTTATGTCCAGCCGAATCCCCTACCGGTTTCGTCATAGACTGACGTCTTCAGCTGATATAGATCTCTGTGATGGGGGTCTATGTCTTTTGATAAGCGGCTGTCCAACTGGGTGCTGGTGAAGGTTCCTCTTTAGTGCCTCTGTTCTATCATTTATCACACAGGATAATCAGCTGTGGGATTGATCATTGTTGAAGGCTTTCTACATCACTTTCAGCCTGATCCTTCTCATCCCATTTTATATTTATGGACTGTGGCTTTTTATGAATTTATGTTATCTATGCATATGGACTTTGTCTTATGTTTATATTTTTGAGCGCTGCACCTCTCTGCCCTATGTTATAAGGAACGCCTAGAAATGTATTTGTGCCCAAACTGTAATCTGAAAAAAAATCTACTGTTCATTCCTCCAGAATACCTGTGCCTTTAGCCTCATAACTGTACTGTGAAATTATTTAAAACACTGCTGTCCTCAGAGATTCTGAGTGACATTGGTTGATGTCACTACTGTGCTGCTCACTGTTCTCTTTGCCGGAGAAGAAACTGTAACTGAGGACCTGTAGTGCAAGGATCTCCCTGCTTCTCTTTCGTTTGTTCTGTGGCTCTGTGCTTCCTCAGCTTCTCTTGCTGCTTCTTGAATATTCTCCCACCAGTCATCAAAATACAAAGTACACTATGCCATAATAATAAGTGCTGCAATAAGTTCATTCATCCGGCATGCTGTCCCCCTGTTAACGTGTCTCACTCTGGTATCATGGCATCACTCTGCTGTCATGGTGTCACTCTGATTTTATTGTATCTCTGGGGTCATGCCGCCCCTCTAGTATCATTGTCTCACTCTGATGTCATGACATAACTCTGCTAATATGTCTCGCTCTGGTGTCATAGCATTTCTGTAGTTTTATGGCATCACTCTGGCATCATGGCGTTACTCTGGGTTTGTGGTAACACTTACCTCTTTTATAAAAGTAGCTTGTTTGTGTAATATAGAGCAGCACTACACTAGTTTGTTATTTGGTCAATCTGGTAAGTGTCCTTAACTGTAAAACATGGTGTCACTCTGCTGAAATGATTTACTATCATCACAGGGGGAAGTTTGATAAAATGGAATCGCTATAGCAATGAACGCAGCTTGGTACCCTTGTGGTACTCCAGTAACAAACCTTGCTATGGTACCTCTGTAACCTTCATGTTTATTATGCTGATGTTCTGTCAGATTAGCGAACACATAAGATCAGCGAACAGAAGTGATGTTCCGTCAGCTGCGCATGCGTTCCACTGCTAGCAGGTTTGCTAATCCACAGAACACCTGCAGTCAGAAGGCGGCAGCTGCCATCTTGTTACACCCAGCCATATCTTGAATTTCAGACTCATTATAGCAATAAAGTCAGCATATATGCTTATATGCAGTATTTTGAAACACGTGAGACTGTTTTGATGTTTCATTTTGAAAGCCTATAAGTTTGGCGCTGAGCAGTGCGGGGTGTACCAAGATGGCCGTCGCCACCTTCTCACTGTAGGCTTTCAAAATCAAACATCAAAACAGTCTCACGTGTTTCAAAATACTGTATATAGGCATATATGCTGATTTTATTGCTATAATGAGCCTGAAGTTCAAGAGTTGGCTGGGTGTAACAAGATGTCCGCTGCTGCCTTTTGACTGCAGGTGTTCTGTCAGAATAGCAAACCTGCTAGTGGTGGAACGCATGCGCAGTAACATGGGCAGTAAGTATTTTTGGTAAGCCAGCGGATGAAACTACACTTCAATTCGCTGATCTGACAGGTTCACTAATCTGACAGAACACCGCATTTCAAGCATCCACCAGGCCTCGCTGGAGGTCCAAATAAAACTTTGCCTAAGAGCCTGAGGTTTAGGTAACCTTTCTTGGCTGATAATCGGCTGGGGTAAAGGCGTCTTTTCCCACACACCCTCCCTGCACTACTTCTTATAAAAGAGGCCCACTGTCACAAACCTTCAGCATGGTCTGAACTGCTTCCAGTGTAAACATCGGCCTACAGAGGTAGCCATTAGCAGAGCCACTTAGCCTGGAATGGCAGTTTTTTGTGGTGCCCGCAATTAGCCTTCAACCTGAGTGAGACGTGGGCCCAAACAAGGAGCTCTTGACAGGCCTTGTTAAACCAACTAAAAAAGTGCATTGTTTCAAGAGGACTGATTGCCCTGCTGACCTGAGCTTCCTAAAATAAATCCCTCTGACCTTTAGTCCAGACGGGGTAATGGAGACACAGACAGGACACAGTGGCTCATGTAGAGGGCCTGGTGATGGATGTCTTCCGTGCCTTGTGTTTGTTTATCGGGCTGTCCTGAGGGTTTGGGGAAGTGCTTTAGGAAGTATACGTCTGTTCGGCTGCACAAACATGGGACTTTCTGCTGCAGGTGTAAATGGGCCATCGCATCATGTCAATGACTGGCTACAAACAGGCTATCTTCTATAAACATTTTGCAAAAATCCATAATGAAAGCTTAACTTCAGGCAAAGTATTAAATACAAAAATAAAATACATATAAGGAAGCTGCATTATATGCAAAGAGATTTGTACACCTGGTCATCCAGCCCTGAGATTTACACAGCTTTGCCACACAGCACAGTCCTGTCTGGCAGGAGACCTGATATTTCTTTGCTGCAGTTCAGTAACACTTACAGGTCTTGTCCCTCCCCTGCCCTGTGCCCAGACAGTGGACGGAGAATTATTCTGCTCTATTTTTCTATCAGCATGTCCCTTGTTGACACATGAGCATTGCAGCACCCCTGATTAGCTCCTATTGCTGCTTCTTTCTCCTCCCAGTCTGAGCTCTGCTGTACAGGATTGCAACAGCCTGATGCCAAGTCAAATTCAGTTATATTTTACAGTACATTAAAGATTACAGAGCTGCATTTATTTGTGTCTTTTATATCTGCCTGGAGTTCAGATTTAGGTCTGGTTTACACTGGTGCGACATACGCTTCGACTTTGGGAGCACATGTCGTATGACGTGCATAAATCAAAGGTTTCCTATGAGAGCCATCTTAACTAGTGCGGCACAAGTCGGTCCCACTTTAAGAAATGGTTCCTGCACTACTTTGGTCCGACTTCAGCCCGTTCAATATTACTGAAGTCGGATCAAAGTTGAATCCTTGTCCTAACCATCTGACTTGTGTCACCTGACTTGGTGTTATTTCCTGCCCCCTGCTCCAGTAGTCCCTCCTGTGGTGTGTTATGGTGAGTAGGAGAAGCAAGCCATCTCAAGTGACCGTGTGTTGCCTGTATGACCTGTATAATGGCACCCAGAGGAACAGAGGGACCAGATCCAGGCTTGATAACGAGGAGCTCATTCGGGCTGCTGATGGCACATCTAGTGTTGTATAACACTCAGGATGTGAACTACAACGACATGTCCAAGAAGGAGAGGACCTGGCAGGAGATATGTGAGCTGTACCATGAGGACTGGAATTCATGGCCAGACCGTGCGTGTTGATAAATATAAGTGATTTTCAAACTCTGGTGTGTCTGTTGCAATGTTAATTTGATTTTTTTTTTAAATGGCGTGGGCTCCCCCCAAAATTGACAACAGGCCTTAGTTCTGGTATAGATTTTAAGGGGAGAAAATAAAAAAAACAAAACGGTGTGGGATCCCCCCCCCCCCCAAAATCTGTACTAGACCCTTTTTCGAGCTTGCAGGCCAGGATAGGGGATGAGTGAGGCCCCCCCCCCCCTTGTACCATACCAGGCCAATGCTTTAAACATGGGCATGTGGCCTGGTATGGTCCACCTTGTCACGTTGCACACGTTGGAGCTACTTTATTAAAGGACTTTGTCAAAAACCTGTGTACTATTTTTATTTATTTTTGACGTTTTTTTGGGTGAATGAGTAGGGGTACAATGTACCCCATACTCATTTACAGGGGGGGGGTCTGGAGGCCCCCCTTGTTAAAGGGAGCTTCCAGATTCAGATAAGCCCCCTGCCCGCAGACCCCCACAACCACTGCCCAGGGTTTTCAGGAAAAGGGCCTTGTCGTCTGGTTGTAGTTTTCACCAGGGGCGCATGTGTCAGGGTGACTACGCAGGAGTACAAATGGGAGACAGTTGTCACTCTATAATAGAAAGTGCCAGAACAAGGACCTTTATTGCAGGATCGCCAAGTGTTATTTTAGTAAAAGCTGCAGATTTATATTGATTGAAAACGAGTTATGAAATGACACTAATACTTTTCATGTTAAATAGATTTAAAGTGATTGTAAATGATCATCTTGTAAAATCATTCAGTTTAAAATTAAAACAAAAGGCAAAACATTTTTGTACAGATGTAAAAACCATTATAAAACCCTTTTATCCCCTTTTTATGAGCGATCACATTCTCTCTGCTCCCTCTGTTCTCAGCTGCATAAGAGCAGGGGGGAGGAGAAGCAACAGTAAACTGAGCTTCTCAGTAAATGGCTGTGCAGCAGGGGCGTGTCAGGACAAGTCTGATCATTGGAGGAGAGCAGGCTGAGTTCCCAGCATAGCTAGAGAACTAAACCACAGTGTGCTCTCATGCCTAGTATGGTCAGTTTTTATTAGTAAAGCATGGGTTTGGCAGGAATACCAGGGATTTCACACAAAGGAAGCAATATAAAGAGAACAGGATACTTTTTCATACAAGTACAACAGGCACATATCAGGAATTTGAAATGATGAGGTAAATCCTGTTGCCGCCCACGCTATAGCCGAAAGACAGCTACAGCGCAGGCTTACTTTGCCGGATGGGTGTTTATTGATGTCCTCCCGTGATCTTTGGGCATGCGGGCGGCGTGCTCTGTGATCGCAGATTTTGTTGGATTCAGCTGATCACAGATCGAGGTAAAGGGCCAATCACAGTGGCCATTTACCATGTGATCAGCTGTCTGCAATGACAAAAGCCGGTTAACGGCTTTTTTCTCCCCATGTGTGAGAAGAGAAGAATAAAGCCAATAACCGGCTTGTGATTGATTATCAGTGCAGTCCCAACAGTGCTCTCCAGTGCTGCCAATCAGTGCCTCCTCATCAGCGTCAACTATCAGATTCAGTACCCATCAGTGCTGCCTATCAGTTCAGCCTCATCAGTGCCCACCAATGCCACCTCATCACTGGCCATCAGTGCCACCTATCAGTGCCCATCAGTGCAGCCACATCAGTGAAGAAGAAAAATTACCTATTTGCAAAACTTTGAAAAAAAATATATATTTTTTCAAAATTTTCAATATTTTTCATTTGTTTAGCATAAAATAAAAAACCCAGTGTTGATCAAATACCACCAAAAAATTATAACAATTTAGTATGGGTGCAGTGTTGCATGACTGCACAAATGTCATTCAAAATGTGACAGAGCTGAAAGCTGAAAATTGGTCTGGGCAGGAAGGGGGTAAAAGTGCCAGGTAGTCAAGTGGTTAATGTGAAATTTTGCTTTTACTATAAAAAATTAAAATAAACAACATTTCCCTCCACGTCACTTATCAGGATTTTAACAAACTCTATTGCAGATCTTTACCTGCTTCTATTCTGTAAATATGGAGATGGGCTATTGCAATCAAACTGACTGGTCAGTGAGAGATTCTTCCTGCTACGATCACATAATTTGTTTCCCAAATGTATTACCAGAAACAATGTATCCCTGTTATGTTATTTTTTTTCCTAAAGGTGAGAATCTGACTAGTCCTAATCCTAACATGATGGCATTCGTTTGCTAAGCCCCCGTTCACACTGGGGCGACCTGTCAGGCAACCTGGTCGCCTGACAGGTCGCCCTAGGTCGCCTGGCATAGAGAAGCTATGGACCCGTTCTAATAGGAGCGACACAAGTCGCTCCGACTTAGAAAAAGGGTCCGGAGCTTCTTTGGAGCGACCTGCATTGACTTCAATGTTATGAAGTCCGTGCCGGCCGCTCCGAGGTCGCGGTGCGAGCAAGTCGGATCGCCCCAGTGTGAACGGGGCCTTAAGCACCGTGTTTTACAAACAGTTGCTATTTTTTTAAATAATATACTTGTTTAAACCTTATTCATCCTTTGTTGCATTTTGGTGTTGCTGATCTACTGCATGCTTTTTACAGCCACTTCCCATCTACATCCACTCTAGCTGCATGGCATTTGTTGGGGCGGGTTTCCTGATGGTGACAACAGTGGGCCGTGCCTGTGTAATTATAATATATTTGCTGCCCTTGGCAAATATGATATTGTATACTAAAACGCGCCTGGCGACGTCATATGGTGACAAAATGCGTAGGGAGGAGGAGCCTAAAACGTGCAACGCCAATACACGCTGGGACATGGCGCCTATCCTCTGGTTTGAAAACACAGCACAGACAGCCATACATACACCGGAGCATCTGATTGTCTATGTGAGTGAATATTTCTTATTTCAATAAATCGTATATACGTTTACACTATGAGGAGTGTTTTATTCTTTCTCCATAGGATCTAAATCACTTTGGGGTGGATCATTTAGGGAGTATTGGAGGAATCTTGATACAGCTGATGTCTAAAGGCATAATATATGGCCTGCTTGCACCTATACAGTGAGGGTTTATATCTTTTATGAAGCGATAGTGGCATCTTGGAGGAATCCATATACAAGCATGTACTTGACGTTCTAACACTCCGCTTATGTAGACCTTTGTAGTGGGGGTCTATATCATCTGGTAGGCAGCTGTGTGATCGGGTGTTGGTGACGGCTTTCTTACAGGAATAGAAGATTCCCCACCTATTTCCACTATGCTCCTTATTTTCTATTATTATGAACATTATATCAATTTATAGCTGCACCACTTTCTATCCGTGCCTGTGTAATGTGTGTTGAAGTGAACACTTGTAGTCTTCATTGGAAGCCTTTGTGACAAGGTGACAAAACAGGAACACAATCAAGAGACAGGGACAGAGCGTTGTCACTCTATAGCCGGAATTGCCTGTACAAGTCCCTAATGGCAGGATCACCAGAGATTATTTTCATGAAATCTGTAGATTCAAAACTATTGAAAACTACTTAAAATGACTTTAGCAAGTAGAGTTTAAAAGAATTGTAAACAATCACCTTTGTAAGACAACCCATTTAGTTTAAAATAGAAATGAAAGGCAAAACATTTGTGTACAGAGTTTAAAAAAAACATTATAAATACCTCGTTTTCCCTTTTTTATGACTGATCACATCCCCTCTGTTCTCAGCTGCATAAGAGCTGGGGGAAGAGAAGCAGCAGCACACTGAGCTTCCCAGTGAATGGCTGTGCAGCGGGAGGGGGGGTGGTCTCAGGACAAATCTGACCATTGGAGGAAGGCACACTGAGTTCCCAGCATCGCTAGAGCAGTGTTTGTCAACCTTTTTTCGGTCAAGGCACCCTTTAAAATTATGGACAGTCTCAAGGCACCCCATTCTTAATTGTAAAAAACTATTTGTACATAATGCATCAACATCCACACATGTAGGGCACCCAACTTTAGATGTGATTTATTATCCAAATCCAACACCAGGGGTTTCACATAAAGGAAACAATACAAAGACAACAGGAAACTTTCTCATCCAAGTACATGGTACAGCAGACACATATCAGGAATATGAAATGTTGGTGTAACAAACGCTTTAGGTTTTATGACATTTGAATGATTGTGTTTCCTTATGCCTCGTACACACGCAACGATTATCGGCCGACCAATCGGCCGTCTTTTGTCCAGTGTTGTTGTGTTGGTTGGAATGTGCCTAGACTGCACACGAATTTTCTCGGCCAACAAAAACCAACTTCAGAAGTGATGTCATGTGCTGGTTTACTTTCCGTGTGTTTTTCTTCTCTGAGCATGCCCAGTCTTGCTCATCTGATTTTTGTCTGCCGAAATCTGTACTGACTGACGGAAAATCGGCCGTTGTGTTGACGGCCAACAAAAATTGTATAGCATGCACACCAGATTTTGTTCGGGCGAAAAGTCGGAGTCGGTTGTCGAAAGCATCATACTAACAAGCCAAAAATCGGCCGATCGGACGTTGGCCGAAAATTCACGGCCAACTATCGATGCGTGTGTACGAGGCATATGTCCCCTTTCACACGAGCACCTCCGTTATGCTTGCTCAGCGGGGATTGCTCAGCTGATCCCCGCTAAACAGGTGGATGACAGGCACTGTCCAAACCTCTGCAGAGCAGACATAGACACAGTCCCACTCTCTTCTATGGGGAAATCGGATGGAAACGGACCACCTGTCTGTTTTCATCCGATCCTATCCGCTGCTCCATAGGGGAGACTGAAGGGTCCAATCAGGTCCGCCTGAAAAACTGACAAGCGGACCTGATAAGAAAGCCCGGGTGAAATGACCCTTAGGGTCCTTTTCACACGGCCGATCCAATCCTATCCGCCTGTCAGTTTTTCAGGGGACCTGATTGGATCCTCCATGCATCCCCCTGGGGCAGCGGATGTCGGCGGAGACATCTCCGCCGACACCCGCTAGTATCCGCTTCCGATCCTGTCCAAGAAATCCGGACAGATGGAAACCCTATTTTCCATCCGTCCAGCGGATGGAATTGGATGAGAATGGACAGACGGTCTGTTCCCATCCAATTCCCCATAGAGGACAGCGGGGATCTGACAGAGAGGACACAGAGCTGTCATCCGCCTGCTCAGCGGGGATCAGCGATCGATCCGCTGAGCAGAGAACGGACCTCGCCAGACACTGACCACGTGAAAGGACCCTAATACTTTAAATAATTTTATGAATACACTGAGAACTCCAGATCTGGCTGCAAAAATAGGAAGAAGGGTGCCAAGAATTAGCCAGGGACGTCAGTCCCATCTGCAGCTCTGGAAGCAGCATATTGCATGCATTACTTAGGGTAGGTGTTTAGAAGCCGCACAAGAAAAAGGTCAGGCAGAGTTCAGGCATGTTTCAGCAGATGGAGCTGAGACTCCCTAGAGAAATAATCAGTCTTACAGCAATGAGGGAAACACCGGGAGAAAAAGAGATTTTACAGGAATGCCATAGTCGGTATAACTGCTGGAAATGAAATCTTGCATAGTAATCTATATTTGTAACATCTGTATTCATATAAAAAGGGACATAAAGAGCTGTTACCCCTGAATGTGTATAATGGATAATTGTCATGGGGGTTGTGTTTTGACACCTGCGAGCATGGCCAACCCCCCCCCCCGCCTGTGAGGTCACTTTACTCCAGGCTCTGCTGTTTCTATAGGACTGTGTACATTGTTAGCTTTGGATGGTGATCTAGGCACACATAGGAAAAACAAAGCCTGGATAGGCGATGGGTGACCTGAGCGGCTCACCCGCCACCTGCATCCTGCACTGACCCATGTAGGACTAAGCTGACACATTCCTGCCCTCTCAGTGGCCTTTGTGCAGGTGTCTGACCTGTAAAAGGAGCCGGCAGACACACCTGGGAGTAATCACACACTAGGATCCCTGGGGACATGGGATGATATGGAGAGAGGTGGCCGTCTCCATGACGGAACAGGGAATGGACAAAGATGAACAACTGCCATGTAAACCGCAGAGCATGCAAATACACTCCTCTCACCACCCGGGTCTGTGATAGCTGATGGAGCCTAAAGTAATATCCACCACTGCTGCCATGACTGAAGCTCCTAGACAGCGATGAGCCAATAGATTTGCAGATCAAGTGATCAGTGAATTGCAGATTTTTTGATGCTTCTAAACATACCAAGTTATAAGGTTTAGGGCTCTTTCACACGGACGTTCCGCATGTCCGTAAATCACCCCATCCGTTTGCGGGTGATATACGGACATAATGAATGTCTATGGGATTGCGGATGTCAGCGGATGACCATCCGCTGACATCCGATTTTCGTCCTTTCAGTTCTGTTCTGTTTTTTGGAACGGAACAGAACCCTATTTTTGTTCCATTTAAAAAACGGAACGGATTCAAAATCGGATGTCAGCGGTGTCATCCGCTGACATCCGCAATGCCCATAGACATACATGATGTCGGTATATCATCCGCAAACGGATGGGATGATATGCGGATATACGGAGCGGATGACATCCGAGTCCGTGAAAGAAAAAAAAAAGTGCCGGAGCGGATCGCAATACGGTCCGCTCCGTGTGAAAGAGCCCTTAGAGGGCCACAATGACATGGGACTGCACAAGATATTCAGTATATATAATGCTACAGAAGGCTGTTAGAGACTGTAGACATACTTTAGGCATAGCTCCCAACTGTCCCTGATTGGAACAAAGTCCCTTTGTCCCTCTTTCCTCCTCATTTGTCCCACATTTTGGTCTGATCTATATAGTTGTAAATAAAATACACTATTTATCTTTCAAAAAGTGTTTCCTCCAATTTCTAAATTGCTGCATTTGTAAATTTCAAAAGCCAGTATAAAGAAATAGTAGTGGTAAAAAAAAGCATGTGTGGGTTAAGCGAATCATTTTTATTTTTTTGTAGAATTCTTCTTTAAAGCCTCGTACACACGCACCGATTGTTGGCCGACCGATCGGCCGTCTTTTGTCCAGTGTTGTTGTGTTGGTTAAAATGTGCCTAGACTGCACACAAATTTTGTCGGCCAACAACAACCAACTGCAGAAGTGATGTCATGTTCTGGTTTACTTTCCGTGTGTTTTTTCTTCTCTGAGCATGCCCAGTCTTGCTCATTTGACTTTTGTCGGCCGAAATCTGTACTGACTGACGAACAATCGGCCGTTCTGTGACGGCCATCAAAAATTTTATAGCATGCACACCAGATTTTGTTCGTCCGAAAAGTCGCAGTCGGTTGTCGGAAGCATCATACTAACAAGCCGACGTTGGCCGAAAATTTACGGCCAACAATCGGTGCGTGTGTACAGGGCTTAAGGGGGGTGACAGGGGGTGTGTCCTATGCCTATATACTTTTGCTAATGGGTTTCCCACATTCCCATCTCAAAAAGTTGGGAACTATGCTTTAGGAGGTGGTCAGAGGCTGTAGACATACTACTGGAGACTGTCAGAGGTTGTAAACATACTCCTGGAGATGGTCAGACTGCAGACATAGGACAGGAGACTTCAGAGGCCCTTACATATTGCAAGAGATGGCCAGAAACTGGTGACATACTACAGAAGCTGGTCAAAGACTTCAGACATTCTACCCTAGATCAAACATTCTACAGGAGATGGTCAGAGACTACAGATATACTACAGGAGATGATCAGAGACTGCAGAAATTCTACATTTGATGGTCAGAGACTACAGACATACTACAGGAGATGATCAAAGACTGCAGACATGCTACAGGAGATGGTCAGAGACTACAGACATACTACAGGAGATGATCAAAGACTGCAGACATGCTACAGGAGATGGTCAGGAAGTGAGGACATACTATAGGAGACTTCAGAGACTACACACATATTGCAAGAGATGGTCAGAGGCTGCTGTCATGTTACAAGAAACTGTATTGAGGCTGCAGACATACTACAAGAGACTCTGAAGACTGCTGACATATTGCAAGAGATGGTCAGAGAGTAGTGTTATACTACAAAAGTTGGTAAAAAAAAAAAACTTAATTCTCCAGTACATCGAACATACAACAGTAAATGGTCAGAGACTGCAGACCTACTACTAGAGAAGATAACTGGAGACTGCTGACATAATAGGGAAGATAGTTGGAGACTGCAGAAATACTACAAGTAATGGTCAGAGATTAAGAACATGCTACAGGAGATGGTCAGAGGTTGGGGACATGTTGTAGTACATTGTGAAAAACTGGAAACGTAATATGAGACTGCTGGAGATCACAGCCATTGCAGTCCCATTACAAATCAATGCTCCCACTACTGACTGATAAGATCTGATTACAACACAAAAAGTACCAAAGAGCCCCCAGGCCACAGGGTGGGCACCAGGGCTTTACCACAATCTTCTACTCTTGCGTCTCTAAAAAGTGATGACCCCTCACCCATCCGCTTGCGGTGCCTGATACAGGTGCATCTCATGAAATTAGGATATGATCAAAAAGTTAATTTATTTCATTAATTCAATTAAATTAAAAGTAAAACTCCTATATTTTACATACACAGAGTGATATATTTCAAGCATTTTATTTCTTTTAATTTTGATGATTACCGCTTACAGCTAGGGAAAACCCAAAATTCAGTATTTTAAGAAAATTGGAATATTACATAATACCAATAAAAAAATGGATTTTAATACAGAAATGTTGGTTTACTGGAAAGTATATCCATGTACAGTATAGTATGCACACATTACTTGGTCAGGTCTCCTTTTACATGAATTACTGCATCAATGCAGTATGGCATGGAGGCGATCAGCCTGTGGCACTGCTGAGGTGTTATGGAAGCCCAGGTTGCTTTGTTAGCGGCCTTCAGTTTGTCTGCATTGTTGGGTCTGGGGTCTCTCATTTTCCTCTTGACAATACCCCACAGATTCTCTATTGGGTTTAGGTCAGATGAGTTTGCTGGCCAATCAAGCACAGTGATACCATGATCATTAAACCAGGTATTGTTATTTTTGGCAGTGTGGGCAAGTGCCAAGTCCTGCTGGAAAATGACATGGCATCGCAAATCATCACTGACTGTGGAAACTTCCCACTGGACTTCATGCAACTTGGATTCTGTGCCTCTCCACTCTTCCTCCAGACTCTGGTACCTTGATTTACAAATGAAATACAACATTTTTCCACAGTCTGTGATGATTTGAGCACTTCATGCTTTCCTCCGCTGACCAGCTTTATGGAGATGCTGATTTAATTTTCCAGCAGGACTTGGCACCTGCCCACACTGCCAAAAGTACCAATACCTGGTTTAATGATCATGGTATCACTGTGCTTGATTGGCCAGCAAACTGGCCTGACATAAACCCCATAGAGAATCTGTGAGGTATTGTCAAGAGGAAGATGAGAGACACCAGACTCAACAATGCAAACAAGCTGATGGCTGCTATAAAAGCAACCTGGGCTTCCATAACATCTCAGTAGTGCCACAGGCATGAACACATACCGAACATGGAGGGGCATTTTTGGGCAAAGTAAAAAGTGCCAGATGCTCCTAAGAGCAGCGTTTTTAGCGTTCAGTGTGCATAAAGCCTTAGGCTCCATTCGCACATAAGCGTTTCGGATCGCGGGCAGAATTGCTGCGATTCTGCCCGCGATTCCGAATTATTGCAAGTCGCGGGATGCCCGAGCGATTCCCATGACTTGTAATGGAGCCCCAAACGCGGAGCGATTTTGCAGCGATTGTCGTCTGATGAATCGCGGTACAATCGCACAAACAGAATCGTAGGATGCCTGACATCCAAAAGAAATACAAGAACTTCTTTTGGGCGAATGTGTGAATGGAGCCTTACTGTCCAGTACATGTTATTAGTAAGTATGACCATGTTATGTGTCTGCACTACAACTAGGAAAATCCACTATACAGCTATGGCACACTGATACCGCTTGTCTAATGCCTGTAAACTGACACTTAAAGTAGAACTAAAGCCAAAGCTGTTTTTTTAGACTTGGATAGACTGGAGGGGGATTAGAACACCTGTCAGGGGGTTTAATTGCTGTCTGAGTCTCCATTAACCGTTTCCCAACCACCCGCCTCCTATATACTGCGGCAAGGTGGCTCTCCTGTGCAAACTGACGTAGGTCTACGTCGGTCACACGCAGGCAGGCTCGGCAGCGGGGAAGCCGATGCACGGGTCAGACGGCTCAGATTGCCGCCTGACACCCGCGATCGTTCCCCGCTGAGAGAGAAGAACGGTCAGCTGTTGTAAACAAAGCTGACCATCCTTTTTCCCTGGAATGATCACAGAGCTCCTGTGATCCTTCTATATAGGATCAAAGGTCTCTATGATCATTTCACAAGCCACGCCCCCACAGTTAGAATCACTCCCCTAGGCTCACATTTAACCCCTTGATCACCCACAATGTTAACCCCTTCCCTGCCAGTGTCATTATTACAGTAACAGTGCATATTTTTAGCACTGATTACTGTAGTAATGCCACTGGTCCCCCGAAAAGTGTCAAAAATGTCAGTTAGGGGTCCGATCTGTCCGCCGCAATGTCACAGTCCCATTAAAAATCGCAGATCGCCACCATTACTAGTAAAAAAAAGAAATAATAAAAATGACATAAATCTTTCCCCTAGTTTGTAGACGCGATAACTTTTGTGCAAACCAATCAAAATACGCTTATTGTGATTTTTTTTACCAAAAATATGTAGCACAAAAGCCTAAAATGTTAAAAGAATGTGGAGAATGTTATATAGCAGAATGTGAAAAATATAGTTTTTTTTCAGCAATTTTTTTGTTTATAGCGCAAAAAATAAAAATCACACAGGTGATCAAATACCACCAAAAGAAAGCTCTATTTGTGGGAAAAAAAGGACATCAATTTTATTTAAATACAACGTCGCACAACCGTGCAATTGTCCTTTAAAGTAACGCAGTGCCGAATCGCAAAATATGGCCTGGTCATTAAGGGGGAAAATCTTCCGGTCCAGAAAATCACCCTCTTTATTGTCCTGATGACCAATTGTAACCAAGAGTGAAAGCTAAAAAGAATCTCAAATATTGAACTGTCACCAGAACAGAGTGAGGGAGGAAATCTTGTTCTGGTGACTATGGTGACAACCAGGGATTCCTTCGCTGCGGAGAGATTTGATCTCAATTCCTGTTGTGACAATCAGACAGGAAGTGACAGGATTTTTCCCCAATGGGAAGCAGAAGGCAAAAATTGAACTGATAGGGGTTATAACCCCCCCCCCCTTACTCTACTTAAAATAACAAAAAAACATTCTGGTTTTATGGTTTTAGCTCTACTTTAATGTGGAAAAGATTGGTGACCCCTGGCGTACACTTTTAGCCTTATTTAATTGCTCTTATTTGTAAAGGAATCCTGTAATTAGCGAAGCAAGGGAGCTTCTATTCAGTGGCGGCTGGTGCTCAAAAATTTTTTGGGGGGGTGGGGGGGGGTGGGGCACAAACAGAAATATGTAATAGGCATTGCTTTGCGGCAAAAAACGCAGTAACTTTGAGGTCACACAAGTGTGAAAGGGGCCTTCCGTAATCAAGGTATAGTGTGCCCCCTTCAATGCAGAATGACCAGTGACCAGTGTGCCCCCTTCAATGCAGAGTGACCTGTGACCAGTGTGCCCCCTTCAATGCACAGTGACCAGTGACCAGTGTGCCCCCATCAATGCAGAGTGACCAGCATGCCCCCTTCAATGCAGAGGGATCAGCGTGCCCCCATTAATGCAGAGTGACCAGCGTGCCCCCAAAACTGCAGAGTGACCAGCATGCCTCCTTCAATGTAGAGTGACCAGCATGTCCCCTTCAATGCAGAGTGACCAGTGTGCCCCCATAAATGCAGAGTGACCAGCGTGCCCCCTTCAATTTCGAGTGACCCGCGTGCCCCCTTCAATGCAGAGTGACCAGCGTGCCCCCTTCAATGCAGAGTGACCATTATGCCCCCTTCAATGCAGCGTGACCAGCATGCCCCCATCAATGCAGAGTGATCAGCGTGCCCCCATAAATGCAGAGTGACCAGCGTGCCCCCATAAATGCAGAGTGACCAGCGTGCCCCCTTCAATGCAGAGAGACTACTGTGCCCCCATAAATGCAGAGAGACCAGCGTGCCCCCATAAATGCAGAGTGACCAGCATGCCCCCTTCAATGCAGAGTGACCAGCGTGCCCCCATAAATGCAGAGAGACCAGCGTGCCCCCTTCAATGCAGAGTGACCAGCGTGCCCCCTTCAATGCAGAGTGACCATCGTGCCCCCATAAATGCAGAGTGACCAGCGTGCCCCCATAAATGCAGAGTGACCAGCGTGCCCCCATAAATGCAGAGTGACCAGCGTGCCTCCTTCAATGCAGATTTCCCAGCGTGCCTCCAAAAATGCAGAGTGACCAGCGTGCCCCATTCAATGCAGAGTGACCAGCTTGCCCCCTTCAATGCAGAGTGACCAGCGTGCCCCCTTCTATGCAGAGTTACCAGCATGCCCCTTAAATGCAGAGTGACCAGGCTGCCCCCTTAAATGCAGAGTGACCAGCGTGCCCCCATCAATGCAGAGTGATCAGCGCGCCCCCATCAATGCAGAGTGACCAGCGTGCCCCCTTCAATGCAGAGAGACTACCATGCCCCCATAAATGCAGAGAGACCAGCGTGCCCCCATAAATTCAGAGTGACCAGCGTGCCCCCTTCAATGCAGAGTGACCAGCGTGCCCCCATAAATGCAGAGAGACCAGCGTGCCCCCTTCAATGCAGAGTGACCAGCGTGCCCCCTTCAATGCAGAGTGACCATCGTGCCCCCATAAATGCAGAGTGACCAGTGTGCTCCCATAAATGCAGAGTGAACAGCGTGTCCCCTTTAATGCAGAGTGACCAGTGTGCCCCCTTCAATGCAGAGTGACCCGCGTGCCCCCTTCAATGCAGAGTGACCCGCGTGCCCCCTTCAATGCAGAGTGACCAGCGTGCCCCCTTCAATGCAGAGTGACCAGCGTGCCCCCTTCTATGCAGAGTTACCAGCATGCCCCTTAAATGCAGAGTGACCAGGCTGCCCCCTTAAATGCCGAGTGACCAGCATGCCCCCATCAATGCAGAGTGATCAGCGCGCCCCCATCAATGCAGAGTGACCAGCGTGCCCCCATAAATGCAGAGTGACCAGGGTGCCCCCATAAATGCAGAGTGACCAGCTTGCCCCCATAAATGCAGAGTGACCAGTGTGCCCCCATAAATGCAGAGTGACCAGCGTGCCCCCATAAACACAGAGTGACCAGCGTGCCCCCATAAATGCAGAGTGACCAGCGTGCCCCCATAAATGCAGAGTGACCAGCGTGCCCTCTTCAATGCAGAGAGACTAGCGTGCCCCATAAATGGAGAGTGATCAGCGTGCCCCCATAAATGCAGAGAGACCAGCATGCCCCATAAATGCAGAGTGACCAGCGTGCCCCCTTCAATGCAGAGTGACCAGCTTGCCCCCATAAATGCAAAGTGACCAGCGTGCCCCCATAAATGCAGAGTGATCAGCGTGCCCCCATAAATGCAGAGTGATCAGCGTGCCCCCATCAATGTAGAGTGACCAACGTGCCCCCATATATGCAGAGTGACCAGCGTTCCCCCATAAATGCAGAGTGACCAGCGTGCCTCCGTTAATGCAGAGTGACCTGCGTGCCCCCATAAATGCAGAGTGACCAGCATGCCCCCATAAATGCAGAGAGACCAGCGTGCCCCCATAAATTCAGAGTGACCAGCATGCCCCCTTCAATGCAGAGTGACCAGCGTGCCCCCTTCAATGCAGAGAAACCATCGTGCCCCCATAAATGCAGAATGACCAGCGTGCCCCGATAAATGCAGAGTGACCAGGGTGCCCCCATAAATGCAGAGTGACCAGCATGCCCCCTTCAATGCAGAGTGACCAGCTTGCCCCCTTCAATCCAGAGTGACCAGCGTGCCCATATAAATGCAGAGAGACCAGCTTGCCCCCATAAATGCAGAGTGACCAGTGTGCCCCCTTAAATGCAGAGTGACCAGCGTGCCCCCATCAATGCAGAGTGATCAGCGCGCCCCCATCAATGCAGAGTGACCAGCATGCCCCCATAAATGCAGAGTGACCAGGGTGCCCCCATAAATGCAGAGTGACCAGCTTGCCCCCATAAATGCAGAGTGACCAGTGTGCCCCCATAAATGCAGAGTGACCAGCGTGCCCCCATAAACACAGAGTGACCAGCGTGCCCCCATAAATGCAGAGTGACCAGCGTGCCCCCATAAATGCAGAGTGACCAGCGTGCCCTCTTCAATGCAGAGAGACTAGCGTGCCCCATAAATGGAGAGTGATCAGCGTGCCCCCATAAATGCAGAGAGACCAGCATTCCCCATAAATGCAGAGTGACCAGCGTGCCCCCTTCAATGCAGAGTGACCAGCTTGCCCCCATAAATGCAGAGTGACCAGCGTGCCCCCATAAATGTGATAACAAAGGGTGAAAATTGCGCTCAGCAGTCACTGAAAAAAGTGCTTTAGTGCATAAATATTAGATATTAAAATGCAAATGAGATATTGTTTAACACAATAAATAATAAACAAACATTGGTGACTCATGTGGTTCAAAAAAGTCCTTAAGGTGCTCAGTGCAAACTGTGTCTTCAGCAGCAAGATTAGGTATTATGGGAACCTTCACCAAAAACACCTCCACCCAGTGGTAAGACAATATACCTCTTACCAGACAACGATGACCCCTTAATTATAGGGGGTCAAAAACCGGCATTAATCTCCACATAGGCTCAAAATGTTCCTCAGCGCTGTCTCTGCTTAGAGGATATTGGTCCAGATGCCTTTAAGAAGCTTCGGATCTCCGAGCATCATAATGTAAAAGAACAAGGAAAACTCCAATGGTGTAATAACGTCATATATTGGGGTTTACTGATAGAATTGCACTTACATCAAAAGCAGTTTTTCAACGCCTGGAAGTACAATAAAGCTGATCGGGTGGATGGGACGCCGCTTCCGCATCTGCGCGCCACCTCACCGGAACTCTACGGTCTCACGTGTCCCGACGCACGTTTCGTCAGCCGCGCTGACGTCATCAGGGGATCATTGGATCATTTGGTTGATTGGATGATTTGGTTAGCGCCAATTGTTTTACGTGCCCCCATAAATGCAGAGTGATCAGCGTGCCCCCATAAATGCAGAGTGATCAGCGTGCCCCCATCAATGTAGAGTGACCAACGTGCCCCCATATATGCAGACTGACCAGCGTTCCCCCATAAATGCAGAGTGACCAGCGTGCCTCCGTTAATGCAGAGTGACCTGCGTGCCCCCATAAATGCAGAGTGACCAGCATGCCCCCATAAATGCAGAGAGACCAGCGTGCCCCCATAAATTCAGAGTGACCAGCATGCCCCCTTCAATGCAGAGTGACCAGCGTGCCCCCTTCAATGCAGAGAAACCATCGTGCCCCCATAAATGCAGAATGACCAGCGTGCCCCGATAAATGCAGAGTGACCAGGGTGCCCCCATAAATGCAGAGTGACCAGCATGCCCTTCAATGCAGAGTGACCAGCTTGCCCCCTTCAATCCAGAGTGACCAGCGTGCCCATATAAATGCAGAGAGACCAGCTTGCCCCCATAAATGCAGAGTGACCAGTGTGCCCCCATAAATGCAGAGTGACCAGCGTGCCCCCATAAATACAGAGTGACCAGCGTGCCCCCATAAATGCAGAGTGACCAGCGTGCCCCCAAAAATGCAGAGTGACCAGCGTGCCCCCTTCAATGCAGAGAGACTAGCGTGCCCCATAAATGGAGAGTGATCAGCGTGCCCCCATAAATGCAGAGAGACCAGCATGCCCCATAAATGCAGAGTGACCAGCGTGCCCCCATCAATGTAGAGTGACCAACGTGCCCCCATATATGCAGAGTGACCAGCGTGCCCCCATAAATGCAGAGTGACCAGCGTGCCTCCGTTAATGCAGAGTGACCTGCGTGCCCCCATAAATGTGTGCCCCATAAATGCAGAGAGACCAGCATGCCCTCATAAATGCAGAGAGACCATCGTGCCCCCATAAATGCAGAGTGACCAGCGTGCCCCCATAAATGCAGAGTGACCAGCGTGCCCCCATAAATGCAGAGTGACCATCGTGCCCCCTTCAATGCAGAGTGACCAGCATGCCCCCTTCAATGCAGGGAGACCATCGTGCCCCCATAAATGCAGAGTGACCAGCGTGCCCCCATCAATGCAGAGTGACCATCGTGCCCCCTTCAATGCAGAGTGACCAGCGTGCCCCACAAAAAATGCAGAGTGACCAGAGTGCATCCATAAATGCAGAGTGACCAGCGTGCCCCCATTAAAACAGAGTGACCATCATGCCCCCTTCAATGCAGAGTGACCAGCATGCCCCCTTCAATGCAGGGAGACCATCGTGCCCCCATAAATGCAGAGTGACCAGCGTGCCCCCATCAATGCAGAGTGACCATCGTGCCCCCTTTTAATGCAGAGTGACCAGCATGCCCCCTTCAATGCAGAGTGACCAGCGTGCCCCCTTCAATGCAGAGAAACCATCGTGCCCCCATAAATGCAGAATGACCAGCGTGCCCCGATAAATGCAGAGTGACCAGGGTGCCCCCATAAATGCAGAGTGACCAGCATGCCCCCTTCAATGCAGAGTGACCAGCTTGCCCCCTTCAATCCAGAGTGACCAGCGTGCCCATATAAATGCAGAGAGACCAGCTTGCCCCCATAAATGCAGAGTGACCAGTGTGCCCCCATAAATGCAGAGTGACCAGCGTGCCCCCATAAATACAGAGTGACCAGCGTGCCCCCTTCAATGCAGAGAGACTAGCGTGCCCCATAAATGGAGAGTGATCAGCGTGCCCCCATAAATGCAGAGAGACCAGCATGCCCCATAAATGCAGAGTGACCAGCGTGCCCCCTTCAATGCAGAGTGACCAGCTTGCCCCCATAAATGCAGAGTGACCAGCGTGCCCCCATAAATGCAGAGTGATCAGCGTGCCCCCATAAATGCAGAGTGATCAGCGTGCCCCCATCAATGTAGAGTGACCAACGTGCCCCCATATATGCAGAGTGACCAGCGTGCCCCCATCAATGCAGAGTGACCAGCGTGCCTCCGTTAATGCAGAGTGACCTGCGTGCCCCCATGAATGCAGAGTGACCAGCATGCCCCCATAAATGCATAGAGACCAGCATGCCCTCATTAATTCAGAGTGACCAGCATGCCCCCTTCAATGCAGAGTGACCAGCGTGCCCCCTTCAATGCAGAGAGACCATCGTGCCCCCATAAATGCAGAATGACCAGAGTGCCCCGATAAATGCAGAGTGACCAGGGTGCCCCCATAAATGCAGAGTGACCAGCATGCCCCCTTCAATGCAGAGTGACCAGCTTGCCCCCTTCAATCCAGAGTGACCAGCGTGCCCCCATAAATGCAGAGAGACCATCGTGCCCCCATAAATGCAGAGTGACCAGCGTGCCCCCTTCAATGCAGAGAGACCATCATGCCCCCATAAATGCAGAATGACCAGCTTGCCCCATAAATACAGAGTGACCAGCGTGCCCCCATTAATGTAGAGTGACCAGCATGCCCCCATAAATGCAGAGTGACCAGCGTGCCCCCTTCAATTCAGAGTGACCAGTGTGCCCCATAAATGCAGAGAGACCAGCATGCCCCCATAAATGCAGAGAGACCATCGTGCCCCCATAAATGCAGAGTGACCAGCGTGCCCCCATAAATGCAGAGTGACCAGCGTGCCCCCATAAATGCAGAGTGACCATCGTGCCCCCTTCAATGCAGAGTGACCAGCATGCCCCCTTCAATGCAGGGAGACCATCGTGCCCCCATAAATGCAGAGTGACCAGCGTGCCCCCATCAATGCAGAGTGACCATCGTGCCCCCTTCAATGCAGAGTGACCAGCGTGCCCCACAAAAAATGCAGAGTGACCAGAGTGCATCCATAAATGCAGAGTGACCAGCGTGCCCCTATAAATGCAGAGTGACCAGCGTGCTCCCATAAATGCAGAGTGACCAGCGTGCCCCCATAAATGCAGAATGATCAGCGTGCCCCCATAAATGCAGAGTGATCAGCGTGCCCCCATCAATGTAGAGTGACCAACGTGCCCCCATATATGCAGAGTGACCAGCGTGCCCCCATAAATGCAGAGTGACCAGCATGCCCCCGTTAATGCAGAGTGACCTGTGTGCCCCCATAAATGCAGAGTGACCAGCATGCCACCATAAAAGCAGAGAGACCAGCGTGCCCCCATAAATTCAGAGTGACCAGCGTGCCCCCATAAATTCAGAGTGACCAGCGTGCCCCCTTCAATGCAGAGTGACCAGCGTGCCCCCTTCAATGCAGAGAGACCATCGTGCCCCCATAAATGCAGAATGACCAGCGTGCCCCCATAAATGCAGAGTGACCAGCGTGCCCCTATAAATGCAGAGTGACCAGCATGCCCCCTTCAATGCAGAGTGACCAGCTTGCCCCCTTCAATCCAGAGTGACCAGCGTGCCCCCATAAATGCAGAGAGACCAGCGTGCCCCCATAAATTCAGAGTGACCAGCGTGCCCCCAAAAAATGCAGAGAGACCAGCGTGCCCCCATAAATGCAGAGTGACCAGCGTGCCCCCTTCAATGCAGAGGGACCATCGTACCCCCATAAATGCAGAATGACCAGCGTGCCCCCATAAATGTAGAGTGACCAGCATGCCCCCATAAATGCAGAGTGACCAGTGTGCCCCCATCAATGCAGAGAGACCAGCATGCCCCCATAAATGCAGAGAGACCATCGTGCCCCCATAAATGCAGAGTGACCATCGTGCCCCCTTCAATGCAGAGTGACCAGCATGCCCCCTTCAATGCAGGGAGACCATCGTGCCCCCATAAATGCAGAGTGACCAGCGTGCCCCCATCAATGCAGAGTGACCATCGTGCCCCCTTCAATGCAGAGTGACCAGCGTGCCCCCCAAAAAATGCAGAGTGACCAGCGTGCCCCCATAAATGCAGAGAGACCAGCGTGCCCCCATAAATGCAGAGTGACCAGCGTGCCCCCATAAATGCAGAGAGACCAGCGTGCCCCCATAAATGCAGAGTGACCAGCGTGGCCCCTTCAATGCAGAGTGACCAGCGTGGCCCCTTCAATGCAGAGAGACCAGCGTGCCCCCATAAATGCAGAGAGACCAGCGTGCCCCCATCAATGCAGAGTGACCATCGTGCCCCCCTTCAATGCAGAGTGACCATCGTGCCCCCCTTCAATGCAGAGTGACCAGCGTGCCCCCATAAATGCAGAGTGACCAGAGTGCCGCCATAAATGCAGAGAGACCAGCGTGCCCCCATAAATGCAGAGTGACCAGCGTGCCCCCATAAATGCAGAGAGACCAGAGTGCCCCCATAAATGCAGAGTGACCAGCGTGGCACCTTCAATGCAGAGTGACCAGCGTGGCCCCTTCAATGCAGAGAGACCATCGTGCCCCCATAAATGCAGAATGACCAGCGTGCCCCCATAAATACAGAGTGACCAGCATGCCCCCATAAATGCAGAGTGACCAGCATGCCCCCATAAATGCAGAGTGACCAGCGTGCCCCCTTAAATACAGAGAGACCAGCATGCCCCCATAAATGCAGAGTGACCAGCATTCCCCCATAAATGCAGAGTGACCAGCGTGCCCCCATAAATGCAGAGTGACCATCCTGCCCCTTTCAATGCAGAGTGACCAGCGTGCCCCCTCCAATGCAGGGAGACCATCGTGCCCCCATAAATGCAGAGTGACCAGCGTGCCCCCATCAATTCAGAGTGACCATTGTGCCCCCTTCAATGCAGAGTGACCAGCGTGCCCCCTTCAATGCAGAGTGACCAGCGTGCCCCCATAAATGCAGAGTGACCAGCGTGCCCCCATAAATACAGAGAGACCAGCGTGCCCCCATAAATGCAGAGTGACCAGCGTGCCCCCATAAATGCAGAGAGACCAGAGTGCCCCCATAAATGCAGAGTGACCAGCGTGGCCCCTTCAATGCAGAGTGACCAGTGTGCCCCCTTTAATGCAGAGTGACCATCATGCCCCCTTCAATGCAGAGAGACCAGCGTGCCCCCTTCAATGCAGAGTGACCAGCGTGCCCCCTTCAATGCAGAGAGACCAGCGTGCCCCCATAAATGCAGAGAGACCAGCGTGCCCCCTTCAATGCAGAGTGACCAGCGTGCCCCCTTCAATGCAGAGTGACCATCGTGCCCCCATAAATGCAGAGTGACCAGCGTGCCCCCATAAATGCAGAGTGACCAGCGTGCCCCCCTAAATGCAGAGTGACCAGCGTGCCTCCTTCAATGCAGATTTCCCAGCGTGCCCCATTCAGTGCAGAGTGACCAGCGTGCCCCATTCAGTGCAGAGTGACCAGCGTGCCCCCATAAATGCAGAGTGACCAGCGTGTCCTATTCAATGCAGAGTGACCAGTGCACTTACCTGGCAGCGGCGGCTTTTCCTCAGTCTCCCTGCGTCTCCTCGAGTCCTCCTGCATCCTCCTCCTCCTTGGCCAATGGCATGAGTTCGCCTTTCGGCCAATCAGGAAACGGGTCTTGGACCCGCTTTCTGATTGGCCAGGAGGAGGATCCGTGTGACAATAACAAATTTTCTTTCGCTATTATCACACAAATGGGTGGGCTAGGGCGCAGTGCTCTGCGCCCCGGACCCACCCTTTTCTGAAGCCTATTAGAGCCTCTGGGTCTAATCAGGTGCTTCGGGAAAAAAAACCCCATTGAACTCCATGCGTCCGGCGCCCCGCATGTAGATTAGGGGGCCGGACGCATGGATAGGGGGGCGGCGCCCCTGCGCCCCAGCCACCACTGCTTCTATTGCTGACCTACTTCTTGAAATGCTAGTTAGCTGGCTGACATGCTTATAACCTCATTTCAGAACTTGAGGAAAACAGCGTCTTAATGGCTCTGCCTTAAAGTGTTTGTAACCCTAAAAAAAATAAAATTGAATAAAATAAAAATAAAGTATGTTCCCTTATAGCAGGTTAAACAGCACAGTGCTTGTGCTGTCTAACCTGTTCCTCTGTAAGCTGTAAAAAAAACCTGGTTGATCCTGCCAGTTCCTCTGTCCCCCTCTCTGTACTGACCACGGTAATCATGGCTGCTGAGCCATACCTGTAGTCAGTTTACATGTCTCCGTCATCCACTGCTCTCCTCTCTCCCATAGCTCCCAACTGTCCCTGATTTCGAGGGACTGTCCCTGATTTGGAACAAAGTCTCTCTGTTCCTTTTTCTTCCTGATGTGTCCCTCATTTAGGTCAGATCTATATAGTAGTATATAAAGCACTTTTTATCTAAACCTTTAATCCAATTTCTAAATTTTTGCATTTGTAAATTTCAAGAGCCAGTATAAAGGAATAGTAATGGTAAAAAAACAAAAAAACAAAAAAAAAAAAAAACACTTGTGGGTTTAACTAAATTTTTTTTATAATTTGCCTTAAGGGGGTGTGGCAGGGGGTGTGTCCTATGCCTACATACCTTTGCTAATAGGTGTCCCTTGTTCCCATCTCAAAAAGTTGAGGGGTATGTCTATTTCCTTCTCCCCCCTCCCTACCTGTCAGCTCCTGTCTGTGTGAGCCGTCTCTGCCCGCCCCTCCCCCCTCTCCTGCCACTATTAGTAGTAAAGTATAAATTCACTGCCAGCCCCTCTCTTTTATGCAGCCATAACTCACCGTGTAAGTATTTCTTTTTTTTTTTTTTTTTAACGGAGCTTCTAAATACCTTTTCCTGAAAAATTTCATGGCAGCATACGTTTCTCCTACCCTATAGGACCCTACTCCCATAAATCTTTGCTCCCTTTCAGCATCGGTGTTCTTTTTTTTTGTCCTCCTCCTGAGCATCTGGAGGGTGCCTTAATTCCTACCCTCAGAGTTCAAAGTTTTGGGTCTGGCATGCGGCGACCGAGGGATGATGGGTCACTTTACTCCGCTAAGCCCTTGCTATTAGCAGGGTATGGAGAGGGCAAATTAAGAGCCTATGCCTGGCCATTGGCGGGCGAATGGCAATTGGCCGAATAGCCCAGCTGCTGTGGGTGGCCCTTTGTTGCCTGAAGTCCAGTGTGTTCCCTTTGCCTGGCCCTGAAGATCACAGTGTGCATGCAAGTATATTGTACCTTACTTTTCTGGCAGTGTCTTGCTGTTTCTTTCTTCCCTGGTGGCAGCGTATTCCAGCCTCGGTGGCTGGTTCGCCTTGCATTCCAAGCCGCCGCCTCGTGGCTGGTCTGCGCATGCATGGCCACTCGCCGAAATCGAGGCATGGTCGCGCATGCGCGGTCCTGGGCGTTCGGTGGTGATCGCGCATGCACAGTGCGCCGCAGTGATGTGATAACGGTGACATCATGGGAGCACCGTTTTCAAAAGGAGATAGCTCCTGGTAGCCTGTGGGAATGTTCGTGGGCTATGCGGCAACTTCCCCAGGCTCCAGGAGTGTTTGAACAGGTGCGCGTAGGGGCGGATTGCTATATGACTTATGTGATCTAGCTCCTCTCCCCTCGCTGACCTGGCTATATATTGTGTTCCCAGTGCAGTTCTGCTCCAGCCTCCCAGGATGAAAATGTCACTGCCTCCCTGTGGCCAGCCCTCTCGCAGCAGGTGCCTGTCAGGCGGGTGTGGGCTGTGAGGGGGGGGGGTAGAATGGTGCATTATGTGTTTTCTTTTCTTTCCTTTTTTTTTTGATACAGCTCTTCCAAGTCTGTTCCACAGTGCAACGAACATAAAAAAGAATGCCATTTAAAATCGCAGCATCGGCATTCCTCTTCTTGGCGCAGGTCCCCTTCTAGTTCAAATCACCATAGTAAGGACCCAGCCACCCCACCCAGATCCTCTCATCAGCCCAGCCACTCACGGGAGAAGAAGTGCTGGGGTTGTGAATCCGGGGTCCCAGACGGAAAGTCCATCTGTGACCATTGTTATGCACAGGCGGCGGCTGAAAGGGGGAGTACGGATCAGCAGTTAGAGTCCATGGTGAGACGTGTCCTCAAGGATTCTCTGAGTGAGTTGGCAGTTACCCACCTAGGTCCAGCCTCGGATCCTCCAAACTCTCCCGGGAGGGATGCTCAGGGCCAGCATGCCCTGGAATCCTCACAGCCAAACCGTTTTTCCGTCTTCCTTTCAGACAGTGATTCGGAGGCAGAAGATCCATGTATGGGTTTCGCTTTTGGCCTCGATCCCCCCCCCCCCCCCCCCCCGGTAAGGGCTGTAAGAGAAGCTCTGAGTTGGGAAGATCCAGCGGTCTTTCCGCCCAAGCAGAGAAAGATTTTTAAGCAGCTGAATAGGGATTGTCTTAATTTCCCATTCTAGGAGAGTTGGGAGAGGAAGAATTCCATGCTCTCAAAAATGTCAAAGCTCTATCCCTTCAAGGAAGAAGAGGTAACACACTTAGAGTCCCCACCTCTGGTGGATGCGGCTCTGATGAGGCTTGTCAAACACGTGACCCTTCCTTTGGAAGATACGGTGTCTTAAAGGGGAGTTCCGGGCACAAAATCGACCTAATCGATTTTGTGCCCATCCGCTGGATCTTCTTCACCTGAAAAGGAATTGGATAGTTAGGTATATATTTTTTTTTTATTCACCTTGTAATTGTAGATAGAAAATACTCACCTCTTCTTCACTTCCTCCCTCTGTGCCGCGGCTCCGCCGTCACTTCCTCCTTTGCGATGATTCCTGGGAGCTGAACGTCATCGCTCCCAGGAATCAATGCGACGGCACCGGCCCCGCTCGTCACTTCCGGGGCGACGCCGCATTCCCTGCTAAACAGCTTCTGGGCATGCCCAGAAGCTGTGGAGGAATGCGGCGCCGCACCGGAAGTGACGAGAGGGTCGGTGCAGGCGCATTCTGGGAGAAGAAGACACGGAAGAGGACGCAGAAGAGGATCGCGCCGGCTTCAGCTACCCACAAGAGAGATGGCAACGCTGGAGAAGAAATTTTATAAGTGAGTATTTCTTCTTGCAGGTAAGTGCGAACCGGGACAGATCAGAGGCTAGCCATTGTGGAATGTACTAGCCCTGACTGTCCCGGGGGTATGTCTATTGAAAAAAAGTTTTCGTGCCCAGAACTCCGCTTTAAGGATCTTTTGGATAGAAGGATTGATGCTGATCTTAAATGTATCTATCTAACGGCAGGTATGGAGGCCCTAGCTCTAGCAGCAATGTCCAAAGCAATGGAGATATGGGTGGACAGCGTGGATGAGACCCTTAGAAGTGTCTCGAAAGAGGTGGCTAGAAGCTCCCCCATCCAGGAGCTGAAAATGGCATCGGCTTTTCTCAGAGAAGCGTCCATTGACATTATCCACCTTGTGGCGCGGGTTACGTTATCTCCTGTCACCGCCACACGTGCCCTCTGGCTTTGGTCCTGTTTAGCTGGTCCTGCAGTTTTAAGGGTTCCTCCTTCTTCGGTAATAAGCTGGATAGTGCGATAACCACAGGCGGTAGGTCGGGGTTCCTTCCCCAGGACAGGCGTCTGCTAAATCAGAAACGGGCTCTTCCCAGGAAACAAAACACAGACCGTGCCAGGAAGGCGTGCAGCTACAAGCCCGGCAGAGAATTCATAAGAAGCTGGAAGTCAAGACAGTCCTCCTTCCAGAAAACCCCTAAGGGTAATTCTTCTGGTGACCAGGAGGCCGCTAAGTCTTTTTGAGATTGGACCCGCTCAGACATGTCAGTTGGGGGCCCGCCTTCTCCACTTTCGGCATGTCTGGGCAGCCTCAATCCGGGACACCTGGACCGTCAGTACGATCTCTTTGGGGCATTCCTGGTCCTTCAGCAGCGCTCTCAGGCTCAAGTTCATCCCCGCTTCCCTCCCACCGTCAGCAGAAAAAAGGCAGACACTTCTGTCCTACGTAGAGTCTCTGATAGCTCAGGGCGCCGCTGTTCCCATCCCAGAGATCGTGAGGGGGCAAGGAATCTACTCACCTCTCTTTATAGTACAGAAAAAGAACGGTGCCTGGAGGCCCGTCATAGATCTTACACATCTGAAACAGTTTATCAGGAAAGAGAGGTTCAAGATGGAGACACTGTTGACTATCCAGCAGTCGGTCCAGCCAGGAGACTGGCTAGTGTCTATAGACCTAAAGGATGCCTATTTTCATGTCCCTGTAGCAGGGAACTTAAAGCAGTTCCTCCATTTCGCCATCGGTCAAACTCACCTAAAGTTTACCTGTCTCTCCTTCGGGCTTTCAACATCGCCCGCACATTTTCAAAAGTCTTGTTGGCGATGGTAGGTTTGATTAAAGTCAGGGGTATTCGGCTTTACCATTACCCGGAGGATCTGCTTCTCTTATCTCAAGACAGGTCTCAACTTTTGGATCATATGGGTCAAGTCATCGCCACTCTCCAGAAATTTGGGTGGATTCTGAACATGGAGAAAAGTCATCTGGAACCCACACAGTCCCTCCTGTTTCTCGGGGTTCTGTTCGACACGGAGGGAGGCACTATCTCTCTGCCCAGAGAAAAGATTCCGGTAATCCGAGACAGGATAACTCTCACTCTCTCTTCCTCCCATCTCAGTGCCCAGCAGTGTCCGAGAGTCATTGGGACGATGGTAGCCACAGCTCCCATGGTGAAGTGGGCATTGTGGAGGATGCAACCACAATGGAGATCAGGAGACAGGAGTCAATGTATCTACCTAACATTAGCCGTGAGGGGGAGCCTTCCCTGGTGGCTTCTGTGGGAGAATCTTCTCAATTGCCATTTCATAGCCCCCGTCTCGTTGGGTAACGGCATTGTCAGATGTCAGCAGTATAGGTTGGGGCGCTCACTGTCTGTCGAAAATGGCACAAGGCAGGTGGGCCTTTCCTCCTGTGGGATAGTCTCAAATATCCTAGAGCTTCGGGCAGCACTCCAAGCGCTACAAGTCTTCCGTCATCTGACAAAGGGGTCTTCAGTAATGCTCAGATTGGACAACCCAACGGCGGTGGCCTATGTGAAAAGGCAGGGGGCTACTCACAGCCTGTCCTTACTTCAGGAAGTGGAGCCAATTATGTCCTGGGCATAGAAGAACTTGGCCAACTTGTTGGCAGTGTATGTTCCAGGAGTCCAGAATGTGCAGGCGGACTTTCTCTCTCGAGTCCGGCTTGACAACAACAAGTGGCCTCGATACAGTGAAGTCTTAGAGTGGGTCCAGTCTGTGGGGTTCTCCCCGGAAGTCGACCTCTTTGCGTCCCCATGCAAAAAAAACTAGCAAAATATCACTTGAGATTCCGAGATCCCCAGGTCTTCGGGGTAGATGTTCTCATGAACCAATGGAAGTTTCGCAAAGCCTATGCCTTCCCTCCAATTCCGGTTATTCTTCAGTTCCTACGAAGGCTCAGGACAGAAGCGGTGGAAATAACAGCAATAATTCCATACTGGCCCAACAACCCTGGTTTTCCCTGTTGACGCTTCTCAGTTTCCGAGATGCAATTCCTCTGCCTTCCAGACCGGATCTGCTGAACCAGGGCTATACCCTTCATATGTGTCCACCTCGTCTGCACCTCAAGGTCTGGTTCTTGAGAGTGGAAGGCTGGAGGCTCTAGAATGCCCAGAAGAGGTCATCCCTACACTCCTGAACCCCAGAAGGGGGAGCACTAATAGAGTCTATGAGAATATTTGGCCCAAGTTCTCAAACTATATGTCTTCCAGAGTCCTACGGTCCAAGATGTCCTGGGCTTCCTGCAGTCAGGCCTGGACCGTCTCTGTCAGGTAGCTCACTCTGGGTGCAGGTTTCGGCTATTTCAGCTTTCACAGGAGTGTCTTGGGCCAGGCATACTCTGGTCCGACAGTTCTTCAAGGGGGCAGTCCCAAAGGAAACTGAGATTCCCTAAATACAGAAATAGAACAGTGGTCATGGGACTTTAAATGAGGCAGGTCACTTACTAAATAACAAAATTGGATAAAATCAAGAGTTATAATTTATTGCATATTCCATAATTTACATAAGTACATAGAATACATTTCCACATATGATACAGACACATATGTATAAAGAGAACTAACATAAAAAAAATGTCATATAATAATACAATTCATGATATTATGATTAAAAAAAATATATCATAAAAAAGAAAATAGTACATTGTCAATCTCTAAATAATGATATATCTTCGCATCTATGGGCTCTACGCGTTTCATGGATCCCTGTCCACTCATCAGGAGCTTGATGTAAAAAAATGATATCTGTAAATGTAGGCTTGTATTAGAATACAAAAAATCGCACATATATATATATATATATATATATATATATATATATATATATATATAATCAAATGAGTATAACACATTGCTCCCCACAAAAAACAAATATATATATTAACCTCTGGAAGGATTTGTCCCCTTAATGACCAGGCCATTTTTTGCGATTCGGCACTGCGTTACTTTAACAGAAAATTAAAGTATGTACATTCAGGGATGGGGGCATGTCACCATGTATGCTTCAGATCATTTCCTTTCTTTCTCGAGACTCCCTAAATGGGATCTTCCGCTGGTCCTTGATTTCTTCTCATTACTCGGCTCAGATTCTGACAAGCCTCTCTCGATTAAAGAACTTACTCTCAAAACAGTGCTCCTGGCATGGACGTCCGCAGAACTTTTTTCAGGGTAGGGCATCGTTTTAAGGTCACCCATGCTCCGCCCCTTTGCAACAATGTCATGAAGGGGAGGGGCTTAGTCATTATACTTATTTTGAGTATTTATTTTTAAAGAGCAAACAGCAGCATTTATTTTTAAAGCATTTGTTAACCTAAAAAAAATTGATCCTGTTCCCTTAAAGCATGTTATACAGCACAGTGCTTGCACAGTGCTTTGCTGTGTAAATTGCCCCCTTCTATCACCTAAAATACCTGGCTTATCCTGCCTGGCTATGTCCTCCCCTCTGTAAACTGACCACCATATACCATGGCTGCTGAGCCCCGACACCGTGGTCAGTTTACGTGCCTCCATCCTGTCCTCCTCCCCCCTCTCTCCCCCTCCCTCCCTGTCTGCTTCTGTAGTTTCATTTAAAGTTTCATATCCTTTCTACAGTCTGTTTAATAATCCTGTGTGCCCCTGTATCTGTGTTTTATAAAAAATAAGCCATTCTTTACCAGTTTTCAGAGCGCCGCCTCCTCTCCCCCCCTCCCCCCCTCCCCTTCTACTCCGCTCCCGACTGACATCAGTGAGGAATCCTTAGCCCCGCCCGCTGCAGGCAGCTGTCAGATGGGGAGAGGAGAGAGCCAACGAGTCACGTGAGCAGCGCTTGGCCCTTTTGAAAACTGGTAAAAAACTGCTTATTTTTTTAAAACACAGACACACAGGATTATTAAACAGACCAGACAGGATGGCATAAAGTGGCTTAACAACCACTTGAAAGGGGAAGTTGAGATTCCAGGGGGGGCATTTGCTCCCCCTTGCCCCTACCTGCGGATGCCCATGGCTCCTGGTGGCCATCACATCGGCAAAAAGGGTTTCCGAGATTCAAGGTTTGGGCTCGAAGGAATCTTTTCTAACCTTCTTCCCGGACAGAGTGGTCCTAATTCCTAGAGTTGGCTCAAACCCCAAGGTTACCGCCGTTTTTCATGAGAACCAGGAGATTGTTTCTTCCCACCTTCAGATCTAGTGAAAATTCTGTAGTCCATCCGCTTGATGTGGGTAATACCCTGAAGCAGTATCTAGTAACCACGGCTCCCTTTCGACAGTCTGAATATCTATTTGTTCATTTTTATGGGAAGAACAAGGGGATGCATGTTTTGTCAAGGTAGATTTCTGCATGGATTGTACAGTCCATTCAGTGGGCTTAAAAGGCGAAGGGCTTGGCACCTCCAGAAGCGTTGACAGCTCACTCGACCCAAAGCGTTTCTACATCTTGGGAAGTCTCAAGGCATATCACCCCTGAAGTGATCTGCAGGGCAGCCTCCTGGTCTTCTATCAACACCTTCTTGACCCATTATTGTGTTGAGCTGGCTGCCTTATCTTCTGTTACCTTTGGTGTTCAAGTACTGTCGGTTGAGGGTGTCAATTGAAATTGTTTCTGTTCAGCATCTGCCAGCCCGGGTGTGTATGGCGAGTTATTTCCCAAACGTCTGCTGCCATGGAATCTGTCAGGAAAACTGAAAATTGTCTCTCAAATACTTACCGTAATTTTCCTTTCCTGATGGACTCCGTGGCAGCAGGAGTCCCCTCCCAGTTCCTGAGAAGGCTAGTTACAGAACACCGATGCTGATAGGGAGCAAAGATTTATGGGAGTAGGCTCCTTTAGGGTAGTAGAGGAGGCGGGGCTAAACCCAAAAGTAAAGAGTCCATCAGGAAAAGAAAATTACGGTAAGTACTTGACAAACAATTTTCAGTTTTTTCAGATATCTTCCTTGCCACTCTCCTCCCCATCTAAGGGTTACAGAGGGAGGAGCTGAGCAGCCAGCACGGCAGCCATGTGACCTCCCAGGCTGACATCAGAGGGAGATCTCGGCCCCTCCCACTGTTGTCCATAGATCGAAGGAATAGCGGCTGGGAATCACATGACCGGCCTGAAGATATCTGAAAAAAGGTATTTAGGAGCTTCCTTTTCAACAAACACTTACACAGTGTGTTATGGCTGCATTAAAGAGAGGGGCTTGCAGTGAATGGTAGTGTGAGATTACAACAACTTTAAGCCTAGTATACACGATTAAAATATCGTACAAAAAATACCGATTTCAAAACGGTCCTACGATAATCTGATCATTAGTACACAGCTTTTGTCCAAAATTATCCGACGGGACGGGACAAACACAAAAGTTTTCTCATAGCATACCAAATCGTATGATTTCAATTTCATCAGTACAGTTTTTGTCCGAAAATACAATACAAATACATTACATCACTTCCAAATTTTTATTCTGTTGTACGAGAATTTTCGTACTTTAGTACACTTTAGTACACTATTTGTTTTCGAATAATAAAAACATACGATCATTCGTCCGATAATCTCATTGTGTGTGTACTAGGCTTAAGGCTCGGTTATTAATGACTCGAATGTATTAGTAAGTAAAGCATAAATAGTAAAAAAATTAATAAATAGTAAAGAGTAAACAGTTGGTGCTACAGTATATACATGTGTAGCACTACTCCCATGGGAGCTGCTGTGTGTGGAGGGTTACCAATAGTAACAGTAGACCATGCTGACATGTTTCCAAGTGTTTTTTACCTCAAACAAGGACCAGTCCAGTTTCTTTGTTTTTTTTTATGTTTTATTAGGAACTTGGATAGGAGAAGGGATAAGTAGGATACTCCAATAACTGAACTATGCACAAATAGGCAGGGACTGTACAAAAAATGCTGACTGACGCTGGTTAACGCTGACTGACGCTGGTTAACGCTGTTTGAGCGTGTCATGGCTAGGCCGCTTACTGTATTTCACATTTGATTGTGAAAAAGTACTTTTCGCTTCCTAAGGTACTCTCTTCCAGAGGTAGCTGACTTTAATAGTAGACTGAACTGCTCAGCAACTTCAGGGCCCTTCCTGGCGCCCCCTTTACCCTCTAATCTTCAGGGCTTAACAACTTGGCACCCCCTTTACTGTAACACTCCTGGTTAGCTGACTTTTGGATCCCCTTGACCCCTCTGAGACTCCACAGACTCAACAGGACACACCTGGAAGCATGTGACAGGCTAATTGACAGATCAGACCCTCCTGATAAGCAGAACAGGGTCACATATATGCTTTGCCTAGCACCTACCTAGGAGGGTGCTACACATGAATTATTAAAATTCTAATAGTATCAACTTTTTGGCCAACAGCAGCCAAAAGTTTTTTTTTCACATTTGAATAACAGGGACATAGAATCTCTGTCAGCTTTTTTTTTTTTTTTTTTTTTTTGCTGTCTGTTTCCCAGTTTGAGAGATTTCCTATGTAACATCAGGACAAATTTAACAATCCATTTCAGTTTTAACTAATCAGGCAGGCCCTTGCACAACATAGTTGAAAGCAAATCGAAAGAGTATGGTACAATCAGATTGTATATAGTGTATAGTCAGCTTTAGCCCCGGTTCACACTTGTGCGATGCGGGAAGGCTGCGAATATGCAGCGTGTTCCCGCATCGCATCCGCACAAGAGGCAGTTCACACTGCCATATGCGATATGCAGGGGGTGTCAATAAAATGTTAACGACACCCCCAGTTTGATCGCATTTCGCAGTGCAATCTGACAGTTCGCACAGGATCGGATCGCACAAGTGTCAACCACTGTGCGATCCAATCCTGATGCTGCTGGAAAAAAGGGTCCTGTGCGTCTTTTGTGCGGGTGCAGTGCGAATTTCAGCCATACAAAGTGTATGGCTGAATTTGCACCGCACATCCGATCGCATGTAATGAAGGAGCAGTGCGCTCCGATATTACATGCGATCGCCGCACTCGCAAGAGTGTGAACCGGCCCTTAGACTGAACTTTCTCTATGGGAACACAGACAGCAGTACAAACCTTCAGGGGCTCTAACCCAATCTACCCCTATGAGATTTGGCTAGATTTGGGCTCTACTCTTTACCAGTAACTAGGCTAAGGGGTCTATTTATCAATGTAACCCAAGATTCACCCTACTTTTATCATAGATTCACACATTTTTCACATATGATTTGATTATAAAAAAAAGGGTTAAAGAGTCAGAGTGCCAGGCTTTTGTCATAACATGTCTCAGGCACTGGGAGCTGGAGAGGAGGTGGTAGGGCAATTTACAGGAAGGTGGGCACAGGACACAAAAAATGCATGTCGCCATTGTGATGCCTTTCATCGTTGACGGCACCCCAAATGCGGTAAGCAGACATACTGTTTTTCTTTTTGCAAAAAAATGTGCAACGGACGCAGCAAAATATGTTGCTCGTAGGGCAAACGAGTGCGTGAGCTACTTTGCCTTGTTTATTGCATATAGGGCAACCTATTAAACGGCTGCCCAAAACAGGTAACACACAGAAAAATCACGCATAGGCGCGACACCTGATGGTGCACATCATAGTGTGAACGGGGATTCATACATTAGTGAGTATGATGAAGATGGGGAGGAGACACAGGAAGCTGCAGGCTGTGAAGAGTGGTGTCACTCAGTATTAATATTGACATCAAATTTCTATTTACAGGGAGTGCAGAATTATTAGGCAAATGAGTATTTTTGAGGATTAATTTTATTATTGAACAACAACCATGTTCTCAATGAACCCAAAAAACTCATTCATATCAAAGCTGACTATTTTTGGAAGTAGTTTTTAGTTTGTTTTTAGTTTTAGCTATTTTAGGGGGATATCTGTGTGTGCAGGTGACTATTACTGTGCATAATTATTAGGCAACTTAACAAAAATCAAATATACAGTATACCCATTTCAATTATTTATTTTTACCAGTGAAACCAATATAACATCTCAACATTCACAAATATACATTTCTGACATTCAAAAACAAAACAAAAACAAATCAGTGACCAATATAGCCACCTTTCTTTGCAAGGACACTCAAAAGCCTGCCATCCATGGATTCTGTCAGTGTTTTGATCTGTTCACCATCAACATTGCGTGCAGCAGCAACCACAGCCTCCCAGACACTGTTCAGAGAGGTGTACTGTTTTCCCTCCTTGTAAATCTCACATTTGATGATGGACCACAGGTTCTCAATGGGGTTCAGATCAGGTGAACAAGGAGGCCATGTCATTAGCTTTTCTTCTTTTATACCCTTTCTTGCCAGCCACGCTGTGGAGTACTTGGACGCGTGTGATGGAGCATTGTCCTGCATGAAAATCATGTTTTTCTTGAAGGATGCAGACTTCTTCCTGTACCACTGCTTGAAGAAGGTGTCTTTCAGAAACTGGCAGTAGGACTGGGAGTTGAGCTTGACTCCATCCTCAACCCGAAAAGGCCCCACAAGCTCATCTTTGATGATACCAGCCCAAACCAGTACTCCACCTCCACCTTGCTGGCGTCTGAGTCGGACTGGAGCTCTCTGCCCTTTACCAATCCAGCCACGGGCCCATCCATCTGGCCCATCAAGACTCACTCTCATTTCATCAGTCCATAAAACCTTTGAAAAATCAGTCTTGAGATATTTCTTGGCCCAGTCTTGACGTTTCAGCTTGTGTGTCTTGTTCAGTGGTGGTCATCTTTCAGCCTTTCTTACCTTGGCCATGTCTCTGAGTATTGCACACCTTGTGCTTTTGGGCACTCCAGTGATGTTGCAGCTCTGAAATATGGCCAAACTGGTGGCAAGTGGCATCTTGGCAGCTGCACGCTTGACTTTTCTCAGTTCATGGGCTGTTATTTTGCACCTTGGTTTTTCCACACGCTTCTTGCGACCCTGTTGACTATTTTGAATGAAATGCTTGATTGTTCGATGATCACGCTTCAGAAGCTTTGCAATTTTAAGAGTGCTGCATCCCTCTGCAAGATATCTCACTATTTTTGACTTTTCTGAGCCTGTCAAGTCCTTCTTTTGACCCATTTTGCCCAAGGAAAGGAAGTTGCCTAATAATTATGCACACCTGATATAGGGTGTTGATGTCATTAGACCACACCCCTTCTCATTACAGAGATGCACATCACCTAATATGCTTAATTGGTAGTAGGCTTTCGAGCCTATACAGCTTGGAGTAAGACAACATGCATAAAGAGGATGATGTGGTCAAAATACTCATTTGCCTAATAATTCTGGACTCCCTGTAGTCTTAGCTATAGTCTTTTAAATAAAATGCCATTTTAGCTTTAGTTGTAATTTAATCTTTTTACTAAAATGCCATTTTAGTTTTAGTCATATTTTAGTCATCTGAGTTGTTTTAGTTTTAGTCGTATTTTAGTAGACTAAAATCTACAGTACATTTTAGTCAACTAAAATCTAATGAGTATAGTTACATTTTAATGGATTATTTCTTTAGAACTGCCAAACATTATGTACTCCTGGAGTAAAAATCTAATACCATGTTCATTATTTATAGTATTAAGGTTTGAACTTACACTACAGGCACAGATTAAGTCGTTGTGATATAAATTCAATTTTGTTTTAGGCCCCTTTCACACTTATGCGACGCAATTTTACAGCGATTTTGACGCGATTTTGAAAGCAATGGCAAGGGTATATGCCTCAAAACGCATTAAAATCGTGGCAAAGTAGTGCAGGAACTACTTTGAAGTCGGTGCGACTTCAAAACGCACTGATATGAATGGGGCTCATTGAAAATAATGGAAAAGGACTTATCATGCGATTTTGCGGTCCAAAATCGCGGGACAAGTCGCACTAGTGTGAATGGGGCCTTAGTCATAGCCTTTTGACTAAAATGCCATTTTAGTTTTAGTCATAGTCTTTTGACTAAAAAAGCATTTTAGTCGTATTTTAGTCATCTGAATTATTTTCGTTTTAGTCATATTTTATTTGACTAAAATAGTAATAATTTAGTCGCCGAAAAACCCTGCTGTCACTATCTGCATGGCTGTGTCAATCACAGGACTGGCTGAGCAGAACAACGGATATTTTGGCAAAGAAAGCGAACACCTCTATTTATTTCTAGTGTGTTGTAAGCTGTTCAGTTCAGAGTCCTGCTTTAGGCTGGAAGACGACTGTGGGATTTTCGGCATTCCATATTTTGTGCCTCTTGCACACAATACATCACACGGAACGTAGCAGGCATCCATCACTGAGGGGGCTCATTTCAAAGCATGGCTGGCAGCCTGCTCTCACCGGGGCCTCCTCTCGCTCCCGTCAGATGTATGATTAATGAGACTACAGCACGGAACTGTCTCGCAGGCGACATGACATCTTTAATGTAGATGAGTCTCCGGGCTTCGATTGTCACTTGCATGTCTAAATGAGGCGAGAGTCAGCTCTGAACACATCACCTCCGTATTTTGTCAGCAATAATTATCTGTGGGGATAACTGGGACGCGGGAAAGTAAGCGCCATTCTTGATTTCAATTTGCCGGCTTGGAACGGTGCCCGAGCCCCATCAGTACCCCCCCCCCCCACCTTCTTTGTCTCGCAGCCTTCCCAGGCAGGTGAGTCGGTCTTTGCACGCTTGTTAGACAGCTGCAGAATTGTTGGGGCAATAACATTATACCAAGCCTTGCCTGTCACCGGGCCTGGCTGGTTATCGAATTCTGTGCCCCTGGCGTTTAACTCCTCGCTTACCCAAATGTCACAAAATGCAGAGGTCTCCAGTAACTGTGAAATCACTGCTGAGCTACCCAATTCTATTCTAATGTCACATAAATAGAGAAACAAAATAAAACTGTCAGACTGTCGTTTTAATTATAAATTGGAAGGTTAATTTTCTTGGCCTTGGGTTCAGTACCAGAGAGCTGAGGTTTAATCTGCTTATACTGTACTTTGCATTCTCTGGCTCCACCTTTCACCCCTCATCCACATGCTAATACATTCTTTAAATAGAACTTTTCTGTTTTCAGTGCATACCCTTTTTTTAGGCCCAGTCAGTGCCTGCCGTACCATGGGTCACGCTGGGTCCATTGAACCCAGGCAGAACTTTGAGAGGGGCAGCAGACTGATGTCTAAAAAATTTTCCAGCAGTTTTGAGTGTCATCAGTTGGCGGCGCGTTATGGGCGGCATTTCCCCATCTCATAGTGCCGCCCATAGTGCAAACTGATGAGTATGAGGAGGCGGAGCGTCTCCTCCGGGGAACGTTCCTTTGCGTGATTGTGGTGTGTGCAATGACGCCAGACATCAGGGCACTCCATCTCACTCAGGGCAGGCTGGATCTTCTAGGGCGGTGGCCGCGGTGGACACAGGAGTGACAGGAGGACAGGCAGTGGGTGTTTGGTGGATCAGTCCGGTGGTGAGGTATGGAAGAAGATAACAGTATATATATAATATTTTCTAAATTTTATATTTAATAAAGTTATTACTGTTTTTTTGTCCCTATACCCCACAAAGAAGCCCATTAACACCCCCCCCCACACACACACACACACACGGCAGCCCCTTAACCCCTCCCCCCAAATTGCAGCCCCTTAACCCCCCACAATGCAGCCCCTTAAAAAATCTGCACATAGACAAGGTGCTGTTGCATGTAAATCTGACTTCCTGATAAGTTTTATTTTAATTTAAATTATCAAGGTATAAAATAATGGATGTGGGGGCTTTTTTGGAGGGCGTGGGTTTTTATTTGGGGGGGGGGCAGCATTTCATTCTTGGACCCAGGCAGCATAATGTCTTGGGCCAGCCCTGGGCCCAGTGGTGTCATCACTGGATCTATGCAATGCGGGCAGATCATGGCTGTGGGAGGGGCTGTACATAGCTTCCTGGAAACAGCAGACCGTCCTTAGCAACAAACACATGTGTTGCTGGGCCTCCATGATTGAAAGAACTGAAATCCAATTAATGAAATTGGTAGGCCTAGGACAGTATGGCTGGGGAGGAAGAGGGTAGATGATGTTGGATAACCTCCAGCCAGGATATGTGGGGAACTCTACTTGACTTGCTGCAACTTCTAGTGTACACTATGAGAAGCCCAGAGTGTGCAATTAAGTCAGAGTAACCAATTCCAGTACAGGAGAGGAGTGACCAAGGAGAGAGAGACTCCAGGAGAGACCAAAGGGAAGGTCAGAGTTAGGGTCCTTTCACACGGCCGCTCCGTGTGAAAGGTCCGCTGCGGGACTTTTTTTTTTTTTTTTCCACGGAGCGGATGACATTTCTGTCATCCGCTCCGTGTGTCTGCATATCATCCCATCCGTTTGCGGATGATATGCGGACATAATGTAAGTATATGGCACTGCGGATGTCAGCGGATGACACCGCTGACATCCGATTTTCCTTCCTTTCCGTTTTTTACACGGAAGAAAAAAATGGGGTTCTGTTCCATTCGAAAAAACGGAACAGAACCGAAAGGAGGAAAATCGGATGTCAGCGGATGGTATTCCGCTGACATCCGCAGTGCCATTCACTTACATTATGTCCGCAAATCATCCGCAAACGGATGGGATGATTTGCGGACACACGGAGCGGCCGTGTGAAAGGACCCTTAAGCTTTGAAATGTATCACCAATTTTTTTTTGTTAGTTTTGGATAGCATGGGGACAATTAAAAACCCTTCCCTTTTTTCCCTTTTTTCCATGCAATCTGTATCCCATTGGGGGGGGGGGGGGGATTTCCTTTCACTTCCAATCCTGGTGACTATGTTAGGAAGTGAGAGGAAATCTCCAATTGGGACACTGGCATTAATAAAATGGTAAATATATATATATATATATATATATATATATATATATATATATATATATATATATATATATATACATATACATACATACATTAGGCAGGTGTAAAAAAATTCTGTAAATTAAGAATGCTTTCAGGAATAGAAATGTTAATAGTTTATTTTTATCAATTAATAAAATGAAAAGTAAATGAACAGAAGAATAATATAAATCAAGATTTGGTGTGACCACCCTTTGCCTTCAAAACAGCATCAATTCTTCCAGGTATAGTTGCACATGGTTTTAAAAAAACTTGGCAGGTAGGTTGTTCCAAACATCTTGAAGAACTAACCATAGATCTTCTGTAGATGTAGACTGCCTCAAATCCCTCTGTCTCTTCATGTAATCCCAGACAGACTCCATGATGATGAGATCAGGACTCTGTGGGGGCCAAACCATCACTTCTAGGACTCCTTGTTCTTCTTTACACAGAAGATAGTTCTTAATGGCAAATTGGCTGTATGTTTGGAGTTGTTGTCCTGCTGAATAATATATTTTGGAGCCATCCACATGCCTCCCTAATGGTATGGCATGATGGATAAGTATCTTTCCAACTTTGCTGTCACTTTAACTAGTTCATTTGGGCCAAGCTGGCCCAAATGAACTATTTCCTACACTAACAGGTGTAGCCTCAACTACATACAGTATACAGCCTTGTGTTTTGGAATAAAATAGCAGTGCTCAGCCATTCCTAGGCAGCTTTGTATTCTTTGAATGAATGCAAAGCTTCCTCTGATTGGCTGAGGCAGAGATTTTGAGATCATCCACCCTCTTCTCTGCCTCAGCCAGTCAGAGGAAGCTTTGTATTCATTCAGAGAATATAAAGCTGAATATGAACTATGACTATGACTATTTTATTCCGAATGTGAGACCATATGACATATTTCATATTTACACGGCTATAAGAATAAAATATATTTCTTCTTGTCCATTGAGGGACACAGGAAGTCTTTCACCTTTGAGGTAAACTGATGCCTACAGGAGGATTGGGCACTGGTCATCAAAAAACTGTAGACCAGCCCAAGATAACCACTCCTACTACCAGCATGCCTCAGTTTTATGCTAGTAATCTAATTTTACTTTTTGTCTTGAACATTTTATTCTTCAATTGAGATTCTCACTATATCACTGCTTAGAGCTGGTCTGTTTGATTGCAGCTATGTGCTATGGTCATCCTCACTCTGGCGTTTGAAGTGCCATGTCTGGATCCCTGCTTGTCCGGATATTGCAGGGCTAGTCTAGAAGTGACCATTGGAGTCCCAGATAAGGTGCTTTCCAGACCCCATTCTGGAAACAAGTTAGCTGCAAAGCTCTTTTCAGGTCTAGAGTCATTGGTATTGCTCTGTCTCCAGAGACTCACTTTCTTTCTTCCCACAACTTCCTACTATTAGAGAAGTTAAGACAGAGGGACTAAGAACTGACACCATCAGTGTCTCATATGAGCACTCTGCACTCTCTTTCTCACCATTCAGCATTAAGAAAGCATCACTTCACTGTTTGTTTTGCATTGTAAAGAGCCACATGGAACTCCGATCCTCTGGCCATCTGACTCGTACTTGTTACCAGCTGTTTGGGTTTTGTGAGTACCTGAGCTCTTGCCTCATATCCTGAGCTGTGGCGTTGGGTACCCCTAGGTTAACACTCTACTTACAATTCTGGTGCTGCTTGCACCCACTGATGCAACCAATGTCTGTAGCCTGGAGCCATGTTGACCTCTTGTCTTAGATTACTTCCCATCTTCAGAGTCTTCCCTAGCTCCATCGGGTGAGGCCATCTCCTGTACTCTTCAACTGAGGTCTTTATTACAGTCATATATGACTTGATGGCCAAAATCTCCTAGTTATTTTGTAACTCTGACCAAAAATGCCCAAAAAAATGCTAATTCTGAGTCACCGCATTTCTCACTCGAAGAGTTTGTCTCTGATGAGTCGCAGTCATTACTCCCAAATATAAAGAGACCATTTCAGCTGTTATTGATACACTACTCCGACTCTAGGTGATCAACATGTTGCTTCTACCTGTGCTGTTCCCTGTCTTCCCTTGTCTTGTCCCTTTAGAGCCCCTTATACCACATCCACTGTTCAAAGTCTTCCTCTATGGAAACTGGAAACACCCTGACACAATGTTGGCTACTCCAAGCACTTATTAGCCTTAAATAAGAAGTGTTTTGTCCCCTCTGTGAATCCAGGAGTCTCCTACCTTTACAAAGCAATCAACATACTGGTGGAGTATGCACCTGTTAAACAATTAATAAGTGGTTGGAAGTTGTCTCGAGAGCTTTCCTCTTACAGGTAGGTTTTGCTCTTCATCCTTTCTTAGCTGTGATTTTGCTTCGCCAAACTCTGCCTGACTGGCTATTAGAAGGGATCCAGGACTTCTACTGCAGACTTCCTCAGCAGATAGCATCTGGACCTGGGAGATTGGTCTCCAGAGGAATTCTAGGACCTGTGTCACAGGTGGATGAGGCTGGATATGTTCCTTACCTTCAGTTTTAACAATAAACTGGACAGGTTTGTCTCCACTTAATGTTCTTCCTCATCCATGGGCTCTGTCAGATCATCCAGATCTTATGTCTCAAAGACAGATTTGCATTGTGCTTCACAATCACTGGCTCTCACCACATTGCTGTTGAAGCCCAGGTTCTGAGAAACAAACATCACTGAATCAGTGATTCCCACAATTGTAAAAGCTAGATAGTCTACTTCCTACAAGGTCTAATGAACCTTTTTGTTTTTAGGGACAAGGTGGTGTTGGGGCCTAGGACTTCCTTCTTACCTAAGGTAGTCTCTTCCATTCACCTCAACCTGGACATTGTGCTTCATCCCTCTGTCTGGCTTCCGTTTACCCAAGAAAATTGGTCTTGATGTGGTTAGAGCTTTGAGAATGTATCTCTCAACCACCGTTTCTTTCAGGAAGATTGATTCCCTTTTCCTAATTTCAGATGGCCCTCTTACGGGGTTCTTATTCCACTATTTCTCAGTGGCTCATGCAGACCTTCATCCAAGCGTATGGTTTTTAGGGATTGGGTTCTCCTCTTTCCTGGCAAGATGCACTCTACTTGGTTGTTTGGTGATTCTTGACTTTATGGGCATTAGGCTACTGTTTCTTCTTAGATTTGCAAGGCTGCCATCTGGTCTTCGGTTCACAAGTTTTCTAAGTTCTACCAGGCGGACTATAAGACCTCATTTGATGCCAGCTTTGGGCATAAGGTCCCTCTGGTGGCTCTTTGAGCTGCAGGCATTCCCTGGCTACTGTTGTTTCAGTGGGCCTGTTAGCATTTTTTTTGCAAGTTGCCCAAACATCAGTTAGACTTCTTGTACTCACTGTAAAATCTTTCTCCGCTGTACTTATGATCATTCCTCGGTATTCCTTTGCTACAGAATAAAGTGGAAAGGGTTTTACCCGGAACTGGCCTTCAGTGTTTTGTGTTTGCCAGTGTCCAGTCATCCTGTAGGCAGCAGTGTAAAGGTGAAACACTTCCCGTGTCTTTTGGTTCAATCTTATTTTCATTCAATTGAAAATTCAAAGACAAAGGGGCATACAGATAGAACATTATTTGGTACAGGACATATGATGAATGTTCAATAGCATATCTATAGTACAATTTATCATTCTATCAGAACACGGTTTTACAGCTAAATGTGGTCAAATGTCTCAGATAACAGGTATATCAACGTTGAACTTGTACCCAATATAGTTTGTATAGGAATAAGGATTGAGGGATAGGATATCTCCTGACACTATTGACGATTCCATTAGAATAAGGTTTCTCTTAGGTGTGTTAGTATCAGTTTACTGAGGTATTACCAACATAAAAGGGGAAAAGGATGAATTCAGATGGATTATGAAATTATGAAATTCTAGAAGTGAGGAGTTGTGAGGATGGGGCAGTGGTCTCTCCCTATCCCTGAGACCACCTGATATTGATAATGACGATATTAGTTGGTAAGTAATTCTCAGAACTCTTGGGAATGCTGAAACACCATCCATGTGGCCCAGGTAAATATGTGACAATTTAATTTATCATATTCTGTGGCAATTAGATGTTTGAGATGCATGATGGAATCCAATTTTGTAAACCATTCTGCTAGAAATACAGTAATATTTGTGGTGTTCACCAGTTTCTAGGGATACCTGTTCTCGCAACATTAAGGTAATGACGCAAGATATCCTTCCTAATAGTTTTAATTGTACGAGGAATGATTGACAACTAAGTGGTTGTTGGGTATTTGGTATCCTAGTATTTGTCACCCTAGCATGCAACCTCTGAATTGTTTAGTAGGAGCATATTCCCACAGGATGTGGGCCATATTTTCAACTGTGACATGGCATCACCAACATTTGTCTGGAATAGGACAGCCGGGCATCTATTCCAATGAGTAAGAATTTTAACATTTTTCCCTTGCACCATGCATGCCATAGATAGTTTATGAGAAAGAATAATGGCCTTTCCCAGTCTTCTGAATCTATTAAAGTTCCTATCCCTCTTTTTCATTTTGTAGTGTATATATGTAGGTAGGGCAGGGTGAGCCTGTTGAATCAAAATTTTGTATAGTTGCGAGACTATGTTGGTAGGGGGGGGAATCTTGTACAAGAATTTCAGAGAAAAAGAAATTGCTCCTCCAATTTTGGGGAAAGAGTATTTTATGATGAAGTCTTGGATAACTCGACACCCAGATTTACTTTGCATAAGGGCATTGCAATTTTTGAAGGAATGAATGGGCAATTGTAATAGGGAGAGCTTGACATAAGTATAAGAACCTAGGGAGGATGTCCATTTTTAGGATGTTTATTCTACTGAATCAAGACAGCCTTTTGCAATCAAAGGTTTGAAGGTCTTTTACTGTTCTCTGAATTAATAGTTGGTAGCTCAACATTATCAGTTGGGACAAATCAGAAGGGACATGGATTCCAATGTATTTTAGCGAATGAGGGCATAGGTTGCAGGGGAAATTGAATTGGATTGAATCTATTGCAAGAGTTGAGGTGGGAGTGACATATTTAGGATTTCTGGTTTTGAGTAGTTGACCCTAAACTTACTTTGATCACGTTTAAATTTACTAACTATAGAAGGCATGAAAATATGAGGATCAGTGACATATATTAGCAAGTCATCTGCAAATAATGACAATTTCATCTGTGTAGGACCTATTTGCAGACCTGCAATGCCTGAGTTTTGACATATGGCTAATGCTAGATGGTCCATAAAGGAGATAGGGGACATCCCTGTCTGGTTCCATTTCAGAGTGTGTGTAAGAAACAACCAACTAACCCTATCAAAAGACCTTTCTGCAGAGGTCAGTCTGGCTCACTTCTGGTCTGATGGACAGTTGGTCTCCTTGAAAACGCTACGGATTTGCTATGGCAGCTTTCCCTTTGATTTCTGGAGGCACCGACAACTGGCCCATTTCGTGGCCTCGATCTGTCAACAGGCGCAGATCAGGACCGAGCTTACTGGCTTTGAGCGTCTTTGGGCATCCCGCGACCCCCAGCCACACCTGATCCCTTTTTTGTATAAGCTGTTGGAGTCGGCCAGGGCCCCTTCTAAACCTTACTTCATCCGGGCGTGGGAAAGGGACTTGGATCTGGAGTTCACTTCGGACCAACTCCACAGTCTGTACCGCCTGACCCATTCTAGTTCTGTGGATTCTAAGACACAAGAGAATAATTATAAGCTGCTTACTAGGTGGTATCAGGTTCCGGCCACTCTGGCCAGGTTTTGCCCTGGTGTTTCGGATGGGTGCTGGTGGGGCTGCGGGCAGAGGGGGACGCTCCTCCATGTTTGGTGGTCGTGCCCTCTGATCCGCCCCTTTTGGGACATGGTGCAGCAGCACATTCAGGCGGGTACCGGCCTGGATTTGCCGGACTCTCCGGGTCTCTTCCTCCTGCATGCCCCCCCGGTGCCCATCCCGAAATATAAGCGTGGTGCTCTCCCGCATTTACTCAACGCGGCTAAACGCCTCATTCCGATCCACTGGAAGACCCCCTGGGTCCCTAGCGAGGTTGACTGGCTTCGCAAAGTGAAGGAGATTATGGAGGCTGAGGAGTGGATGGCGACTTGTAGGGGTACTAAGGAAAAGTTTGATGCTGCCTGGTCTCAGTGGCATCTCTACGCCCCTGATTCCTTCCCTGTGTCCTCCAGTTTGGACGTGGCTCTTCTGGCGCTGGCTGATCCTGATTTCCGCCAGCGGGTCCAGCAGGCCTCGCATGTTCCTACTACTTGGCCTTGTTTCTTACTTTCTCATTGATGTGTGTTCTGGTAGCCGGGCGCGGGCCCCCCACCCTCACCCCCCTCCTCCCCCCTCCCCCTTCCTCTTGTCTTCTGTTCTTTTCTTTCCTCCATTTTTGACTGGCAGAGTTTTCACCTCTTTTTTCTTTTGATGACCAGAGTGGTGGTCCTTCCTGCTGCGGCGGGATTGTAAGGTTGTGTAGAGTTGCTCGGTGGATGTGGGCTCTCTCTCTCTCTGCACCCCTGGGGGGTGAAGTTGGGCCAAATGGAGCCGAATGCCCGGGCCTGGGAGAGCCTCGTCCCCGTCGGCTCTGGTAAGCGCCGGCCCTGCCCGGCTCTGGGCTCCATGCCCCTCTCAATTACTCTTCTGTTGTGCAATGAGGTTATGGACTGTCGAAGTCATGCTGTGGTTTTTTCTCCTACGCCTTGACCGTGATTTTGATTTTGTGCAGTCTTAGCGCCGGTTCACACTACCGCGACGCTACTTTAGGTGGCGACCTCCGAGGTCGTGGTGCGAGCAGCGCGCCGCGACCTCGGAGCGGCCGCCACGGACTTCATAAAATTAAAGTCTATGGCGGTCGCCTCCTGGTCGCCCCAAAGAAGCTCCGAACCCTTTTTCTAGGTCGGAGCGACTTGTGTCGCTCCTATTAGAACGGGTCCGTAGCTTCCCTATGGGAGGCGACCTGCGGCGACCTGTGAGGCGACCAGGTCGCCTCACAGGTCGCCCTAGTGTGAACCGGCACTTATTGTTTTTGTTTTTGCTTGTACTGTGTTGTTTGATATTGTATTTTTATTTTTCAATAAATATTGATTATACAAAAAAAAAAAAAAGACCTTTCTGCATCTACAGATAAAAGGCACATAGAAGGTTTTGGTGTTTAAGCATGGTGGAAAAAGAGAAAAGTTTTAACAATATTATCCCTTGCTTCTCGGCTCTGAATAAAACCCACTGGTCCATATGGATCAGTTGATGTAAGAGAGGCTGAATCTGGTTAGCAGTCATTTTAAAGTTTAATTTAAGATCATTCCCTATTATTGATATGGGGAAGTAGTTGGAACATAGTGTATGGTCTTTATCTAATTTTGAAATAAGAAAAATGAATGAAATTTAAGTGCTTTCAGGGGAAAAGAAGAATCCTGAGCAATAGAGTTAAACACTGATAAAAAAAGATGAAAGTGCATCTCTATATGTTTTATAAAATGTAGGTGTGAACCCATCTGTGCCAGGGTTTTTACCAGCTGATGTATAACCTATTGTAGCTAAATCTATTTTTTTTAAAGGGGCCTTAAAAGAATATTTAGTATGGCTATCAGTAGTGGGAAGTGGGATCTGTGCAAAATAGTAAATGATTTGTAATTCCAGTTCTTTACTAGTCTCCTTTGAATTTGAAGCAGGGAGGTTATATAAATCTGATGAATCTGATTTACTGTATAAAAGTGTGGTTGGTCCTGGGGTGTAGAGCATATGCCAGTGGTCTGCCACACTTGTTGCCTAATTCATATTTACTTTGAGCTAGGTTGTCGAGAAATTCTGTGCAGGCAAAAAAAAAAAAATCCTACTTTTAAACAATGTAGTATATACAACTAAAATTCACATTCCCTTTAATGTAAATTCACAGGCATAGTTTTTCCAGTAAAAGTATTGACAGTTCTCATTGGTTGCTTGATATTTCAAAAAAAAAAAAAAAAGTGCCTTTTTTTCCATTTTTCTTCATTCCTTATCTGCCCAGGCTCACCATCACTAGATGCCACCAGCTGTGTGACTGTTGAGTTAGCGTCGTCTCGTTACTCTGAATTCCACATCACCTCAGCCTTGACTTTAATTAGAAGGGAAATGTCAAAAAGGGACGATCGTTAAGCTCCGTATTACAATTCAGAAGGGAGCCAGCATCTGGCTGTCTGCAGAAATACAAAGCTCAAGAAGGTCTGGAGACAGAAGAATATTAAGAGGCAGTAGAGGGGACTGACTATCTGATCCATCTTGACAGTGTTCTCACCCATGTGGAGTATCAGAGTCCCTGTGCAATTTTTCCCAGAATGCTTTGCATGTTTGACACAACTCCAAGACTCCCGATTGGCTTGTGAGTGATATGTCATGAATCCAGCATGTGTGCTGCCAGTTTCTGTGAAGCTCTGGGCTAATCCTGACATGCGAAAAGGTTATACAACTTTATCCTGTGTTGACGTGCTCTGTAGAATGTAAAACGGGTCCCACGTTCCCATGGCTTGTTGGCAAACAAAAAAAGTTGTATTTATAGTTTGCGTTGCCCAAGGCTGCTGTAATTAAACATGTCATCATTTGCCAGTTGTTACCTGCGTTTGGTATGCTTTCTTTCTTTTCCAAAGGCCTCTGCTTAAAAGAGTGACTGATAAACCAGGCAGGCTCTAAGGGCAAAGTTTCAAATGATCTGACCAAGATTCCAAACAAAATTGCAGCATTCTGCTTACAAGATTGGCTGCTACCAATGGTAAATGAAGATGCCATATATCATATTATAATGTTTTTTCAGCTCTGCAAGTGGTTGTTTTAACCACTTAAGCCCCGGAGGATTTGGCTGCTCAAAGACCAGGGCCTATTTTGCGATTCGGCGCTGTGTGAGTTTAACGGCCAATTGCGCGGTCGTGCGACGCTCTACCCAAATTAAATTGACGTCCTTTTTTTCCCACAAACAGAGCTTTCTTTTGGTGGTATTTGAGCACCTGTGCAATTTTTATTTTTTGCGCTATAAACAAAAAAAGAGCGACAATTTTGAAAAAAAAAACAATATTTTTCACATTTTTTTATATGAAATTCCTCAAAAAAAATGTAAAAATCAAATTTTTTTAACATTTTAGGCCAATTTGTTTTTTGTTACACATTTTTGGTAAAAAAAATCGCAATAAGCGTTTTTTGAATTGGTTTGCGCAAAAGTTATTGCGTTTATTAACTACGGGAAAGATTTATGTCATTTTTATTGTTTTTTTTTCTAACTAGTAATGGCGGCGATCTGCAATTTTTTTTGCGGGACTGCGACATTGCGGCGGACAGATCGGACCCTTGACTGACATTTTTGACACTTTTGGGGGTACCAGTGACATTACTACAGTAATCAGTGCTATACATATGCACTGTTACGGTAAAAATGACACTGGCGGGGAAGGGGTTAACTTTATTGGTGATCAGTGGGTTAAATGTATCCCTAGGGGCGTGATTCTAACTGTGGGGGGGCGTGGCTTGTGATGTAACCACAGAGACCTACGATCCTACATAGCAGGATTGTATAGTCTCTGCAGTTACATCAGGGAGAATGACAGACAGCTGTGTTTACATCAGCCGTCTGCCTTTCTCCCTCTCCAGCGGGAGATCGCGTGTGGCTGGCGGACATCGGAGCCGCCGGTCACTCACACGGGGATGACAGGGAACGAGCGGGGCGGGAGCGCGCCTCCGGCGGTGCGCGCTCGCCCCCTAGAGGCTCCTGGGCGAGTCACGTACCGGTACGTCACTTTGCCCAGGAGGGACTGACCGCTGCAGTATATAGTCGTGCGGCGGTCAGCAAGGGGTTAAACAAAGTTATCAATATAAACCCCCAATTTCCAACCTGTGGCCCTTTGATGTTTTAACTTTACCTTTGTTTCCCTGCTGTCCATCCCTTTTCTCTTTTTATGTTTTTATAATGGATCTTGTTAAAGAGGAATACCAGATGTGGAACCAGTCGTTTTTAAGGGGGCTGTAGGAAGCACAAATGTGAAATTGCAATTGCTACCTGTCCCATGCTGCAGGGGGTCGTGCGCCCTCCCTGTACACCTGGATAGGAGTAGTGGTGGGGATGGCTGCATATAGAAGAACAGATCTCCCTTTTTTTCTCCTGAATGCCTGTGGGAGGGAGAGGAGGAGAAGTGGGCATTCAGCAGAAAATGGATAGATAGGTTCCTCTATATGCAGCCGCCCCTGCCGCTCCTCCTATTCAGCTTCTTTGATTTTTCGGCTCTGAAAAGTTAAAAACGATTTTCTATTAGTGCCTATTAACTGGACGAAAGACGAATGAACGGTCCAAATGACAGATTTCTAATGATTTTCTGACTAGTGTATGGCCAGCATAACTCATAAAACTGTATCATCTTAAAATCACTGCTCTTGAAAGACAGTAGGCACAGAGCACTTTCATGAGTCATTGTGGTTCTCAGATAATTCTTTATCAGTGTCAATTTGCTTAACAACTTTTCTCCCGAACAAAAAGTGACCATCATGTTCAAATATAGAGCTACATTAACACCTAGAAAGGTATCAGTAAGCCCATTATCATGTAATAAAACTGCCTGTTAAGATGGAGTAAGCCATGATCAGACTTAGCAAAGGCCGTAAACTGGACAATTTCCTCAACAAACACACAACTGAAGTCTTGGGGAAAGCACTAATAATTTTCTTAGCCTCTGTTTTCATCTCTGCATCAGGTAGACTATATAAGTTGACTATTACTTTGAACCTCTCATAAACTCATTGGTATGCTACTCTGCGATCTGTAAGGCAACAGACAATTGATCTAAATGAACATTGAAAGCATCTGATTTTTTTTTTTGGGAGAATCTCCTCTGAGACTAAGGTTGGGTTTGCATCATATCGCTTGTTTCTCTTTATTGAGCTGCTGGTAGTTGATTTGTAGCCTGCATTGCTACAGAAGTTCCTGGCATCCAGTCCCAGCTCTTCATACCTGTCTCTAAGTGATTCCAGAAACTTTTCCAGAGAATCAGTTGGATCTATCACCTTGTTCAGGTCAACATCAATGCCTTGGAAAGCTTTACTTGTACTGTTGAACCATACAAGAATTACAGTACTGTGCAAAAGTTTTAGGAAGGTTTAAAAAAATTCAGTAAAGAATGATTTCAAAAATATATATTTTATTTGTTTGTAGCACCCTCCAAGGTAGGTGCTAGAGAGAGAGAGAGTATAGTTTTGGATCCTTTCTGCTTATCAGAAGGATTGCCAGGTAGATCTATATTGTTCTTTGCCTACCAGGGAGCAGGTCTGCTCATTGTGCTCAGGTGCAGCTCAGTTTGTCTGAAGTGTTTCACACTGGTCCAATAGGGAGGCATATTGGACAGCGGGAGGAAACCTGACAAATGAGTGCATAGGCATTTAGTACAGCCCTGGTGATTGGCAGAGGAAAGTGCCTCTGTGCATGCTGGGATACTGTATAAATACCAAGGGCACATGTGCTCGGGGTCTTTCAGCTGGAGAGCGGAGTCCTGGAGGGAGGGGGCGGCTGTCTCCTCCTCTGTAGAAGTGCCATGTTGCCTCAGGTGGTCGACCTGAGGGCCTAAAGAGCTAGGGAGGAGTTGAACCCAGAGAACCTGTAGAGCTGACTGGAAGGGAGAGACTGGAAGGATCTGATTCTGCATACAGTGAGTACAGATATGTGTCAAGGGGCCTGACCTGAGGGGGCCATCCCTGCAGATAGAAGAGTCAGTGGACGGGTGTCAGTAAAGGGGATGCTAGAGAGTGTCCTGAAGATAATGTAGTTCACCAAGTCTGTTGCTGGAGAGAAAGTAAGTAGACTTAACCCTTTCCATACATGTAGCAGTATGGTTAAAGCAGTGTGACTGCATCCACAAGTAATCAAGTGAGAGTTGTCCTTATCAACTGTAAATAGTTCCAGTTAGAGTATCCTACTATGCCCTTCCCCCATCCAAGTTCCACAATAAATAACAAAAAAACCAAAACCCCTGGATTGTTCATTGAGTATTGAGCCAATGGGAGTAGGGATGAATGTGTGAACTGTCCCTAGGTGACTGTCTGCAGGTAATCAGAGGAGGCCCAACATGTCATCACACAATAAACCTTACGGGGACAGTGCTACATGTTTATTTTTTATAAATTTACAAAATGCAAAGTCAGTGAACAAAAGAAAATTCGAAATCAAATCAATATTTGGTGTGACCACCCTTTGTCTTCAAATCAGCATCAATTCTTCTAGGTACACACCACAGTTTTTAAAGGAACTCGGCAGGTATGTTGTTCCAAACATCTTGGCAAACTAACCATGGACCTTCTGTGGATGTAGGCTGCCTTAAATCCTTCTGTCTCTTCATGTAATCCCAGACAGACCCTATGTAGGAGCAGCTCAGTACGTATGGGAATCAGAAGGCAATTACATGAACATGTGCGTGCTCATAATTATGAGCAAAGGATCACTGCAAGACTGGCATTGGCATGCACATGCAAATGTATTCGTGTGTGCCTAAACCAGAGTGTGCATATGTGCATGTTTACGTGCACACACACCCGGTATTGGCACTGGCGCCAAATGGCCTATTTAGGGTGGATTATGACAGGAACAGATTCTTGAGTGGCCTTCAGCTAGTTCCTGCTTACCTGCACCTTGAACTGCTGTACCTGCAAAGTCGTGTATGACCCGGCTTTCCCCTGACCTGTCTGGATTTCTGGCTGCCTGCTGTGACCACGGCTTGTACTCTGACTCTGCAACTGTCTTGCACTCCTGTACCTCACTGCCCGGCTGAGTACTGATCCCAGCTTGTATCTTGACTCTGCCTAATGTTCTTGTACCTTGCACCTTGTACCAGTGTTGATAACATTTTGGCTTTGTACTGGCTATGCTCCTGTCTGTCGATCAAGTGTCACTGTGTTCCAGTTCTTGTTTTCTGCCTAGTAATCTACGGTCATTTACTTCCTGCAAACACCAGCTGTCGTTGCCTGTTACATGAGCCCCCGTGTCACTCTGTGTTCTCACTCCTCCTGTTTTCACTACTAGAAATCTTGGACAAGAGGTGCAAGAGAGGTGCTCTCTCCAGCTCGATCTCCATCAGGTATGTGACACCCGATGATGTCGAGATCAGGGCTCTGTGGGAGCCAAACCCTCATTTCCTTTTGTTCTTCTTTATAATAAAGACATTGGCTGTATGCTTGGGGTTGTTGTCCTGCTGCAGAATACATTTGGGGCCAGTCACATGCCTCTCAGATGGTATGGCACGATGGATAAATATCTGCCTGTATTTCTCAACATTAGGGTCACCACTGATAGGGCAACATTGAGGTTGAGTGGTCAGCCAAGAAAACTTAATGCAGCAGATGTAAGACACATCATTCTTATTTCTTTTCGACATTGGAAGATGGTCAGCATCAATGCCATCAGCACAGAACCAGTGGAAACCAGTGGGACCCAGGTACACTAATCTACTGTCCAGAGAAGTGTGACTAAAAGTGGTCCTCATGGAAAAATTGCTGCCAAAAAGCCATACCTCCGATGTGGAAATGAGGATAATTGACTCAACTATGGATGAAAACATAGGAACTGGAGGGCAGAAAAATGGTAGCCGGTGCTCTGGATTGATGAGTCAAAATGTTAAATATTTGGCTGCAGCAGGAGGCAGTTTGTTTGTCAAAGGTTGGAGAGCGGTTCAATAAAGAGTGTCTGCAGGCAACAAGGAAGCATGGTGGAGGTTCCTTGCAAGTTTGGGGCTGCATTTCTGCAAATGTAGATGGGGTTTTGGTCACAATCAATGGTGTCCTCAATGCTAAGAAATACATGCAGATAATTACTGTATCCATCATGCCATGCCATCAGGGAGGCGTGTAATTGGCCCCAAATTCATTCTGCAACAGGACAATGACTCCAAAAATACAGCCAATGTCACAAGGAACTATCTTTAGTGTAAAGAAAAACAAGGAGGCCTGGAAGTGAGAGCCCAGATCTCAAAATCATCAAGTCTGTCTGGGATTTCATTACGAGACAGAAGGATTTGAGGTAGTCTACATCCACAGAAATCTGTGGTTAGTTCTCAAAGATGTTTGGGACAACCTACCTGCCAAGTTCCTTCAAAAACTGTGTGCAAGTGTACCTAGAAGAATTGATGCTGTTTTGAAGGCAAAGGATGGGCACATCATATATTGATTTTATTTAGATTTCTCTTCTGTTCATTCACTTTCTATTTTGTTACTGCTTGCCGACTGCGCACAGTATATTTACTGTGGTAGTCAGCCCTGGCCAGGCAGAGTGACGTAGATCTACGTCGCTAGCCTGTCACCGGGTTTTGAGCCAATAGTGGGCGAGCGCGCCCTGCTGAGGCGCGCGCCCGCCTCGGCTCGTTCACAGAGGAGTCCGTGCGTGTGACCGGCGGACCCGATGTCCGCCGGTCACACTACGATCGTTGGTAGAGCGGGAGAAAGGCGGGCGGCTTATGTAAACAACCCGCCTGTCATTCTCCCCTGTGTAAAAATGGAGATCAGACTGTTCTACTATGTAGAACCGTTGATCTCTGTTTTTACAATAGGAGACCTGTCCCACTACAGTTAGAAACACGCCCCTAGGACACACTTAACCCCTCCCTCTCCAATACAGTTAACCCCTTCCCTGCCAGTGTCATTTTTACAGTAACAGTGCATATGTATAGCACTGATTACTGCAGTAATGTCACTGGTACCCCCAAAAGTGTCAAAAATGTCAGTCAAGGGTCCGATCTGTCCACCGCAATGTCGCAGTACCGCAAAAAAAATCGCAGATCACCGCCATTACTCGTTAAAAACACCAAAAATGACAAAAATCTTTCCCTTTGTTAGTAAACGCGATAACTTTTGCGCAAACCAATCAAAATACGCTTTTTGCGATTTTTTTTTTACCAAACATATGTAGCATAAAACAAATTGCCCGAAAATGTTAAAAAATGTAGATTTTTACATTTTTTTGGGGGGGAATTTCATATAAAAAAAAGTGAAAAATATTGTTATTTTTGCAAAATTTACGCTCTTTTTTTGTTTATAGCGCGTGATCAAAAAATCGCACAGGTGATCAAATACCACCAAAAGAAAGCTCTGTTTGTGGGAAAAAAAGGACGTGAAATTAGTTTAGGTACAGCGTCGCACGACCGCGCAATTGTCCGTTAAAGTCCGCAGTAAAAAAATCGCAAAAAACCCCCTGGTCAGGAAGGGGGTAATATCTTCCGGGGCTTAAGTGGTTAATTGATAAAAAAAAACTATTAACATTTCTATTTCTGAATGCATTCCTAATTTACAGCATTTTTCACACCTGTCTCAAACTTTTGCATAATGTGGTGTATATATATATATATTATATTAAAATAAAAAATACATTTTAAAAAAGTAAATAAGGAAAAATATATGATAAAGGTATAAACAAAAGAAAACAATAAACTTTAATGTCTTCAGATAATTTTACCCCACGACATGACATTGTGGAGAGATAGGATGACATATTTGTATTTATGAATACATTTAGATGAGCCCAAAAAGAAATCAGAAAACTGATTAGCTGTCATGTGTTGTTGCATATTTCAGCTATTTATCTGCGCACACTGTACAAAAACAATGGCAGCCCTTTTCTCCATAATCCCGCAATAATGCTAATGCACCTCCATAATCCTTGCAAATCGGGCTAGCTGGCTGTACTTCTGACGCCTTTATTCTCACATAAATCCTTATATTAACATATTTATTAATAATTATTGTCCTACATGCTGATGCCAGGCTAGAGACACAGGCTGAGAAATAAAAACACAAGCTTGCTCTTTACAAAGGACGTTACCCGCCTGCACGTACCTGGCCCGACCTATCTTTGTATACACCAGCGCGTCTGTGTTTAGTCTCTGAGACTTTCGCCGTCCAGCCTGCCCTTATCTGTGCCCGAACAATAGGCAGTCTGCTGCCGCTTTATTTGTAAATTGACTTGAGTAGAAAGATTATGATTATTGTGAAACATAGATGGGAGACATCATATTAATGTTCAGGAGAAAACATCAGCCTACATAGCATTGGCGGCTAGGAAACTGCCTCAGTTACTGTATGACCACAATGTACACCATGTATTGTACAAGGGTCTTTAAAACACTTTTCAAGCTGAATTTAAGGCAAACAGAATAAATACATTTATGGAAACTTTTACCTGCCAAAGGATTTGTATTTTTTATCTATGCAGTCCTGAGAATCACACAGCCCTGCAAACTGCACAGCCCTGATAGCAGGGGAGGGAGACATGCTTTCTCTCTGTAACAGTAGCATACTTCATCTGATTGGCTCCTTGTGCTGTCTTTCCAACCCCCAGTCTGAGCTCTGCAGTACAGAATACAAGGCTGATACAAAGCTGATACAATGTCAAATTCAGGTACTGACATTTAAAAATACATATAAGGACATATTATTGATCACAGAGCTGCAATGACACCTTGTCACTTACACCACACATACATGTGACCTCATGGAAGTGGGCTTTCTTCTTTTGTGGAGCTACATATATGCGGCATGATTTTGTGCTGGAAGCACACCCTAATGGACTAATGATCAGGAATTAAGGCATATGTGTCAAACACAAGGCCCGCGGGTCGAATCCGGCCCTCCAGGCCATTTCATGTGGCCCTCACACCTCTCCTGCATCTGCAGAAGAGCTCCAGCCCTCCTCTGGTCCTCCCCAAGATCCTGTACTTTCTGCTTTCCAGCATTGCCTCCAGCTTCTTCCCAGCAGCAGTACAAGGCAATGGGGGTGCACTGTGATGTACGGGAGGGCGGGGAACTCAACTTCTGATGGTGGAGAGGCTCTTGATGTCTTATGCAAGGGTCGGGAATGCTCTGGACATCTAGTCTTACAGATACAACCAGCCCTTTTTAGGGCAATCATAATGCTGATGTAGCCCGCAATTAAATTGAGTTTGACACCCCTGAATTAAGGGATCGTGTGAGCTTACCATGATAGGCAGACATGGTGATTACTTGTGTTTGAGCCCGCTCCTGTATCTCTTTCTCCTCTGTGCAAAAGTCTGTTCAAAGCAAAAAAAAAAAAAGAAACAATAGTTAAAGCGGAACAAAATCTGTATGTAGCACTACCCCCTTGAGGGTTGCTGGTTAGTGGGTGTTCTTCAGCACTACCGTGACCCTGTGAACCGTCCAGCCCACCTGACACTCTAGGTTCAGACATAGTGTATACACCTTTAAGGAACACACTGACACAGTATAAATGAGCTTTAACGTTTACTCAATGAATAAGAAGTGATATTATGTCAGTCAGCTAAACCCTGCATAAACGATCAGGGTTCAGCAGGACTAACACAGAAAACAACAGGTAAACATAATGTTACTATATCAAGGAACAGTATTCGATGTAATATTCTATATTCTAGAAGTATATAGATATTCTGTACTGTATTAAAGAAATACTCAAGTTAAAGAAGAACTCTGCGCTAATCTATACTGTCAGTATTCTAATTAAAGATATGGCAATATAACGAGAACATGTCCCCTTTACCCACTTCGGGACCGGAAGATGATTACTTAGGTAATAGATTGAGGACTTAGGTAATAGATTGAGGAATAGGACCATGGTTTTCTCTGAAATAATGCCTGTACCTCGAGCCACACAGGAGAGGCAGAAGATGATTAGGGAACTTAACAAGTGGCTGAGGAATTGGTGTAGGAAGGAGGGGTTTGGGTTCCTGGAGAACTGGGCTGACTTCTCAGTCGGCTACCGGCTCTTTAGTAAGGATGGGCTGCACCTTAATGGGGACGGTACAGCTCTTTTGGGGAGAAAGATGGCCACCAAGTTGGAGGGGCTTTTAAACTAGGAGACAGGGGGAGGGCTCAGAAGTAGAATCAGTCAGGAGGGAGCAGAGGACTGAAGGCAGTTGTAGGGTCAGCAGCGACAGTAGGGACATAACGTCAATTGGTAGGTCTGTGAGGAAAAACCTCCGACCAATCAGGACTAAACATAACCGCCAATCACGTTTAACTTCTGTAAAACTAAGAGGGGTATATGCTAATGCCAGGAGCCTAGCTAATAAAATGGATGAGTTGGAAATGTTAGTACATGAGGATGACATAGACCTTGTGGGAATAACAGAGACTTGTTTCGACCCCTCACATGACTGGCTGGCCAATATCCAAGGGTATTCGGTGTACCGGAAGGACAGGGTAGGAAAAAGAGGGGGAGGGGTATGTCTCTATGTCAAGAACAATATAAAAGTGATAGAAAGGAGTGACATTACGGATGGGATGAGCATGGATTTAGAATCTGTGTGGGTAGAACTCCATAGGGAAGGAGAAAAGGGAAAAGTAATTGTGGGGGTTTGCTATAGGCCACCTAACCAAGGGGAGGAGGTAGAGCTGGAATTTTTAGCACTAATGGGTAAAGTGGCAAAATTGGGATCAGTCATCATATTGGGGGACATCAATTATCCCGACATTGACTGGGATGAGGGGATTACACACACACAGAAGGCCCGTCTATTCACGGAAACCTTACTGGATAATTACATGTCACAGTTGGTGGATTCCCCTATCAGAGAAAACGCAGTTCTGGATCTATTGATCACTAATGACCCAGACATAATCTGGGAGGTAGGAGTCCAGGAAAACCTGGGCTCTAGCGATCACAGGATGATCACATTTAGTATAAATAACAATATAACAAGGCAAGTGGGGAACATAAGAACCCTAAATTTCAGAAGGGCAAACTTTCCAAAATTGTACTCATTGATGGAAAGGGTAAACTGGGACCAAACCCTGGGATCACTGACCACTGAGGATAAATGGGAATGCTTTAGGAACATATTAAGCAAATGCATCTTGCAGTGCATTCCTATGGGAAATAAATTTAGAAGAGACAAAGCCAAACCTGGCTGGCTAAACCGCAGCGTTAAAAAACTTATTAGGGGAAAAAAATTGGCCTTCAAGAAATATAAATCAGAGGGCACAGTATCGGCTTTCGAGCAATACAAGGAGGCAAATAAGAAAAGTAAACAAGAAATCAAGATGGCTAAAATCAACTTTGAGAGACAAATAACGGAGGATAGTAAAAAAAAAACCAAAGAAATTCTTTAAATATATCAACAGCAAAAAAACTAAGGCAGAGCATATTGCACACATAATTAACAATGATGGGAGGATGGTTACAGAGGACACTGAAAAAGTAACCGTGCTGAATGCTTTTTTCTCGTCAGTCTTTACACAGGAAAAGGAGGGGTACACTGACCATGACTGTATGGAGTACACTGACCATGACTGTATGGTTAGTAGTAATACACAGGACTTGCCACTATGGCTAACCGAGGGTGTAATCAGGGAAAGGCTGGATAAACTGAACACAAACAAATCAAAAGGCCCGGATGGAGTACATCCTAGAGTACTCAAGGAACTCAGTAAGGTTATATCTAGACCACTATTCCTGATCTTTGCTGACAGTATTAGGACAGGAGATGTACCAGGGGATTGGAGGAAAGCTAACGTGATTCCAATATTCAAAAAGGGGCAGAGGCATATCCCGGGAAATTATAGGCCTGTCAGTTTGACATCAATAGTATGTAAACTACTGGAGGGGATGATAAGGGACTATATCGTAGAGTTTGCTAAAGACAACAACATCATCAGCGGTAATCAGCACGGGTTTACAAATGGGCGTTCTTGTCAAACCAATCTCTTAATATTCTACGAGAAGGTGAGCTGTGAGCTAGATAGGGGCAGACCAGTGGATGTGGTGTACTTGGATTTCGCTAAGGCGTTTGATAAAGTTCCCCACAAGCGCTTAATTTTTAAAATAAGGTCTGCAGGTATCGACAGCAGGGTTTGCTCCTGGATACGGAACTGGCTAAAAGGCCGTGTCCAAAGGGTGGTAATAAACAGCGCATACTCAGACTGGTCTGAGGTAGTAAGCGGGGTCCCCCAAGGCTCAGTCCTAGGACCAACCTTGTTCAATTTATTCATGAACAGCATTGAGGACGGGATCAGTAGTTCAATATCAGTTTTTGCTGATGACACAAAATTAGGCAGAGCAATAACTGCACAGCAAGAAGCAGATATCCTACAGAATGACCTGGACAAAATAACGGAGTGGGCAACGACTTGGCAAATGAGGTTTAAGGTGGAGAAGTGTAAGGTTTTGCACTTGGGGACTAAAAACATAAAAGCACAATACACGTTAGGAGGGGAATCAAAAATGGAGAAGGATCTGGGAGTCTTGGTTGATGATAGACTAGGCAACAGCATGCAATGTCAAGCGGCAGCTACCAAGGCTAGCAGAATATTAGCATGCATAAAGAAAGGGATGTTTTCCAGAGATAAGACTATAATCCTTCCACTTTATAAAACTCTGGTCCGACCTCATCTGGAGTATTCTGTCCAGTTCTGGTCGCCAGTCCTCAGGAGGGATGTGTTGGAGCTGGAGAGAGTACAGAGAAGGGCAACTAAACTAATTATGGGATTGGAGGACCTTGATTATGAAGGATACACACATTAGTGGAGTGTGCTTATTAAGATCTTATGTTACGCGGATACGTCAGCAGAGCACTAAAAACCAGGGGACTTTAGGGACATTCCCTGGGAAGTGCGGGCAAAAAAGGATAGAGGTGGGTAAATGGCATTTTCACATGGCCGTCTAGAAAGTAATTGACATGCTGGGTTTCAAAGAGGAACTACAGCAAGTTTATTTTAATTGCTAAAATTTTAAAAACAAATTGAAGTCTTGCACCTTTTTGTCTCTTTATTCCCAGTTTTTGCCTGAATATACCCTAAATATATATCTATCTTTTAGTGGAAAAGTAGTCCCTGGTGTTCCACACTAGTGCTCTGTGGTGGCCACAACCACCACCACAAGTGTATTCACACAAAACAGTAGAGTTGGAGGGGGCATGCCTCTTAAATTACAGAGCAAAAGGCAGCATAGTCACATTCTGGACTGCACATTCATATGAAGCACCCATAAACATGGGTGAAAAATATGCTGCATTTAGATGCATAAAGCGCCATATTTATTCAACGGATTTGAATGCATATACCGGGAAATTATAGGCTGGTCAGTCTGACATCAGTAGTATGTAAACTTCTGGAGGGGATGATAAGGGACTATATCGTAGAGTTTGCTAAGGACAACAGCATCATCAGTAGTAACCAGCACGGGTTTACAAATGGGCGTTCTTGTCAAACCAATCTCTTAACATTCTACGAGGAGGTGAGCTGTGAGTTAGATAGGGGCAAACCAGTGGATGTGGTGTACCTAGATTTCGCTAAGGCGTTTGATACAGTTCCCCACAAGCGCTTAATTTATAAAATAAGGTCTGCAGGTATCGACAGCAGGGTTTGCTCTTGGATACGGAACTGGCTAAAAGGGCGTGTCCAAAGGGTGGTAATAAACAGCGCATACTCAGACTGGTCTGAGGTAGTAAGCGGGGTGCCCCAGGGCTCAGTCCTGGGACCAACCTTGTTCAATTTATTCATAAACAACATTGAGGACGGGATCAGTAGTTCGTTATCAGTTTTTGCAGATGACACAAAATTGGCCAGGGCAATAACTGCACAGCATGAAGCAGATATCCTACAGAATGACCTGGACAAAATAACGGAGTGGGCAACGACATAGCAAATGAGGTTTAACGTGGAGAAGTGTAAGGTTTTGCACTTGGGGACTAAAAACATAAAAACACAATACACGTTAGGAGGGGAACCCTTGGGGGAATCAAAAATGGAGAAGGATCTGGGAGTCTTGGTTGATGATAGATTAGGCAACAGCATGCAATGTCAAGCAGCAGCTGCCAAGGCCAGCAGATTATTAGCATGCATAAAAAAGGGATGTATTCCAGAGATAAAACTATAATCCTTCCACTTTATAAAACTCTGGTCCGACCGCATCTGGAGTATTCTGTCCAGTTCTGGTCGCCAGTCCTCAGGAGGGATGTGTTGGAGCTGGTGAGAGTTCAGAGAAGGGCAACTAAACTGATTAGGGGATTGGAGGACCTTAACTATGAAGAGCGTCTGCAATCGCTCGATTTATTCTCCCTGGAGAAGAGACGTCTGAGGGGGGACATAATAGCAATTTATAAATATCTTAACCGGTTGCCGACCGCCGCACGACTATATACTGCGGCGGTCAGCCCCGGCCAGGCAGAGTGACGTATCGGTACGTCACTCGCCTGTCACTGACTTGCGAGCCTATCGCGGGCGGGCGCGCGCCCGCCGAGGCGCGCGCCCGCCGCGGCTCGTTCACAGGCAAGTCAGTGCGTGTGACCGGCGGACTCGATGTCCGCCGGCCACACTACGATCGCTCCTGTGAAGGGAGAAAGACAGAGCAGCTTGTGTAAACAAGCTGCCTGTCAGTTCTCCCTGTGTAAAAGTAAAGATCTGACCGTTCTACTATGTAGAACGGTTGATCTTTGCTTTTACACCAATAGCCATGTCCCTACACAGTAGAAAGCACGCCCCTAGGACACACTTAACCCCTCCCTGTCCAATAAAGTTAACCCCTTCCCTGCCAGTGTCATTTTTGCAGTAACAGTGCATATGTATAGCACTGATTACTGCAGTAATGTCACTGGTAACCCCAAAAGTGTCAAAAATGTCAGTCAAGGGTCCGATCTGTCCGCCGCAATGTCGCAGTACCGAAAAAAAAATCGCAGATCGCCGCCATTATGCGTTAAAAAAAAAACACCAAAAATGACAAAAATCTTTCTCTTTGTTAGTAAACGCGATAACTTTTGCGCAAACCAATCAAAATACGCTTTTTGCGATTTTTTTTACCAAACATAGGTAGCGTAAAACAAATTGGCCGAAAAATGTTAAAAAAATTTTGATTTTTACTTTTTTTTTTGGGGAATTTCATATAAAAAAATGTGAAAAATATTGTTATTTTTGCAAAATTTACGCTCTTTTTTTGTTTATAGCGCGTGATCAAAAAATCGCACAGGTGATCAAATACCACCAAAAGAAAGCTCTGTTTGTGGGAAAAAAAGGACGTCAAATTCGTTTAGGTACAGCGTCGCACGACCGCGCAATTGTCCGTTAAAGTCACGCAGTAAAAAATCGCAAAAAAAACCCTGGTCCTTTAGCAGCCAAATCCTCCGGGGCTTAAGTGGTTAATGGGGATCTCAGCTTAGAAAAAAAGCTGTTCATTCGAAGGGATTGCATGAGGACTCGAGGACATACAATGCGATTAGAGGAGAAGCATTTTAACCTCAGGCAACGAGGGGGGTTCTTTACTGTTAGGGCTACAAGATTGTGGAATTGTCTACCACAAGAGGTGGTTTCTGCGGGAAGTATGGTGGCTTTCAAAAGACTCTTAGACTTGCATCTCAAGGATCAGAACATTCAGGGCTATGTTGAACTGGATGGACTATTGTCTTTATTCAACCTCACCTACTATGTAACTATGTAACTATGTAAGATTTTCCCCCATAATGACCAGGCCATATTTTGCGTTTCGGCACTGCGTTACTTTAACAGACAATTGAAAAAAAAAGAGCGACAATTCTGGAAAAAAAAACAATATTTTTCACTTTCTACTATATAACATTCCCAAAAAAAATTAAATCAAATTTTTTTAACATTTTAGGCCAATTTGTTTTCTGCTACATGTTTTTGGTAAATAAAATCGCAATAAGCATATTTTGATTGGTTTGCGCAAAAGTTATCTCGTCTACTAACTACGGGAAAGATTTATGTCATTTTTATTGTTTTTTTTTTTTCTAGTAATGGCAGCGATTTGCGATTTTTTGCGGGACTGCGACATTGCGGCGGACAGATCGGACCCCTAACTGACATTTTTGAGGCGACCAGTGACATTACTACAGTAATCAGTGCTAAAAATATGCACTGTTACTGTAATAATGACACTGGCAGGGAAAGGGTTAGCACTGTGGGTAATCAAGGGGTTAAATGGGAGCCTAGGGGAGTGATTCAAACTGTGGGGGGCGTGGCTTGTGAAATGACCATAGAGACCTGTGTTCCTATATAGACGGATCACAGGAGCTCTATGATCATTCCAGGGAAAAGAACGGTCAGCTGTGTTTACAACAGCTGATGGTTCTTCTCTCTCAGCGGGGAACGATCGTGGGTGTCAGGCGGCAATCGGAGCTGCCTGCCCCGTGCATCGGCTTCCCCACTGCCGAGTGGGGGCGGGAGCACGCCACAGGTGGCACGCGCTCACCCCCTAGCTGCAGGCGCGCGACCAACATAGGTCTACGTCGGTTCGCACAGGAGGGCTGCACTGCCGCAGTAAAAGGTGGCGGGCGGTCGGGAAGCGGTTAAGAGCAACTATACAGCAATGTCCCTCCCCTTAGCAAGGCCTTGCTAATGTTCTTCACAGGCAGTTGGAGCTCATGCAAGACAATTTCCACTGTGGTTTAATATAGCAAGATGTTAAATTGTAATCCTAAGGGGTCTGGTATCTGCCTCACTGTTTGTGTTCAGGGTAAAGGTAAGGTGTATACTTGCAGTCTGAATCAAAGGCAGGCACCAACTCTGATGTCCGTCTGTGAGGGCCCTATGGAACAGGCGATGCGGTCTCCCACGTCTTGGCATCTGGAAAATTTGCTGTGCTCTGCTGCCTCAGGACATTCAACCGACCTCCACTTTCTCTCTCGTCGTTACTGCAGCGACATCCGCAGAGTTTTGTAAGTGGGTCAGGCCTCGTGCAGTAGGTCGCAATCTGCTATCTCCCACAAATTTAGCAGGCTGATGTGCACATGATGTGTCCCAAGAGCAAGAGAATTCAAATCTGTGCAGCAGATAATTTTATAACTCCTCCCAACTCCCCCTTTGCTTCCTGGAAAGGTAGTTTCCTGAACAATCCAAGCTCATGATCAGCACTCTGCAAAAGACTACAGCTCCCACAATGCCAATCTTCCAGTTCCTGCATGATGACAAGTCCAACATTAACGGGGAACAAGAACAATTCCAACTAACAAAAGATAAGTCTGTACACGTAAACATGGTAGTTCGGACCCGGCTACATGTAGATTTAAAGAGTTACTAAACCCACAACAGTAAAATCAGTCTGTATATGCAGTAAAGCATGCTTGTTTTACTCACTGTGCAACCTAATGTGTTAATCCGGCGCATTGTGTAAAAAGGCTGTTTGATTTTGTATGCACAGATCCTCCTCTTCTTCCACTGACTCCAGAACATGCCTGGATAAAACAAAGTCTTTGGAGTCAGTCAGGCCGCACATGCTCAGTTTGGTGTGTATTGCTAGGGGGTGCATGTGATCAGCACAGGGCCAATCAGCACTGTCCAGACAGAGGATCAGGGATCCTGATAGAACAGCTCAATGTAGTATGAAAACTCTTCCTACAATCTTCACCAGGAACTTATAGCAGTCACAAGATTGCTATATACTGCTGATGAGAAAAGGTAATTAGCTGTTTATATTTACTAAAATAATTGCATTTCCATGTTCTGTGTACTGTGGGAGACAAGATATAGGAAATGCAAGTTCTGGGATTCGTAACACTTTAACAGTTTCAAAAAAACAATTACATTCCGGCAAGTGCTGGGAATGTAACTGTCCCATTTGCTTGTACTCTCAACCAAACTGTAAAACCATCAAATGGCTGGAGTCATAATAACTGATCACATGTGCAGCATCATGGCAGTTGAAGATGAAACAGAAGCTAAGGTGACAGCTTCCTTGGCTGAAAGGGATAGTAGGGTTTAGTTCTGCTTTAAGGCCGGCCATACACGGTTTGAATCTCGGCAAGTTCAGCAGAAAGCATCTGAGATTTGAACTGTCAATGGGCAGGCTGAATGTACCAAGTTGATCAATCGATCCACTTGGGTACAGCCAGCCTGCCAGATTCTTTTGCGATTTTTGCTAGCTGCTATAGCCGCCAGCGATAATCACTGCCTTCTCCCAGCAGGGGTGGCTTCCAAAGGAAACTTGCACCATTTATGGTCAGTCTATGCTGTCTAGCGGGCTAAGCAAAAATAAACTATGCAGATGGAGGAATCTTCCCTGCTGGGAAATTGCTCAAAAGATCGACTTCTGTTGAGTAGCGATGGCCATATACTGATTGAAATTCAGCCAGTCCCTGCTGAACCAGACAAATTTTGATCAGTGTATTACCAGCTTTTAGTATACGGTTTGTAAAAGAAATACAATGTAACGATACTAGGGAATACTAGGGAATACTAACCAATGTTAGTATGTTAGTATAAATGTTAAAATGTATCTCTTGTTACAAAAAGGTACATATTTCCTATACTTCTCCACTCCACCTAGTGAGCAAAATGTGGTAATCTACTTCTGCAACCTCCTTTCACAGTTAGAAATGGCAGCGAGGCAGGGAAATTACATCGTAATGGGGGACTTAAAATACCCCCCATATTGATTGGGCAGAGGGGACAGCACACTCAGTAAAGGCCTGTCATTTCATGAATGTCTTACAAGACAACTTCATGTCTCAACTGGTGGATTCCCAGACTAAAATGAAAGCATTGTTAGATTTATTAATTACGAATGATCCAAGTCTGGACTCAGATATGGCAATACAGGACAACTTGGGATCTAGCAATCACAGAATGATCACATTCAGCGTAAATCATTGGAAAAGGAGGCATGAGGGTACCACTAGAAAACTAAATTTCAAACAAGCAAACTTTTCTGAACTGTGCTCAACACTACTAGACATCAGTTGGGACCAAATCCTAAAAACATTGAACACGGAAGAAAAATGGGATTGCTTTAGGAACATATTAAACAAAGGTATCACACAGAGCATTCCAATGGGAAATAAATATACACGATCAAAGCTTAAACCTGGGTGGATAAAACATAACATAAAAAGTCTTATTAAAGATAAAAAAAAATGGCCTCTAAAAACTATAAAGCAGATTAATCATTGTCAGCATTCCAACACTACAAGTAATGTAATAATAAGTATAAGAACGTAATTCTTTGGATATATTAACAGTAAAAAAGCTAAATCAGAGCACATTGCGTACATAAAATAGGATGATGGGAGAATGGTTACTGATGACACAGAGAAGGCAACACTAAATACTTTTTTATCTTCAGTTTTTACACAGGAAAAAGAGGGGTATACCAACCACACAAGAAAAGACTAGATAAGCTTAACACAAATGAATAACCAGGACCGGATGGCTTACACCCGAATCTCCTCAAATACCTCAGTCAGGTTATAACTAGCCCATTGTTCCCAATTTTTGTGGACAGCATGATTACAGGAATTGTACCAGCTGATTGGAAAAAAACAATGTGGTACCAATATTCAAAAAAGGGCAGAGACATATTCCTGGAAATTACAGCTCAGTTAGCCTAACATCAGTAGTAGGTAAACTCTTGAAGGGGATGATAAGGCACTATATCCAAGAGTTTTCTGAAGAAAATAGTATCATTGTTAGTAATCAGCATGGGTTTATGAAGGGTCATTCCTGCCAGACCAGTCTGTTAACATTCTAGGAGGAAGTGAGCTGCCATCTGGATAGGGGGAGGCCAGTGGATGTGGGGTATCTGGATTTTGCAAAAGCATTAAATATGGTTCCCCACAAAGCTTAATCTACAAGCTGAGATCTGTAGGCATGGACCATGAGGTATGTTCTTGGATAGAAATCTAGTTACAGAGGCGTGTCCAAAGGGTGGTGATAAATAATGTGTACTCAGACTGGTCTAGAGTGGTAAGTGGGGTACCCCAGGGCTCTCTCTTGGGACCAATTCTGTTTAATTTATTCATAAATTATATAGAGGATGGGATAAATAGTTCAATCTTCGTTTTTTGTGGACGACACAAAAATAAGTAGCGCAATTACTTCACATCGGGATATTGAATATTTACAGAAGGACCTGAACAAAAACATGGGGTGGGCAACTACATGGCAAATGAGGTTTAATGTGGAGAAATGTCATGCACTTGGGGGCTAAAAACATAACCGATAACAACTCACTGGGGGGGGGGGGATCTGGGGGAATCAAGGATGGAGAAAGATCTGGGGGTCCTAGTAGATAACAGACTGAGCAATAGCATGCAATGTCAAGCTGCAGCTACCAAAGCTGGCATAATTTTAGCATGCATAAAAAAGGGGATATACTCCAGAGATAAAAATATATAAAACTCTGGTAAGGCCACATCTGGAGTATTCTGTCCAGTTCTGGTCACCAGTCCTAAGAAGGGAGGTACTGGAGCTGGAAAGGGTCCAGAGAAGGGCAATGAAAATAATAAAGGGACTGGAGGACCTCAATTATGAGGAACGACTACAGGCACTAAATTTGTTCTTGCTTGTGAAGAGACGCTTGAGAGGGGGACATGATAGTGATTTACAAATACCTCAATGGTGATTACAGTGTAGTAAAAAACTATTCAGTCTCAAGGAGTATAAAAGGACATGAGGCCACACAATGAAATTGGAGGAGAAGCTGTTTAACCTTAAACTGCGTAGGGTGTTTTTTACTGTCAGGGTGATAAGGATGTGGAACTCTCTTCCACAATTGGTGGTGGAATATTGTGGAAGTATTGATATTTTTAAAAGATTATTGGACAAGCACAACATACAAGGAAATGGGGAAATAATTACCAACACTAACACACGTACACCTACACAGGTTGAACAGGATGGACTATTGTCTTTTTTCAACCTTACCTACTATATAATGATGTAACTATTAAAGAACATTCACTCGGAAAACAAAATAGTGTAAAGAACATTTGTTTTTGCCAAATTCGCAAAGAAGAAATGTACATTCATATTCACTGGATGAAAGGATAGGATAGGAGAGGAAAGGAAAGGATACAATGGAGAGAATCAGAGTACATACAGGATTACGGAGAAATTAAAATGGATTTGGATATATTTTTTTACTTTTGTTAGTTTATATATTTGTATCCTGTTTTATCACAGTTTTTATAAAATGTTTGCTTTAAAAGGGAAAGTTTAGGGCTCAATTGCTCCAGCAGCTGTATTAAACTGTGGCTGCTTGTTTGTGCTGTGAAGAGAGCCATGCCAAAGTGTTATAATTTAAACCTCTCACTGTTTACATTTTCCTTTTTTTTTTAAACTTTACTGAAAAGTCACAAAGGGCTCCTTAATGTATATAACCCCAAATGTTGTCTATTGGAAGTACTTGAGGATTTAGATCTACCATCTAGGACCATAAGTTTTTTTTAGGCTGGGTTCGCACATATGCGAATTGGATGTGGGTTTCACCGGCTCTCAATGGACCTGGTTCACACAGCTCTGGGACAGCTGCAGTCCGCATTGGAAAAGGGCCCTGTGCGTCTTTGGCTCTGTTTCAGGTGCAAATTCAGGCAAAAATTTGGACCTGATTCGCACCTAAATCAGTGATCAGTGACCCGCAGCCTCATCAAGGTGAACCTGGCCTAAAACTACAGCTCTTCTATGCTAGGAAAACAATTGCTCTGCATTGGATAAAGGCTGATGGTCTCCACCTGGGCCTATGGAAAAACTGATTAATCAAAACCTTCTGCTTTATAAGTTGACATATGAGGCGAGAAGTTTCCCTAACAAATTCTGAAAATATGGGGACCATGGATAGACTCTCACAATACTAGTGATTCCTTGCTTCATTTAGTCACAGATCCTCCCCCCTAGTATGCTCTAACATTGCGCCTCTATCTTCTGATGATAGAGTGTTGTGTATAACAAACCTATTCTAATCATTGATGGCTTAATATTTCCTGACAAAAATGGTAATATGGGTGAGCACCAGTTACTGTACAATAATGTATTATTTGTAGTTACGTACCACCTAGGTTTATGGGTAATTGTGTTGGTTTTGTTCGCATTACTCCTTGTGTATCACTGCAATATAGTGTTGATTATTACTATGTGGACATATCTATTGCCAATACTATGCAACTTATGATATTGCTTTATTTCCATGTGTATTGTATGATTGATATACACAATTTTTTGAATAAAGACGAGTTAAAAAAATAAAAAAGTCACCAAGGGTTGTGATAAGGTGTAGTGCATTGCAGCACATTACAGTAGAAAAAAAATCCTATTTTTTAGCACATACCATTGCAGTACGGTGTGCAGTACAGTAGTGCGAACTGAGCTCATAGGACTCAAGGCAAATTGCCTCACCTATGCCTTAGGACTGTGTTGGGCAAGGCCAACACATATGGTGTGAATGGTCCCTTAGGCCTCATTTATACATAGATGGATGAGCAGGGGGGGGGGATAAAAAGTGGCCACACTTTTACTGCCCCCTCTATGACTGCCAAGCCATAAGTTAATATGGCCACATGGTTACCCGGTGGCCACAGCACATGGTAACACACCACTGTGCCTTCATGTTTACGAAAGAAGCAGTTTCTGACACACATGTGTTAATGCATCGGGACCCAAGGTGTGAATGGGCCTTTAGGGGTTGTCACTGGAACTGGAGGTGAAAGTGACATCTTCCAATGGGGTCACTTGTTCTGGTGAGAGCTGCCTAACAGGAGATTGCACTCAGTTTTAGGAATCTTTTTCTGACTTCCAGTTGTGTACAAAGGGAACTCTCCTCAATCAGACATGGACAATAAAAACTGACATATCCGCACCCCTCCCTAATTAACTCAAAAACGAAAAAAATAAATGTTCTGGTCAGTAGAGTTCCCCTATAATGTATGGTGTATGTAGAGTTCTCCAATATTGTATTGTTTCCACAATGCATACCCCTCCCCCCCCCCCCCCGTAGATCTCTCCTCCCACGGCTATATACCTAAATATGGGGTGTACCTGCAACACAGAAGTCCCAGCCAGTGTTAATTTCGTCGACTAAAACCGACTAAAACGTTTTCGTCGACTAACACAATTCAGATGACTAAAATACGACTAAAACTAAAATGGCATTTTAGTCTTAAGACTAAAATATGACTAAAACTAAAATGGCATTTTAGTCAAAAGACTATAACTAAAACTAAATCGAAATTCGCTGCCAAAAATTAACACTGGTGCATGCTCAAAGCATAAATAATAACATATTAGATTTTTCACTCCAGGACCAGCAGTAGTATATAATGAGTTTGGAAATTGTAGAGAAATGCTTAAATAATGCATTACAAATTACAATTGAACTACACCCATTTGATTATAGATGACTAAAACGAGTTTTAGTCGACTAAAATGTAGGGCGTTTTAGTCGACTAAAATATACTGGAGTTTTAGTCGACTAAATACGACTAAAACTAAAACACTTGCAGAAGACTAAAATGGGACTAAAACTAAAATGCCATTTTAGTCCTAAGACTAAAACTAAATTGAAATTTGCTGCCAAAATTAACACTGGTCCCAGCACACTATTAGTTTCCACAAGCACTCTGGAGTTCCCCCATAATGTTTTATGTGTGTAATGTTCCCCAATATTACATAGTGTCTTTAGAAATCCCCCATAATGCATGGTGTTTGTAGAGTTCTCCCATAATGTATAATGTCTGTAGCATTCCCCATAATATATGGAGTCTGTAGAGTTCTCCCATAATGTATAATGTCTGTAGAGTTTTTCCATACATTTTGGAGTCTGTAGAGTTCTCCCATAATATATAATGTCTGTAGAGTTCCCCATAATATATATGGAGTCTGTAGAGTTCTCCCATAATATATGGAGTCTGTAGAGTTCTCCCATGATGTATAATTTCTGTAGAGTTCTCCCATAATATTTGGAGTCTGTAGAATTCGCCAATAATATTTGGAGTCTGTAGAGTTCCCCCATAATATATGGAGTCTGTAGAGTTCTCCCATAATGTCTGTAGAGTTCCCCCATAATGTAAAATGTCTGTAGAGTTCCCCCATAATGTAAAATGTCTGTAGAGTTCTCCCATAATGTATAATGTCTGTAGAGTTCCCCCATAATGTATAATGTCTGTAGAGTTCCCCTATAATATTTTGAGTCTGTAGAGTTCCCCCATAATGTATAATGTCTATAGAGTTCCCCCATAATATATAATGTCTGTAGAGTTCCCCCATAATATATGAAGTCTGTAGAGTTCCCCCATAATGTATGGATTCTGTAGAGTCCCCAATAATGTATGGATTCTGTAGAGTTCCCCCATAATGTATGGATTCTGTAGAATTCCCCCATAATATATGGATTTTGTAGAGTTCTCCCATAATGTATGGAGTCTGTAGAGTTCTCCCATAATGTATGGAGTCTGTAGAGTTCTCCCATAATGTATGGATTCTGTAGAATTCCCCCATAATATATGGAGTCTGTAGAGTTCCCCAATAATATATGAAGTCTGTAGAGTTCTCCCATATTGTATGGATTCTGTAGAGTTCCCCCATAATGTATGGATACTGTAGAGTTCCCCCATAATGTATGGAGTCTGTAGAGTTCTCCCATAATATATAATGTCTGTAGAGTTCTCCCATAATGTATGGATTCTGTAGAGTTCCCCCATAATATATGAAGTCTATAGAGTTCTCCCATATTGTATGGATTCTGTAGAGTTTCCCCATAATATATGGATTCTGTAGAGTTCCCCATAATGTATGGATTCTGTAGAGTTCCCCCATAATATATGAAGCCTGTAGAGTTTACCCATAATATATGGATTCTGTAGAGTTATCCCGTAATTTATAATGTCTGTAGAGTTCCCCCATAATGTATGGAGTCTGTAGAGTTCCCCATAATGTATGGAGTCTGTAGAGTTCCCCATAATGTATGGATTCTGTAGAGTTCCCCCATAATATATGAAGCCTGTAGAGTTTACCCATAATATATGGATTCTGTAGAGTTATCCCGTAATGTATAATGTCTGTAGAGTTCCCCATAATGTATGGAGTCTGTAGAGTTTCCCCATAATGTATGGAGTCTGTAGAGTCCCCCCATAATATATGGATTCTGTAGAGTTCCCCCATAATGTATGGATTCTGTAGAGTTCCCCCATAATGTATGGATTCTGTAGAGTTATCCCGTAATGTATAATGTCTGTAGAGTTCCCCAAAATGTATGGATTCTGTAGAGTTCCCCCATAATGTATGGATTCTGTAGAGTTCCCCCATAATGTATGGATTCTGTAGAGTTCCCCATAATGCATGGATTCTGTAGAGTTCCCCCATAATATATGAAGCCTGTAGAGTTTACCCATAATATATGGATTCTGTAGAGTTATCCCGTAATTTATAATGTCTGTAGAGTTCCCCCATAATGTATGGAGTCTGTAGAGTTCCCCATAATGTATGGAGTCTGTAGAGTTCCCCATAATGTATGGATTCTGTAGAGTTCCCCCATAATATATGAAGCCTGTAGAGTTTACCCATAATATATGGATTCTGTAGAGTTATCCCGTAATGTATAATGTCTGTAGAGTTCCCCAAAATGTATGGAGTCTGTAGAGTTTCCCCATAATGTATGGAGTCTGTAGAGTCCCCCCATAATATATGGATTCTGTAGAGTTCCCCCATAATGTATGGATTCTGTAGAGTTCCCCCATAATGTATGGATTCTGTAGAGTTATCCCGTAATGTATAATGTCTGTAGAGTTCCCCAAAATGTATGGATTCTGTAGAGTTCCCGCATAATGTATGGAGTCTGTAGAGTCCCCCCATAATGTATGGATTCTGTAGAGTTCCCCCATAATGTATGGATTCTGTAGAGTTCCCCCATAATGTATGGATTCTGTAGAGTTCCCCATAATGTATGGATTCTGTAGAGTTCCCCATATTGTATGGAGTCTGTAGAGTTCCCGCATAATGTATGGAGTCTGTAGAGTCCCCCCATAATGTATGGATTCTGTAGAGTTCCCCCATAATATATGGATTCTGTAGAGTTCCCCCATAATGTATGGAGTCTATAGAGTCCCTCCATAATGTATGGAGTCTATAGAGTTCCCCATAATGTATGGATTCTGTAGAGTTTCCCATAATGTATGGAGTCTGTAGAGTTCCCCCATAATGTATGGATTCTGTAGAGTTCCCCCATATTGTATGGATTCTGTAGAGTTCCCCATAATGTATGGAGTCTATAGAGTTCCTCCATAATGTATGGAGTCTGTAGAGTTCCCCCATAATGTATGGATTCTGTAGAGTTCCCCCATAATGTATGGATTCTGTAGAGTTCCCCCATAATGTATGGATTCTGTAGAGTTCCCCATAATGTATGGAGTCTGTAGAGTTCCCGCATAATGTATGGATTCTGTAGAGTTCCCCATAATGTATGGATTCTGTAGAGTTCCCCATAATGTATGGATTCTGTAGAGTTCCTCCATAATGTATGGAGTCTGTAGAGTTCCCGCATAATGTATGGATTCTGTAGAGTTCCCCATAATGTATGGATTCTGTAGAGTTCCCCATAATGTATGGAGTCTGTAGAGTTCCCGCATAATGTATGGAGTCTGTAGAGTCCCCCCATAATGTATGGATTCTGTAGAGTTCCCCCATAATATATGGATTCTGTAGAGTTCCCCCATAATGTATGGAGTCTATAGAGTCCCTCCATAATGTATGGAGTCTATAGAGTTCCCCATAATGTATGGATTCTGTATAGTTCTCCCATATTGTATGGATTCTGTAGAGTTCCCCCATATTGTATGGATTCTGTAGAGTTCCCCATAATGTATGGAGTCTATAGAGTTTCTCCATAATGTATGGAGTCTGTAGAGTTCCCCATAATGTATGGAGTCTGTAGAGTTCCCCATAATGTATGGATTCTGTAGAGTTCCCCATAATGTATGGATTCTGTAGAGTTCCCCATAATGTATGGAGTCTATAGAGTTCCCCCATAATGTATGGAGTCTGTAGAGTTCCCCATAATGTATGGAGTCTATAGAGTTCCTCCATAATGTATGGAGTCTATAGAGTTCCCAATAATGCATGGAGTCTGTAGAGTTCCCCATAATGTATGGAGTCTTTAGATTTCCCCATAATGTATGGAGTCTGTAGAGTTCCCCATAATGTATGGAGTCTGTAGAGTTCCCCATAATGTATGGAGTCTGTAGAGTTCCCCATAATGTATGGAGTCTATAGAGTTCCCCATAATGTATGGAGTCTGTAGAGTTCCCCATAATGTATGGAGTCTATAGAGTTCCCCATAATGTATGGAGTCTGTAGAGTTCCCCATAATGTATGGAGTCTATAGAGTTCCCCATAATGTATGGAGTCTGTAGAGTTCCCCATAATGTATGGATTCTGTAGAGTTCCCCCATAATGTATGGAGTCTATAGAGTTCCCCATAATGTATGGATTCTGTAGAGTTCCCCATAATGTATGGATTCTGTAGAGTTCCCCATAATGTATGGAGTCTGTAGAGTTCCCCATAATGTATGGAGTCTATAGAGTTCCCCATAATGTATGGAGTCTGTAGAGTTCCCCATAATGTATGGATTCTGTAGAGTTCCCCATAATGTATGGATTCTGTAGAGTTCCCCATAATGTATGGAGTCTTAGGGTTCCTCCATAATGTATGGAGTCTATAGAGTTCCCCATAATGTATGGAGTCTTAGGGTTCCTCCATAATGTATGGATTCTGTAGACTTCCCCCATAATGTATGGAGTCTATAATAGAGTTCCCCATAATGTATGGAGTCTATAATAGAGTTTCCCCATAATGTATGGAGTCTGTAGAGTTCTCCCATAATGTATGGATTTTATAGAGTTCTCCCATAATGTATGGATTCTGTAGAGTTCCCCCATAATGTATGGATTCTGTAGAGTTCCCCATAATGTATGGAGTCTGTAGAGTTCCCGCATAATGTATGGATTCTGTAGAGTTCCCCCATAATGTATGGATTCTGTAGAGTTCCCCATAATGTATGGAGTCTGTAGAGTTCCCGCATAATGTATGGAGTCTGTAGAGTCCCTCCATAATGTATGGAGTCTATAGAGTTCCCCATAATGTATGGATTCTGTAGAGTTTCCCATAATGTATGGAGTCTATAGAGTTCCCCCATAATGTATGGATTCTGTATAGTTCTCCCATATTGTATGGATTCTGTAGAGTTCCCCCATATTGTATGGATTCTGTAGAGTTCCCCATAATGTATGGAGTCTATAGAGTTCCTCCATAATGTATGGAGTCTGTAGAGTTCCCCAAAATGTATGGATTCTGTAGAGTTCCCGCATAATGTATGGAGTCTGTAGAGTCCCCCCATAATGTATGGATTCTGTAGAGTTCCCCCATAATGTATGGATTCTGTAGAGTTCCCCCATAATGTATGGATTCTGTAGAGTTCCCCATAATGTATGGAGTCTGTAGAGTTCCCCCATATTGTATGGATTCTGTAGAGTTCCCCATAATGTATGGAGTCTATAGAGTTCCTCCATAATGTATGGAGTCTGTAGAGTTCCCCATAATGTATGGATTCTGTAGAGTTCCCCATAATGTATGGATTCTGTAGAGTTCCCCATAATGTATGGAGTCTATAGAGTTCCCCCATAATGTATGGAGTCTGTAGAGTTCCCCCATAATGTATGGAGTCTATAGAGTTCCCCATAATGTATGGAGTCTATAGAGTTCCCCATAATGTATGGAGTCTGTAGAGTTCCCCATAATGTATGGAGTCTGTAGAGTTCCCCATAATGTATGGGGTCTATAGAGTTCCCCATAATGTATGGATTCTGTAGAGTTCCCCATAATGTATGGAGTCTGTAGAGTTCCCCATAATGTATGGAGTCTGTAGAGTTCCCCCATAATGTATGGAGTCTGTAGAGTTCCCCATAATGTATGGGGTCTATAGAGTTCCCCATAATGTATGGATTCTGTAGAGTTCCCCATAATGTATGGAGTCTGTAGAGTCCCCCCATAATGTATGGATTCTGTAGAGTCCCCCCATAATGTATGGATTCTGTAGAGTTCCCCATAATGTATGGAGTCTGTAGAGTTCCCCATAATGTATGGAGTCTGTAGAGTTCCCCATAATGTATGGAGTCTGTAGAGTTCCCCATAATGTATGGAGTCTATAATAGAGTTCCCCATAATGTATGGAGTCTATAATAGAGTTTCCCCATAATGTATGGAGTCTGTAGAGTTCTCCCATAATGTATGGATTTTATAGAGTTCTCCCATAATGTATGGAGTCTGTAGAGTTGCCTATAATACATGTACAGTATATGAATTCTGTAGAGTTCCTCCATAATGTATTGTTTCATGCACACACCTCCCCATAGATCTCTCCTCCCCTCCATGTTCCTCTGGCTCCTCCTCCTTTCCACACAGCCAGTCAACATGTCCTTACGTCCCCCCTACCCCGGCGTCCCCCTCTCTATGGCAACCACGGGTCTCCAGCCAATCAGTTCCGGCCGCACGTTCGGCACGTCCCCTGGCTGGCAGCAGAGTCTGCCCTCCAGTGTGTGAGGCGGGAGGGGGGCGGGTCAAACCATTCTTTCCCTAGGGAAAACTGGTTATCAAACAAAAACCACCCTTTCCTCTATTTATCATCATTTTCTCATTTTTATATTACACACGTTTAGAACAATTTATAAAAAAACAGAACACTCCACAAAACATTCACACCTATAAAATCTAACTCCCAAGAGCCATATTTGCATCACATATACCCCTCGGTTGTAGTTGGTACGCTCCAGCGGGAGGTCCGCTCTAATATGTTCATTTTTATTAATGTGTGCTATTTTTATATATTGTGAGGACTTTTATTTATGAGGCCATTAGAGTTTTCTTGTTTTGCATTTGGTTTGCTGTGCTGATGCCTCATACATCAGAAATGCCACTCTGGGGAAGGCAGAACTAAGCAAAAACCTGACATTTTCTCAATAAAGGTTTCTGCTTTACCTCCAGTTAATATATGAGAGAGCCTGGAGACTAGCAATTACCACAAAGGGATAGATATGTCTGCTCAGCAAGGATCTGCCTGTTCCCAGGTGGAAGAGGGGAAATCTCATCATGGACACCTTCATAAACATAATAATAATAATTGAAATATATAATAAATTATAAAAACATAATAGGAATAATTAACATAGCATACAGCTATAAAATAACAGTAATAATAAAAATAAAATAATAATTAAAAAATGAATAAAATAACAATAAAAATGAACAAAATATAATTATAACAAAAATAAAAATCCATATACAGTATCTTACAAAAGTAAGTACACCCCCCACATTTTTGTAAATATTTTATTATATCTTTTCATGTAACAACACTGAAGAAATGACACTTTGCTACAATGTAAAGTAGTGAGTGTACAGCTTGTATAACAGTGTAAATTTGCTGTCCCCTCAAAATAACACAACACACAGCCATTAATGTGTAAACGGCTAGCAACAAAAGTGAGTACACCCCTAAAGGCCCGTACACACGTACCAATTGTCGGCCGTAAAGATTCGGCCGACGACCGATCGGCCGATTGTAGGCTTGTTAGTATGATGCATCCGACAGCGCATTTTTGGCCGAACAGAATCTGTCGTGCAAGCATTAAAATTTTTGTTGGCCAACACCAGAACGCCCGATTGTTCGCCAGTCAGTACAGATTTCGGCCGACAGACAGCAGATTTGCAAGACTGGGCATGCTCAGAGAAGAAAAAAGACAAGGAAAGTTAACCATCACATGACATCACTTCTGCAGTCGGCTGTTGTTGGCCGACAAAATTCGTGTGCAGTCTTTTGCAGTTTTCAGCGCACAGGACAGCCCTGGACAAAAGACGGCCAATCATTCGGCCGACGATCGGTACGTGTGTACGGGGCTTAAGTGAAAATGTTCAAATTGGGCCCAATTAGCCATTTTCCCTCCCTTGTGTCATGTGACTTGTTAGTGTTACAAGGTCTCAGGTGTGAATGGGGAGCAGGGGTAAATTTGGTGTTATCTCTCTCACTCTCTCATACTGGTCACTGGAAGTTCAACATGGCACCTCATGGCAAAGAACTCTCTCAGGATCTGAAAAAATAATTGTTTCTCTACATAAACATGGCCTAGGCTATAAGAAGATTGCCAAGACCCTGAAACTGAGCTGCAGCACATTGGCAAAGAGCATACAGTGGTTTAACAGGACAGGTTCCACTCCTGTTTGGTAGACCAAAGAAGTTAAATGCATGTGTTTAGCGTCATATCCAGAGGTGGTCTTTGGGAAATACACATATGAGTGCTGCCAGCATTGCTGCAGAGTTTGAAGGGGTGGGGGGTCAGCCTGTCAGAGCTCAGACCCAGGGCCGCTGATAGGGGGGGACCACCAGCCCTCTTGTAGGGGGCCCAGCACACAGGGGGGCCCACACAGAGAGGGGGATTAGTGATGGACAACAATTACAGAAATCTTCCTCCAGCACCTGAATCTGATCTGTACCTCTCCCTGCTATCAGCTTTTATCTGTTGAGAAAGAGACAGTTGTCCCTCACTAATCCCCCTCCCTTGTGTGGCCCCCCTCCCAGCACTTATCTCTGCTCAGGAGTTTATTTGTAAATTGTAACTTTGTTTCTCTCTCTCTGTCTCTCTGATCACTGAGCTCCAACTGCCCAGCCTGTATATTTTTCTCATCTCATCTTCTTCTTTATTTAACAGTTTTTTTTTTTTAGATTTAGCAGGAATTATGCGAGTTATGTTATATTTGTGTCTGATAATAGTGATTTTGTTGTAATTTTAGCTAAATATATCTTTAATATTTTCTTGAGGGGGCCCTGCCAGGTAGTCTGTACGGGGCCCCGCGATTTCTAACAGCAGCCCTGCTCAGACCATACACTGCATCAAATTGGTCTGCATGGCTGTCGTCCCAGAAGGAAGCCTCTTCTAAAGATGATGCACAAGAAAGCCCGCAAACAGTTTGCTGAAGACAATCAGACTGGGGACATGGATTACTGGAACCATGTCCTGTGGTCTGATGAGACCAAGATAAACTTATTTGATTTAGATGGTGTCAAGCTTGTGTGGCAGCCACCAGGTGAGGAGTACAAAGACAAGTGTGTCTTGCCTACAGTCAAGCATGGTGGTGGGAGTGTCATGGTCTAGGGCAGGCATGTCCAACATGCGGCCCGGGGGCCGCATGCGGCCCAGAACCACAGGCAATGGGGCCCACTGCCCCCTGACAATTGTTTTTGTTGCTGGGGAGGAAGGAAGTCGGGTCGGGGGTACGGCCACAGCAACTTCCAACTAACGGTAGGCAAAGGCTGCCTCAGAGGGGAGGGGGGGAGGCAAGCATGTGCAGTGTTTCTGACTCCTACCACCATTACCACTTCGAATCATTGAAGTGGTCATGGTGGTTAGAGTGTTCCTTTATTATCTATCAGAAGAAGTAAACCTCTGTATACTGATTCCATTTCATTTGATCATCCCCTAGTTGTGCTAAATTAGTGCAGGGGGTGCAGCGGGAAGGGCACAGCGGCATTTTATTACTTATATACCTTAACTATAGTATATATTTTATATGCGGCCCGAGAAAATTTCTCTACACTCAATGTGGTCCAGAGAAGCCAAAATGTTGGACACCCATGGTCTAGGGCTTCATGAGTACTGCCGGCACTGGGGAGCTACAGTTCCCTGAGGGAACCATGAATGCCAACATGTACTGTGACATACTGAAGCAGAGCATGAACTCCTCAATTTGGAGACTGGGCCGCAGGCCAGTATTCCAACATGATAACGACCCCAAACACACCTCCAAAATGCCCACTGCCTTGCTAAAGAAGCTGAGGGTAAAGGTGATGGGCTGGCCAAGCATGTCTCCAGATCTAAACCCTATTGAGCATCTGTGGGACATTGAGGCAATTGTTGGTGAAACTCCAGAAAAATTGTAAAGTAAAGAACTGTTACCATCCCCTTACTTCTTACACCTGCATTATGGCATAATTATGTGGTCTTTGGTTGGCGTGGCAGTGGGTTAGCTTTTGGCTTGGCAGTTGTCCTACCAAAAATGACACTAAAGTGAGCATTCCCTGCATCACCAGCACCACCCTGCCCCTTGTATTCCCAGAGTATCTGGTTTATCTTGTTCAGGTTTGGTGCCTTATGAGAATAATGTCCCTGGTTTTTTCCGAATACATCTTCTGGAGTATGGAGAACACAAAGACTGCCCATAATAATTGGCCATGCTACATTATGCACTAATAAAATAATGTGGTATAGAAATACTTTCCTATTGTTGGTAATTAGCAAATGTTTAAAGATATACAGTGGGTACGGAAAGTATTCAGACCCCCTTAAATTTTTCACTCTTTGTTATATTGCAGCCATTTGCTAAAATCATTTAAGTTCATTCTTCTTCCTCATGAATGTACACATAGCACCCCATACTGACAGAAAAACACAGAATTGTTGACATTGTTGCAGATTTATTAAAAAAGAAAAACTGAAATATCACATGGTCCTAAGTATTCAGACCCTTTGCTGTGACACTCATATATTTAACTCAGGTGCTTTCCATTTCTTCTGATCATCCTTGAGATGGTTCTACACCTTCATTTGAGTCCAGCTGTGTTTGATTATAATGATTGGACTTGATTAGGAAAACCACACACCTGTCTATATAAGACCTTCCAGATCACAATGCATGTCAGAGCAAATGAGAATCATGAGGTCAAAGGAACTGCCTGAAGAGCTCAGAGACAGAATTGTGGCAAGGCACAGATCTGGCCAAGGTTACAAAAAGATTTCTGCTGCACTTAAGGTTCCTAAGAGCACAGTGGCCTCCATAATCCTCAAATGGAAGACGTTTGGGACGACCAGAACCCTTCCTAGAGCTGGCCGTCCGGCCAAACTGAGCTATCGGGGGAGAAGAGCCTTGGTGAGAGAGGTAAAGAAGAACCCAAAGATCACTGTTTTTCAGCTGCAGGGACAGGACGACTGGTTGCAATCGAGGGAAAGATGAATGCGGCCAAGTACAGGGATATCCTGGACAAAAACCTTCTCCAGAGTGCTCTGGACCTCAGACTGGGCCGAAGGTTTACCTTCCAACAAGACAATGACCCTAAGCACACAGCTAAAATAACGAAGGAGTGGCTTCACAACAACTCCGTGACTGTTCTTGAATGGCCCAGCCAGAGCCCTGACTTAAACCCAATTGAGCATCTCTGGAGAGACCTAAAAATGGCTGTCCACCAACGTTTACCATCCAACCTGACAGAACTGGAGAGGATCTGCAAGGAGGAATGGCAGAGGATCCCCAAATCCAGGTGTGAAAGACTTGTTGCATCTTTCCCAAAAAGACTCCTGGCTGTATTAGATCAAAAGGGGGCTTCTACTAAATACTGAGCAAAGGGTCTGAATACTTAGGACCATGTGATATTTCAGTTTTTCTTTTTTAATAAATCTGCAACAATGTCAACAATTCTGTGTTTTTCTGTCAGTATGGGGTGCTAGGTGTACATTCATGAGGAAGAAGAATGAACTTAAACGATTTTAGCAAATGGCTGCAATATAACAAAGAGTGAAAAATTTAAGGGGGTCTGAATACTTTCCGTACCCACTGTATGTGAACAGCACCCAGTTAGGTTCAAATCGGGGGCATCGTGTTTTGGGTGCAACCATGAGGAGCACACATCAGAAGTAGGTCTGGATCAGGATTTTTCCATCTGTAGAGCCCAATGGTTCCTCCAGATGTTGCTAGGGTTTCCTTGAGCAAAGAGAAGATAAGTTCCCACTGACACCATTGCTCCTTTTAGCTATCTTTAAGGGGGTCATTCTTTCCTATGATCACAAGTGTAAGGAGCATTCTTCCCACTGACCATCACACTAAGGTGTCAAGAGTTGTAGGTATAGTACATTTTGGCAGGGGTTCCCTGAGACTGGAAAGTTATTTCAAGGGTTCCTCTTCAGAGAAGCCTATCCTGCCCACACCTAAAATCTGTACATTTATTTTCTCCATCAGCTCATCCCCCACAGTTATTAACTTTTGTATCACTTGACCATCCCTCCTAGATTGTTAGATCTAATGAGCAGGGCCCTCGGATTCCTTTTATATTGAATTGTATTGTAACTGTACTGTCTGCCCTTATGTTGTAAAGCGCTGCGCAAACTGTTGGCGATATATAAATCCTGTATAATAATATAATAAAATAATAATGATGGATGAATAGACCATAGCAGACCATGCAATGCGTGAAGTACATCCAGCTTTACAGTGGACACCTGCACTCACTGTAGCATTTCATCCAGTTCTATGGTGGATACTCACAACCTCTTATAGCAGCGGTCACTAAATGGCGGCCCGCGGTCCATTGACGGCCCGCGAGATGCTTCTGCCCGGACCGCTTGCGGCTCCCGGCTCACTAGCAGCCGTTGTTGTGTCGGGCCGCGAGTAGGGGAGTGACATCCCGCGCGAGCCGCGAATAGGGGAGTGACGGCCTGCTCGAGCCGTGAGTAGGGGAGTGACGTCCCGCTCGAGCCGCGAGTAGGGGAGTGACGTCCCGCGCGCGCCCCGCCCCCTGCAACTGACTAATGGACATCGCGGTGTCCTGTCGGGCCGCGAGTAGGGGCGTGACGTCACTCGCGCGCCCCGCCCTCTGCTCCTGACTGCGGCTCCCTCACATCGGACACTATGTGCACGCCCCGCCCCCCTGTTCGCGGCTTTTGACTCAGCTGGCTCCAGGTATGTGGAGCACATTTTTAGAGGAGAATAATGCAATTTAAAAAAAAAAAACCCTGAAGTGTGCAGACTGGCATGTGTTGTTGTGCTCATTAGAGTGCCCCATAAAAGAAACAAAATATGCCCATCAGATTGCTCCCTTGACATAAAATGTGCCCATCAGCGTGCCCCTTATTTTATGCTAAGGGACACGCTGATGGGCATATTTTATGCTAAGGGACACGCTGATGGGCATATTTTATGTTAATGGACTCGCTGATGGGCATATTTTATGTTAAGGGGCACTCTGATGGGCATATTTTATGTTAAGGGACACGCTGATGGGCACATTTTATGTTAAGGGGCACGCTAATGGGCATATTTTATGTTGAGCGCAACGCTGATTTACACGTTTTGTTTTGCCCATCAGCGTGACCCTTAACATAAAATGTGCCCATCAGCGTGCCCCTTAACATAAAATATGCCCATCAGTGTGTACCACAGCAAAAAATATGCACATCAGCATGCCCCTTAACATAAAATATGCCCATCAGCATGACCCTTAACATAAAATATGCCCATCAGCATGACCCTTAACATAAAATAAGGGGCAAGCTGATGGGCGCATTTTATGTTAGGGGCACTCTGATGGACAGAACAAAATGTGCCCACCAGCGTGACCCTTAACATAAAATATGCCCATCAGCGTGCCCCTTAGCATAACATTTGTCCATCAGCGTGACCCTTAACACAAAATAAGGGGCACGCTGATGGGAATATTTTATGTTAAGGGTCACGCTGATGGGCATATTTTATGTTAAGGGGCATGCTGATGTGCATATTTATGCTGTGGTACACACTGATGGGCATATTTTATGTTAAGAGCAACGCTGATTTACAAGTTTTTTTTGCCCATCAGCAATCCCACCATCATAAAATGTGCCCATCAGGGTGCCCCCTAACATAAAATGTGCCCATCGGCATGACCCTTAACATAAAATATGCCCATCAGCGTGCCCCTTATTTTGTGTTAAGGGTCACGCTGACGGGCAAATGTTATGCTAAGGGGCACGCTGATGGGCATATTTTATGTTAAGGGTCAAGCTGGTGGGCACATTTTGTTCAGAGTCAGCACAGACTTGAGATTCGGACCTCAGCCCAATGAAAATTTTAGCGACCGGACCTCCTTGAATTACCCCTGTCTTATAGTGTTCTGTAGCTGACAGCCTCCAAAGGTTGTACATCTAATTCAGTGGTGCATACCCATCGATAGACATACATCCAGGTTTGTGGTGGACATCAACACTCACTGTACATGTCCATTTCTGTGGTGGACACCTACCATAAATGTACCTACCATAAATTTACATGATGGACACACACCATTGATGTACATCTAGTTTAACCACACCAACTGTAGGCGTACATCCAGTTCTATTAAGGATGCAATCCTTGGACAAATGTCCAGTTCTGTGATCAATACCCACAACTATCAAAGACATGCAATCAGTCTTATGGTGGACACTCACAATAGACATACTGTCCGTTTTCATAGAGTATACCCAGCAAGGTTTTATTGAGGACACTATTAATGTATATCAGGTTTTTATGACAGACATTCCAACATTACCTACTCTAGTAGGTACAAAACACTCTGCTTTTAACCATCTCTCTGCTTCTCTGATTGCACTTAAGGCCTGATTAAGTTAAAATAAATTGACAATTAAGTAATCCATTCCTCAGAGCTCTATGTCTAATCTCAGTTAAGTGTAATCAGGGAAATGGTCAGGAGTAAAATGCTTTGAACATAATGTAGTGGATCATGTTGCAGTGTGCAGTCCATAGTGGACACCCAGATCTACTATATATGTATGCGGAGTTATATATAGACCCCCCCCCCGCATCAACCATAGACCTTAGCTCAGTGTTGGGCATTCACATCGGCCACAGAGTCCCACGCTGATCTGTCAGTGGCGGCTTCAGTGTGGAGGTGGGTGCAGGAGAGGCAATCGACAACGGAAGCCCCATAATAAGTCTATGGGTGACCTCACTTCCCATTCATTTCACAGCCGTTGTCGGTCCTTATCTGCACAGAGCTTCCATCGCTGGAGCCTGGACCGGATCAGGTGTAGAAAAGGTAAGTACAGCGAGTTTTGCTTTACAGGATTAGATAGAATAGTCTTAGAATGTGGCAAAGAGCAGGTTTAGCGTTGCTTAGGTTTTGACTGGACTCTTCCTTCAAATTCTTTATAACAATATTACATTACATATTCCTTATTCTTTATAACAGAAACAGTATCACCATTCCAGAAAACAGGAAACTGTACACGTCCATTACAATACATGTAGTACAGTGCTGGTTACATAGTCAGGTTGAAAAAAGACACAAGTCCATCTGGCTCAACCAATAAAAGCAAAAAACAGTAAAGAGAACACAATTATACAATCCCATATACACATTCCTATCCCCGCAGTTGATCCAGAGGAGGGCGAAAAAACCCCAGCAAAGCATGATCCAATTTGCTACAGCAAGAGAAAAAAAAAAGAAAATCGGATATTCCCTGGATCAACTTTACCTATAAATATTAGTATCCATTTATATTATGCACACCTAGGAAAGAACCCAGGCCTTTTTTTAATGCAATCTAGTGAGCTGGCCAGAACCACCTCTGGAGGGAGTCTATTCCACATTTTCACAGCTCTTACTCTGAAGAATCCTTTCCATATTTGGAGACAAAATCTCTTTTCCTCTAGACGTAAAGAGTGCCCCCTTGTCCTCTGTGATGACCTTAAAGTGAATAACTCAACACCAAGTTCACTATATGGTCCCCTTTTGTATTTATACATGTTGATCGCATCCCCCCTGTTCTCCTCTTTTCAAGAGAGAATAAATTCAGTTCATCTAATCTTTTCTCATAGCGGAGCTCCTCCATGCCTTTTATCAGTTTGGTTACCCTTCTTTACACTTTCTCCAGTTCCCGATGGTTATGGAGTCCACAGATTGCACCCCTAGGCCTAAAAGCTTTTTTTATCTTAGCATTTTGACCCTCTGTAAGGGTAAATGTTCTAAAAGGGATAATGTTTTGTCGTATTCCCAGGACAGGAAGTAAAGGGAAATCTCCCTAAGGAGACAAGGACTGTAAAAACCTATCTGATAGGGGTTAGAACTATTTTCTACCCTATCCAAAACAGAAAAAAACGTTTTGGCTATATATACAGGTGCATTTCATAAAATTAGAATATCATCAAAAAGTTAAATTCAGACCAAATTAGGATCTCAAAGCGGAGTTCCAGCCTAACCGCACACTCACCTGTCCCAAGGTCCAGCGATGCGCCGTCTTCTCCCTCTCTGCTCTGTGGCGCCGGCATCACTGATGTGGGCACCCGGCTGTGACAGTTTGCGGCTTCACAGCCGGGTACGCACTGCGCATGCGCGAGTTGCGCTATGCGTCGTGATTGGCCGGCAATCTTCTGGGACCTCTGACATGTCCCAGAAGATTGCAGGGAGGGAGGGAGAGAGGAGAACTTCCGCTCAGGGCGCCGCGGCGCTCCGAGCGGAAGTAGGAGCGGGTACATGTCAAAACTAGGTACCCGCTCCCCCCCCACAAAAATGACATGCCAAATGTGGCATGTCAGAGGGTTAGGACTATTTAAAGCGGAAGTTCCACTTTTGGGTGGAACTCCGCTTTAATTATCAGATCAAATTAATTATCTCAGAAAAGTAGAATATTACATAAGACTAATAAAAAAAAACTTTTTTAAACAGAAATGTTGGCTTACTAAAAAGTATGTCCATGTATACTATAGTATGCACTATACCAATACTTGGTCTCCTTTTGCATAAATGTGGCATGGCACAGAGGCGATCAGCCTGTGGCACTGCTGAGGTGTTATGGAAGCCCAGGTTGCTTTGATAGTGGCCTTCAGCTCATCTGCATTGTTGGGTCTGGTGTCTCGTCCTCCTCTTGACAATACCCCACAAATTCTCTATGGGGTTTAGGTCAGGCGAGGTTGCTGGCCAATCAAGCACAGTGGTACCATGATCATTAAACCAGGTATTGGTACTTTTGGCAGTGTGGGCAGGTGCCACGTCCTGCTGGAAAATTAAATCAGCATCTCCCTAAAGCTGGTCAGCGGAGGAAAGCATGAAGTGCTCTACAATTTTCTGGTAGAGGGCTGTGCTGACTTTGGACCTAATAAAACACAGTGGACCAACACCAGCAGATGACATGGCTCCCCAAATCATCACAGACTGTGGGAAATTTTGCATTTCATTTGAAAATCAAGGTCCCAGAGTCTGGAGGAAGAGTGGAGAGGCACAGAATCCTAGTTTCATGAGGTCCAGTGTGAAGTTTCTACAGTCAGTGATGATTTGGGGAGCTCTGCTGTTGTTGGTCCACTGTGTTTTATCAAGGCCAACTCAATATTGAACCCTACGGACTAAGGCTGGGATGCCATTAAAGCGGCAATAAACTCAGTTTTTCTTTCATTTTTTTTAAGTCTTCCGATCTAATAGCCCTTTGTACACATGCTTACATGAAAATGCAGTCTGATAAACAAATTATAATACCTTTTTTTTACTAGTTATCTTCCTGCGACTTCCTGTATTCGGCAGCGCCATCTTAGCTACTGCTTCCTGATTCCAACGGCGGACGTCATCTCCGCCTTTACTGCCTTGTCTTGCAAATCTCACGCATGCACAATATGTTGCGTTCCTCGCCTCCTTCTCGATTGCCGTTACTACGGCAACATAGGTCCGGCGGTCATCTGTATGGGGGAAGGTCGGAGTCTTGCGGGAGCACAGGGCTGAAGTCTAGCAGAGGAAATGACGCAGCCCCGCAATAGGCCCTGCTTTATTCCGGCAAGATCGTTATCTTGCCAGAAAATAAGGTTAAACTGAGCATGCGCGAGTGACGTAATTTACTGGAGCGATGTAAATAGAAGAAGAACGGCTGAAGGGACAGGCAAGGTGAAAGGTTAGTAATGTAATACGGACCCAGAAGATTTATATTATGCAAAGTTGTCAAAATGATGATACTACAGCTTTAAAGTTCAGGTGAGTGTAAAGGCAGGCGTCTCAATACTTTTGACTATATAGTGCATATACTGTATATACACACACATATGCATATATATGAATACCTTGAGGTTGCCTTTGAAATGCATGATGGGTAAAGTTTCAGCTTTGTCAGCACAAGATATAAAATATCAGATTCCATATAATGCAGACGAATCTACTAAAACTACAAATGGCATTTGCGCAATTTTGCCATCACTGCATGCATGCAAATAAAAATAGGTACTGTATACAGTATATTTTTGTCAGTTTATTGATGATCTACCCCACCTAAAACCTTTTGTAAAAAAAAAAAATCTTATCTCCTTTTTTTTCCCCCCCCCCCAGTGTGGACAAATAGAGGGAAAAACAAGCCTAGCTGGATTTTCTTGTTAGGTTCTCTTGCATATCAGAAACAAGCAATCTGTCAAGAGCCGCATACCTGGTTTCGGTGTCTAACGGCTGCAGAAAATATTGACATGCCATCAGCTCAGTAAGCATATTATTCATAAATATCTGCCAGGTGTAAATGTTCAGCTTTAGAAAATGTGTTGTCCAACAGCGACTGATAAGATTCTTACTGCCATTTTTACAGCGCAGATTTGCAATTGAACAGTTTGAAAGTGTATCTAAACCCAAGGACAGAAACGGAATATACTGCAGCTTTAGATGCAGGGGCTGCATTCGTTTCAGTTTTTAATTTTTTTTACCCCCTAATTTCACCAGGCGATTCTGCCAGTAACACCCTTTCTGTCCTAGGGTGACAACGTTCACTCACTGTACTGTATCTGTGCAGGAGCATTGTCGTCACCCTAGGACAGAACTACAGAGCACCCTTTTCCCTCCTCTTCTCCATAACCCAGAGGGAGGTGTTTTCGAAATCGAAATCGAGAACAATATAACTGATAAGAATACAGCAGAAGCACAGTTATCAGATCACAAGATAGTGGGATAACAGAGGATCTCTACAGCTGTACGGACCTTCTGTTATGGATCTTGAAGCAGAACTACACTGAATCTGAAAAACCACAAACCATTCATTTTCTAATATTCAAAGTAATTTTCTCCATCCATCCATTTCTTTATGTTTTATTTTGTTGAGAAATCACTTTGAAAAACAACCCCTAGCATTTCTGACCGAGCTGACCAAGGGAAAATGATTCCTGTAGCATTTCCTGAAATCCATCTGTCCTTAGCTCAGGCATGCATGCAGGAGAGTGTGCTTAGCTGAGAAAACCCCTCCTCCTTTTCTGAAGACTCCTGGGATGTATGACATAATTTGCCTAGGCAAGAAAACAGGAAATGTAAAAAAAAAAGAAAGTTTAAAACAATTAATATATTTTCCTATCTATTTACTAATGATAACGGCATGCGGATTACAAATAATCAATGTTGTTTGGGAGAGTGAAGTTTCACTTTAAGGAGGTAAATAATTGGACTGCAAGTGCGATGACATCACAAATCTGCTGCTGGTGTTCTGTTGATTACTGCAGATCTTCGGAAAAGGCCTCTGATGATCTGCGCATGCGCAGTAGTGACATCACTCCAGCTAATCTGCCAATCATTGTTGAAGTCTCGCGCATGTGCAAAGAGAGTGACGCAGAATTGGACGATCAGATTCTGCCTCCACGTTTTGTTGATCATCTGATAATGCCTCTGAAGATCTGCGCATGTGCAGTAGTGACGTCACTCCAGCTAATCTGCCAATCATTGTTGAAGTCTCGCGCATGTGCAGAGAGAGCGACGCATAATTGGACAATCAGATTCTGCCTCCATGCTTTGTTGATCGTCTGATAATGGCTCTGAAGATCTGCGCATGTGCAGTAGTGACGTCACTCCAGCTAATCTGCCAATCATTGTTGAAGTCTCGCGCATGCACAGAGAGAGCGACGCATAATTGGACAATCAGATTCTGCCTCCATGCTTTGTTGATCGTCTGATAATGCCTCTGAAGATCTGCGCATGTGCAGTAATGACGTCACTCCAGCTAATCTGCCAATCATTGTTGAAGTCTCGCGCATGCACAGAGAGAGCGACGCATAATTGGACAATCAGATTCTGCCTCCATGCTTTGTTGATCATCTGATAATGCCTCTGAAGATCTGCGCATGTGCAGTAGTGACGTCACTCCAGCTAATCTGCCAATCATTGTTGAAGTCTCGCGCATGCACAGAGAGAGCGACGCATAATTGGACAATCAGATTCTGCCTCCACGTTTTGTTGATCGTCTGATAATGCCTCTGAAGAACTGCGCATGTGCAGTAATGACGTCACTCCAGCTAATCTGCCAATCATTGTTGAAGTCTCGCGCATGCGCAGAGAGAGCGACGCAGAATTGGACGATCAGATTCTGCCTCCACGCTTTGTTGATCATCTGATAATGCCTCCGAAGAACTGCGCATGTGCAGTGTTGACGTCATGCCAGCGCGAGACTTCACCAATGATCGGCAGATCAGCTGGAATGATGTCACTACTGCGCATGTGCAGATCGTTGGAGGCATTATCTGACGATCTGCAGTAATTGACAGAATACCGGCATGATCTGTTAGTCCCATTGCCAATGGTGGCAGATGGAACTTGTAGTCCTCCCACTCATAGATCCCTGTAAATTGCTGATGTAGCTGCGTGGGCGGAGCCACACAGTCTACTTACAGACAGGGGGCATGCAAAGGAGATCTGTGACTAGCAAAACCATGATCCCAATGCATGATCCTGTGCATCTGATGCCAGCTCTTCTGTAATGGCGAGATCAAATCAGCTCACTAGTGGGGCCCCTTCCCATCCTCAGGCCTTATAGCAGCTGCCAGGGCTACTTTGGCCATTGTTAGGCCACTGCTTCCACTGCAACAGGGGTACAGACAGCAAACATAACTGACTGATTCTCTAACCTCCACCCCTCCATGAAAAACAAAATAAAATATTTTAGAACAAACGCAGTAACAAAGTTTAGATTTGAGCTAAGCTATTTTTGAAAAAGTTTACAGATCAATGTAAAAAAAAACTCCTGCAAATAGACTTTAAGATTTAGGAAAAACAAAAACTTCGATCCTTTTTGTGGCCTTTGTTTTTGAGTAGCATACCCTTAGTCACTCTTTTATTTATATGTCCCAGAAATGTGAGTCGAATCAGTCCATGAAAATGTGAATCAGTTGACTGACTCACCTGTGCTCACACAGGAACTGTTCTGTGTCTGAGACAGGAAACGCGGTCACTGTACCATGGCGTTCTTCTACTGTTGTAACCTGTCTCAGGTAACACATAAAGGTGTGTTGTTATTATTACTATTTACCATGTTTATATAGAACCGATATATTACACAGTATTTTCTATACAGGGTATATTTCTTTCCTACCGCCGTCCAAATAGATTGACGATAGAGAGAAGGGAATATGAGCTTCTGTGGATGACGAAGAGCAATTAAAGTGAACCTGTTGCTTTGTCATCTAGTAAACGATGCAAAGACAAAAAGGAAAAAGGTAACTGGTTACTTGGATGTTGTATACATACTTGCATTGATAAGGCAGTCTATGGAGTTAGAGGTAGCCACAAAATGAATGGCTCCAGGAAATCCGAAGATTAATTGCAACGGCATATTTTGCACCTTTGGCACAGACCTTGTGCAGATGTACGTGGCAAAGGTGGCTCTGTATATTGTGACCTGTGCAGTACCGGGACAGGGTTGTCCAGCACCCAGGGCAAAGATCCAGCATTGCGCCCCCCTCTCCCACTATTAATGTATGCCCATGAAAGAGTGTATCACCCCTGAGTCCATTTTTGCCCCTTTGCCTTACTGCACCCAGGGCAACTGCCCCTCCTGGCTCCTGCCCACCCTTTGTCCCAGCTCTGGGCCTGTGAGAGTACCGACACTAGGGCATGCAGTACAGAGAATAGAATACATTAGGAACAGGCTAGAACTAAACCCATGGATTTAATCATACCTCCCAACTTTTTGAAATGGGAACAAGGGACACTTATTAGCAAAAGTATGCAGGTATTGGCCACACCCCTGCCACGCCCTCTTAAAGAAGGATTTTTTTTTTTTTAAATGATTAGTTAAACCCACAAGCTTTTTTTTTTTTACCACTGCTATTACTTTATAATGGCTTTTGAAATTTACAAATGCAGCAATTTAGAAATTGGATGAAAGGTTTAGCACTGGGAAACACTTTTTGAATGATAAATACTGCATTTTATATACAACTATATAGATCAGACCATAATGAGGGACAAAGGAGGAGAAAAAAGGGACAGAACGACTTTCTTCCAAATCAGGGACAGTTGGGAGTTAGGATTTAATGGTTTCCCAAAACAGCTACGTCCAAGGCATGCTGTGAATGGTATCTGTCACATTTGCTTGTGCTCTCAACTGAACCGTGAAGCCATCAGATGGCTGGTGTCACAACTGGTCACATGTGCAGAACCATTGCAACTACAGATCAAACAAAGGCTAAGATGGCAGCTTCCTTGACAGTAAAAATAGGCAGATTTAATTCCACTTTAAATGTATAAAGGTAAAAGCAAGCTTAAAGTGGTTGTAAACCTTAGACATGAAATATGAATAAAGTATATCCCTCTAGAGCAGGGATCCTCAAACTACGGCCCTCCAGCTGTTGTGGAACTACACGTCCCATGAGGCATTGTAAAGCTTTGACATTCACAGACGTGACAAGGCATGATGGGAATTGTAGTTCCTGAACAACTGGAGGGCCATAGTTTGAAGACCCCTGCTCTAGAGTGTGAACTTGTCAATCTGGAGCAATAAGTGTCATTTCTGTCTGCTGCTTCCTTCCTCTGCTATCAGAATGAGTCACTTCTGACGAGTTTTCCTGACACCAAGAGAAAGAATGTGACAGGGTACCCAGGAGATTAACAGCCTCAGCTCTGTTCCTGTGTGCTTTGTAGCGGAGGGTGTGCCTCTTCCCTCCAATCAGCTCTCAGAGCTCCCCTTTTCAGCTGAGAAATCCTATCCAATTCTGCACTTTGAATGGATGTAAGGAAAGACGGCTGTAGTTAAACAGGTACAAATTATGTAGGAGGCTTTTTTCATCTCTGTGTATAACCTGAGGTCAATCACTTCACTGGGTTAATGTAAGGGTTTACAACCAAAGTGGTTCTATGTGCTGCCTGCATGCAGCTTCGAGGTGGATTCACACGCAGCAGACAAAAGCTCACATTGGAGGATGGGTAGGATTGTTTGTCTGAATTAGCCCTTACACAATCCTTTGCATGCATGCACTTAACATGGGCCAATGTACAGCAACAGCTGAGATTGTCAGACACACACAGGGCAGCTGAAGACCTTAATCACTGCCAACACAGTGGCTTAGTGGTTAGTGCTTCTGCTTTGCAGCACTGGGGCTCTTGGTTCAAATCCTGGGTGGGACGCTGTTTGCATGTTCTCTTTTTGCTTGATTAGGTCCCCCCCACTTAAAAGTCATGTGGTTAGGTTAAATGCTTCCTGTCTAAATTGGCCCTAGTATGTGAGCTAGGTACCTTAGATCAGTGTTTCTCAACCTTTTTTCAGTCAAGGCACCCTTTAAAATTGTGCACAATCTCGAGGCATCCCATTCTAAAATGTAAAAGAAACTAATAGTTTCACATAATGCAGCAGCTTCGACACACGTAGGACACCCAACATTCGTGATAGTTTATTTTATACCCCTTTGCACACTGGCACTGACTAGTATTCCAGTGTTTCTCCTCTCCCTCATTCAGCTAATGGGACCCCAGTGCAGACAGAGAAGGGCAAACAAAGATATCCTCAGGTGCTTAAAGAGGAAGTAAACTCTCCCACTCTTTCATCTAGTCAATTTTTTAAGTTTTTAGCAAACATTACCCATTGTAAGACTCAATCGTATGTTAGTAACTTTTTATAAAAAAACTTTTATAAATGGTATCTCCAGGGATTAGGCTGCGCCATTTTAGGTATTGTTTCCTCAGTCTGCACTGCATATTACTTTCGCCCTTTCATGTATGTCTTGCTGTATTCTCGCGCATGCGCGATCGTGTCTTAACCAAGCCTCATTTTCGATTCGACGTTCCTATAGCCGCTCATAGCCGACCTGACAGTGCAGAATTTCATAATCATTTTCCCTTGTATTCTGTGCATGTTAGACTGCTGTATGCTGTGACTGATCACCGCTATAGTATGAAGTCCAATGACAACATTACACCCCATGTGACGTCACACGGGGTGTAGCAGGAAGTTCAGAGAGGATATCTACAGTCTCGGGGGTTTGGATCGGAGTGCCGCTGGGAGAGGAAATCACAGCTACGGCATCCTGTCAATAGATAGACGGCACTCAGAGCGCGCCGTGAAAAACAAGAGGGATGCGCATGCGCCGGTGACGTCACTACACAGAATGGGATGGATTTCAAGAAAATAAAGCAAGTAAGGAGACATCTAAAAGCAGCAATTATTAGGGTTTTTTATACAGAATAAAATGTGATAAGGTTGTGGGGGAGAGTTTATTTCCACTTTAATATCTTCCTTATCAATTTATGACATCATTTATTAGAATTCCAGCAACTGTCTCAAAACAGTGCCCAAGGTTGTAATGCACAAATTAAAAGCCGTGGCTTTGTGTAACAAAAGAATGCAGGTGAGATTCACCTGCCAGCAAGCTGACAATTTTGAGCAATTTGAGGAAATATTTTGCCTTTTGCCAAGGCACCCCTGAAGAGCCCAGAAGGGACCCCAGGGTGCCGCGGCACCCTGGTTGAAAAAGGTGGCCTTAGATTGTAAACTCCTTGAGGGCAGGGACTGATATGCATATGTAAAGCACTGTGTGACTTGGCAGTGCTATATAAACACCTGTAATAAATTGCTGTACCTTTGCGCATGTGGCAGGGAGGGTTATGCAGAACTGGCACACTGTAATGTTTTTTTTCCCATATCAGACAATAACTCAGTGAGGAATTCTGATACATATGTTAATGCTCGGTCACCAGCCTGCAAACAATACATTTTTAATATACCCTCCAGGGTTCTGAACAATCTCGCCGCATTTTCTACGCCCGCCGCCTGGCTCTACTCTTCCCGCGAGTGTTGTGCTATGCGCAGAGAGACTCTTGAAAGGGAACATGTGCTAAACGAGACACATAAAGGGGGACCGTCGAGATCTGCTAATACAAAACTCTTTGCACCTGCACTGAATATCCAGAGAGATTAAAACCTGCCACATATTCAAAAAGAACAATTCACTTGGGGAAAGAGAAGAAAATCTCACCACATGCGGCCCTCATCAAATTTCCTGAGATTGAAACGCCACCATTTCACCCTAGTAAAAAAAAAAAAAAAAAAGATCATAGAGGTTCTCCTGTTACATTTTCATCATTTACCCTATTTTTAAAATCACTTTAACCACTTCTGGACCGGAAGGATTTACCCCCCCTTAATGGCCAGGCCATTTTTGCAATACGGCATTGGGTTATTTTAACTGACAATTACGTGGTCGAGTGGCGATGTACCCTAAAAAAATTGATGTCCTTTTTACCCCTCAAATAGAGCTTTCTTTTGGTGATATTTGATCACCTGTGCGATTTTTATTTTTTGCATTATAAACAAAAAAATAGTGACAATTCTGAAAAAAAAAACAATATTTTTTACTTTCTGCTATATAATATTCCCAATAAAAAAAAAATGTAAAAATCAAATTTTTTCATAATTTTAGGCCAGTTTGTATCCTGCTAAATATGTTTGGTAAAAAAAATCCCAATAAGCATATTTTGATTGGTTTGCGCAAAAGTTATCGCGTCTACAAACTAGGGGAAAGATTTAGGTCTTTTTTTTTTTTAATTTTTATTTTTTACTAGTAATGACAACAATCTGCAAATTTTAGTGGGACTGTGACATTGCGGTGGAAAGATCGGACACCTAATTGACATTTTTGATACTTTTGGGGGGACCAGTGATATTATTACAGTAATCAGTGCTAAAAATATGCACTGTTACTGTAATAATGACACTGGCAGGGAAGGGGTTAACACCAGGGGCGATCAAAGGGTTAAATGTGTCCCTAGGGGGTTTTGTCTCCACGGGGAGCGATGGCAGGTGCCCAGCGGCAATCACGGCCGCTGATCAGCTTCCCCTGTGGCGAATGGGCGCGTGCATCCCCGCTAGCGGTCCTGTGAAACTACGGCAGCTGGTCGGCCAGTTGGTATTTTGTGAATTATTTAAATGATTGTATCTACAATGTTCTCCCAGTCACTAAATTCTCATATAAGCCTTCACATATTATTGTAATTTGAAAAGTCATTAGTTGAATCTGCAGCTTTTTAAAATATTATACCCGGTGATCCTGCCAAGTTTAGGTACTTTCTGGTATAGGGTGGCCACGTTCTGTTCCTGTCCCGCAATTGTGTTGCTGCGTTGTCACACAGGCTTCCAATAGGGATTACAAGTAACCATTTCAACACATATTATGCAGTCATGGTCCACTGTTGTCACCATCAGGAAACCTGTCCTGAGAAATGCCATGTAGCCACTACTAGGGGCAGAGGCGTAACTGCAACCTTCAGGGCCCCAGTGCAAGAAACCATGAAGGGCCCCCCTGGCCCCCGATCGGGGGCCCTTCCCACTGATCCTGGGGCCCTTTACTCCCATCGTAAGGGACACACACCCCTTTACAGCACACAGGAACAGAGCTGAGGCTGTCATTCAGCTGGAGCTCCCTCTGCTGTCACCTTTTTTCTCTTGGTGTCAGGAAAACTTGTCAGAAGTGACTCATGCTGATAGCAGGGGAATGAAGCAGCAGACAGAAATGGCACTTTTTACTAGGTTCACACTATAGAGGAATATGCTTTATTTAGATTTCATGTTTACAACCACTTTAATTCATTTTCTGCATTATTCTCTGGTGGATCGCTAATGTTTTGGGGATGTGTGAGCTACAAACTCACAGGAAATTTGGCCAGAATTGATGGCAAGATGAATGCAGTATGTTATTAAAAAATACTGGAGGAAAATTTGCATTCATCAGCCCAGAAGCTGCACATGGGACGTACTTGGACATTCCAAGATGACAATTATCCTAAACACAAGGACAAGTTTACCTGTCATTGGCTACAGCAGAATAAAGTGACGGTTCTGTAGTGGCCATCTCAGTCTCCTGACCTCAATATCATTGATCCACTCTGGGGAGATCTCAAACCTGCAGTTCATGTAAGACAGCCCAAGAATTTACAGGAACTGGAGGTTTTTTGCCAGGAAGAATGGGCAGCTTTACCATCTGAGAAGATAAAGAGCCTCATCCACAAATACCACAAAACACTTCAAGCTGTCATTGATGTTAAAGGGGGCAATACACGGTATTAAAGTGGAGTTCCAGCCCAAATTATTATTTTTTTATAAAAATAACCCTGGCACAGTCAGGGCTAGTGCATTTAGGCAATGATAGCCTCTGAACTGTCCCCTGCTTAGTGTACCTGTAAAAAGAAAAACTTACCTTCAAAATTGCTTGTCCAGCATTGCCATCTGCGGTGTGGGCAGCTGAAGCCGTAGCGTCCCTCTTCGTGTCCCTCTTCGTGTCCCTCTTCCTGGATGACGGAGTCCCAGAATACCATGCTCGTCACTTCCGGTTCAGGTGCGTCATCCCGCAGCTGGTTCTGCGCATGCCCAGAAGCTGTTCTAATTCATTCAGAAGGGAATGACGCGCCTGCGTCGGAAGTGACGAGGGACACCGGTGCAGGCGCATTGACTCCTGGGATTGATGATGCTCATCTCCCAGGAGTCAATGCAAGGAGGAAGTGACGCCGGGGGCCGCGGCCGCATAAGGAGGAAGTGGAAGGAAGGTATGTTAATTTTCATTAAAAATAAGGTAAGTGAAACAAAAAAAAAATAATAATTAACCAATTCATTTTCAGGATGTTTTCATCTAACTGACAGTGTATAGTTCAAAAATAGGGTGGAACTCCGCATCAAGAACTGAAGTATGTAAACTTTTGATCAGGGTAATTTGGGTAGTTTCTGTTGTCATTATGATTAAACATAAATGGCTTCAGCCAAACACTAACCATGAGTGACAGAAAAGTTTTTGTGTTATCATTCATATTTTTTTAACCGCTTGCCGACCGCCGCAAGTAAATTTACTGCGGCGGTCAGCCCCTGCCAGGCAGAGTGACGTTAATTAACGTCACTAGCCTGGGAGGGTCTGGGGAGCGAGCGCGCGCCCGCGGAGGCGCTCTCCCGCGCGGTCACGGACCCCCCCGCGCGTGTGACCGGCGGACCCGATGTCCGCCGGCCACTCTGCGATCGGCGGGGGAGAGGGAGAAAGTCAGGCAGCTTGTGTAAACAAGCTGCCTGTCATTCTCCTCGGTGTAAAGACACTGATCACACGGATCTACTATGTAGATCCGTTGATCAGTGTCCTTACAGCTCAAGCCACAGCCAATCACAGTAGAAAGCACGCCCCTAGGGACACACACAGCCCCTCCCAAATAAAGTTAACCCCTTCACTACCAGTGTATTTTTACAGTAACAGTGCATATGTATAGCACTGATTACTGTAGAAATGTCACTGGTAACCCCAAAAGTGTCAAAAATGTCAGTCAAGGGTCCGATCTGTCCGCCCCAATGTCGCAGTACCGCAAAAAAAAAATCGCAGATCGCCGCCATTATGCGTTAAAAAAAAATAACAAAAATGACAAAAATCTTTCCCTTTGTTAGTAAACGCGATAACTTTTGCGCAAACCAATCAAAATACGCTTTTTGTGATTTTTTTTTTACCAAACATAGGTAGCATAAAACAAATTGGCCGAAAATGTTAAAAAATTTTGATTTACATTTTTTTTGGGGGAATTTCATATAAAAAAATGTGAAAAATATTGCTATTTTTGCAAAATTGACGCTCTTTTGCTCTTTTTTTGTTTATAGCGCGTGATCAAAAAATCGCACAGGTGATCAAATACCACCAAAAGAAAGCTCTGTTTGTAGGAAAAAAAGGACGTCAAATTCGTTAAGGTACAGCGTCGCACGACCGCGCAATTGTCCGTTAAAGTCACGCAGTGCCGAATCGCAAAATACCCCCTGGTCTTTTAGCAGGAAAATCCTCCGGGGCTTAAGTGGTAAAGAATGGCCAAGAAATCATAAATTCTGCCAGGGTATGTAAACTTATGAGCACAACTGTATATAAAACATCACTAATGTTAAATTCCCTGCAAAAGTACATTTCCCATTTCAGAAGAAAATGTTGTACTTTATTTTTTTCCTTCCTCCGAGCTTCTATGTATGTTTTACTAATGCATTCTTGAAATGAAACTGTTTGTGCCAACCTTTGCATTTACCAGGCTAATGTAATTAGGGGGTTCCAGGAAAGTGTTTTTAGATTAATAGTTTCACTATTACGTGACTGATGGAAATGAATGAGCAATTAGTGCAGAGGTGCAAGCAATACCGGGTAAGCCACTGCATTACGAACAAAAAAAAAAAAACAGGTATTATTGAGCATAGTAAAACGCAGAAAGCAAACGCAGCTCGCATGCCATGAACGTCAGCTAAGACAAACAAATGCCATATTGTGTGTAGTAAGAAACGTGAATGGAAAAGGGATTTTAATATTTAGTTGCTGAGCAGGCACTGAGATTTCTTCGTCACGCTGAAACAGGTGAAAGTGCTGATCCTGCGTGTGTGTCGCTTTGAAAAAGAGCCTGGCAACCAAATGTGTACTTTAAAAGCCATTTAAGATAAAAAAAAAAAAAAAGAAAAAAAACGGAAAAAAAGAACACTGTAGCTAGGCAACCTTTATAGTTAGTTAGAAGCTGGATCATTCTATGCATGCATACCTCATAACACTTTAACCACCTAAGGACCAGGCCTATTTCTCACACTTGGTGTTTACAAGTAAAAAATCAGTATTTTTTGCTAGAAAATTGCTTAGAGCTGCTAAACATTATTTTTTTTTTTTTATCAGAGACCCTAGAGAATAAAATGGAGATCGTTGCAATACTTTATGTCACACCGTATTTTGGCAGCGGTCTTCAAAACGCAAATTTTTGGAAAAAATACAGTTTTTTAATTTAAAAATAAAAAAAAAAAACAGTTAGCCCAATTGTTTTCTTTAGGGATGGGGACGGGGGTGCTTTCATTTTTTTTTTCTTATTTATTCTACCTTTTTTACACTGTCCCTTAAAAAAAAATAATGTTTTTGATCACTTTTATTTCTATTGCAAGGAATGTGAACATCCCTTGTAATAGAAATAAGCAGAACCGGTCCTCTAATGTGAGATCAAAAAGCATGAAAAAAAAAGGGGCCCTTTAGTCCCTGTTCACACCTGAGCGTTTTCCAGCCCATAAAACGCTCATCTGTGAAAATCCAAAACGCCCAACAATCAAAATCCCATTCATTTCAATGGCCCCTGTTCCCATCTGAGCATTTTGTCCCCTGAAGCAAAATGCCTGTAGCTCAAAAAAGTACAGGAGCTTCTTTTTGGGCTGATCAAGAGCTGTTCTGGTCCCATAGGAATGCATTAAAATGCCGTTATCGGCAGTTCATGGCCGTTTTTCAAACACACAGCTGGTCTCCACCCCTTTTAACATACCCACACCCTTAAGGCTGCATTCACACCTGAGCGTATTGTTTTCAGGCGTTTTTTGGGCGTTTTTGTAGGCGTTTTTTAGAGCGTCTTTTGGGCTTTTCTCTGGCGTTGGGTGTTTTATGAGCATTTTTAGGGCGTTTTATGAGCATTTGTTGCAGGCGTTTTGATTTATGTAAAAAAATGGGTGTGCTAAAAGGGATGGAGACCACCTGTGTGTTTGAAAAAACGCCTGTGAGATGCCGATAATGGCGTTTTAATGCATTCCTATGGGACCAGAACAGCTCTTGATCAGCCCAAAAAGAAGCTCCTGTACTTTTTTGAGCTACAGGCATTTTGCTTCAGGGGACAAAACGCTCAGATGTGAATGGGAAATTAATGGGATTTTGATTGTTGGGCGTTTCGGATTTTCACAGATGAGGTGTTTTATGGGCTGAAAAACGCTCAGATGTGAACAGGGCCTAAAGGCCGTTGGAAGGAAGCGACTTGTGACGTCGCTACGGTCCTCCAAGGCCATAGAGTTGAGTGGGGGCCGCCTTGCCCTCACTCGACTTCCTGCACAGCACCTGAGAGGACCGGTGTTCCGTGAGAATTACCTACCCGTGAGAAAAACCTACCCTCGTCACTTCCGGTTGCACGGCACTGTATGTAATTCGGCGTTTACATTAAAACAGCTGTGCTGCAATACGAGTGATCTCCACTCCTGTCCCTGTCACTTCCCTCATCTGGGCTACTAAATATAAAAGCGGCGGCGGGTGTATGAGAACATAAATCACGGAGCCGAGACCCGCTTTTATATTTACTAGCCAAGATCAGGGCAGTGACAGGGACAGGAGCGGAGATGACTTATATTGTAGCACAGCTGTTTTAATGTAAGCGTGGCGTGGGTAGGTTTTTTTCACGGACACCGTGATAACTTCCTCCTAGTGCGCATGCGCCCTAGTCAGGTCCTCAGCTCTTCCATTCGGTATCCGGGGCTGTGAGCATGCGCAGTGCTGCGCTGCTCAGCTGTTCCTGGCCGGAAGTGACGAGGGTACGTTTTTCTCACGGGGTAGGTAATTCTTACGTTACACCGGATCGTTTTCCCCGCTCCCGATGGCTCCAATAAGCGGGGAAAAGGAGGGGAGGGGGCACCACTCCCGCTACCAATAAAAATTATCCCGTGGCGAATCCATGGCTGGGACTACTTTTATGTGAAAGAGGACTGCCCGCCCTGTGAGAAAATACTGGCGTTATGGCAGCTATCTGCTGCCATAAAACTAGTATCTAATGTCAAAGTACCAACGTAAAACTGCGACGGGCGGTTCGGAGTGGTTAAAATGGACCCTTCGGTAACTTGACAAGTCTGCATGAATACATTCCTGACATGACTCAATATTTAGCAACTATATTTTACTTTTACCATTAAAAAGCTGTCCTACAGTGCCAGACCAGTGATTTTGCCCAGGCTGAGATGATGTCATCAGTCTGCTGCAAGCAAGAGAAAGCATTTCCTCAGTCTCCTCAGTGATCAGACTGCAATGTTGTTACCTTTTAGCAAGTCACACGGTGAGAGGCTGCAAGAGGCCCTGATTTGTGTCAGACATTTGTGAACACAGGCAGTAACTATACAGACAACAGGATTATCATAACTGTCATCTCTGAGCCAGCATCACAGTCCAGGAAGTGGATGATGTCTGAATAAAGATGGCTCTGTCCTTCTGGAGACCGAATTGCTTGAATCACATTGTCAATGGGAGTACTGTGATCACTGTAAGAGGTAATAATTCTTTGAAATGTTGCTTACACAGTACTTAGCATGCATGTAGTTAAAGTGTAACTAAAGGCAAAACTTCTATTTTTTAGTTTTATAAAGAGTGGGGAGGGATTAGAACACCTGTAATTTTTTATTGCTGTCTGTGTCCCCGTTAGAGAGATTTCCCCTCTCTAGTTGTCTGATTATCGTTGAAAGTTAAATTAAAAGAATATCATAAATGTTGGGTTGTTCCCAGAAAAGTAATGGAGGAAAAATGGGGACACTAGCTCTGGTGACCTGGGGGTCCTCAAGAAATTCCCTTAATTTGCAGGGATTTCCTCTCACTTCCTGTTTGGTTATGGGACAGGAAGTGAGAGAAAATCTCTGCAATGGGACACAGATGGTGAAAAAAAATCCATCAGGGGTTATAACCCTCCTATCAACTACAAGGTCAAATGATTAGAAGATTCAGAGGTAGAAACAGCTGAAGATGTATGCCAGGGGTGTCACTCAATCTCATCACAGGCTGCATCGGCAATATGGTTGCCCTCAAAGGGTTGTTGTATCTGTAAGACTAGATATCCAGAGCACCCCACCCCCCTTTGCTTTAGATGTCAAGAGCACCTCCATCATCAGAAGTCAAGAGTCCCTACCCTCCTTTACATCACAGTGCACCCCCCCCTTACATTGTGCTGCTGCCATGAAGAAGCTAGAGATGGAGATGGAAGGCAGAAATAGTAGGGTCTGGAGGAGGACCAGAGAAAGGCTGGAGTCAGCTGCTGGGGTCTGCTGAATACTCAGACCAAGGGAGGCAGAGACGAGGAGCTTCTGTGGCTGCACAGGATCTGTAGGAGGTGTTCTGTCCTGCTGTAGACTGCTGAGAAGAGGGAGGGGAGGGGTTGTGGTAGAGCCTCATCATGACTGCTTGGAGAAGCAAAGGATTTGGAGGAGGAGTTTTCTCCTCCTCTCTGCTGCCAACTGCTGAGACTAAAGCCCCGTACACACGCACAGATCGTCGTCATACAAATGTTCGTCTTTTCTCCCCGGGATGTCGGTGTCTGTTGAAAAGTGCAAAGACATCACAAGGACAGCACAAGAATTTTGTCCGCAGACTTCAGCTGACTGCAGAAGTGATGGCATGTAATGGTTAACTTTCCCTGTGTTTTTTATTTTCTGAGCATGCCCAGTCTTGCAAATCTGCGGTCTGTCGGCTGATTTCTGTACTGACAGGCGAACAATCGTCCGTTCTGGTGTCCGCAGACAAAAATTTTCATGTTTGCAAGAAAGACTCTTGTCCGCGGATTGTGTGCAGACAGCTGTCGGAGGCACCATACTAACACGCGTACAATCGGCAGATCTTTCGTCCGCCGACGTTTGTATGACGACGATCTGTGCGTGTGTACGGGGCTTAAGTGAGGTTTGAGACAAGGGGGGTGCCCTTGCTGCAGGAGAGGTGCGAGGGCTACATGCAGTGGCCTGGTTGGCCAGATTTGGCCCATTCGTCTTGTGTTCGACACATGTGATGTATACAAATCTTTACTTCTACTCAATTTTTTTTTTTCACCATCTGTGTCCCATTACAGAGATCTACCTTCACTTCCTGTCCCATAGCCAAACAGGAAGTGAGGGGAAATCCCTGCAAATTAAGGGAATTCCTTGGGGACCCCCAGGTCACCAGAACTAGTGTCCCATTGGAAGATTTCCCCTCTATTATTTTTCTAGGGACAACCCAAAATTTGGGATTTTCTTTTACTTTCACTTTCAATGATAATGGTAAACAGGACAAATAGAGAGGATGAATCTCCCTGACGGGGGGCACAGACAGCAATAAAAACTGACAAGTGTTCTAATTCCTCTACACTCTTTTCAAAAAAAAAAAAAAAAGTTTTGCCTTCAGTTATTCTTTAAGCCCCCTTTCACACTGCTGTGACACCGACAATAGGGTGCAACTTGTCATAAGATTTGGACCTGTCAAATTGCATAACAAGTTTGCACCCTATCGTTGGCAATGGAACTGTTCAAATCAGTGCAATGCAGACTTTGCGGTGCTGCACCGATTTGAAAAAGAAGTTCCTGCACTACTTTTGGTGATTTCAGGTGCAACTTGCAAAGAATGCATGAATTCCCATAGATGTCAGCCACGTGGCACTTACATGTGGCTTTAAAATCGTGCGATTTCAAGTGAAGTTGCAGGTTTTAAAGACAGATTCGATGTGAATGGGGGCTTAAGGTATGGGAGAAAGCGCTGTGTAACCTCCAAATGAAAGCTTACAAAAGGGCTGAACAGTCCCTCTCGGACCCAGCGCCGGGTTCCTGACTGACCAATTACTAAGCACCAGAGCTGGAACTTGGGTGAAAGGTCATTGAATCACCTGCTCCCCGGCATCTGGTAGCCAAATGGAACTGGGAGATTAAGGGGTTCTAAACCTTGTAAAGGTATTTTAATTGCTACCCGTATACCATTTGGGCAGGGAATTCCCCTCAATTCCCGTTCGGACGCCTCTCCAACAGTCAGGAAATTGACAGATTTTTCCCCTTACTTTCTGCTCTGTTAGCAAGACAGCAAGTAATACGTCTCCCAAATGGGAACAGACAGCAATAGAATGTTGGCCTTCTATCATTTATATCCAAAAATACAAAGAAAGAATTGCCTGCAGTTGGGCTTAATTGGAGTGAAGTTTACTATAGAATAGATAGATAGATAGATAGATAGATAGATAGATAGATAGATAGATAGATAGATAGATAGATAGATAGATAGATAGATAGATAGATAGCAATGGCGGCTGGTGCTCAAAATTATTTTTTTGGGGGGGGGGGGGAGCAAACAGAAAAATGTAATAGGCATTGGTTTGCGTCAAAAAACGCTGTAAAAAATTGCGTGACTTTGAGGTCGCAAAAGTGTGAAAGGGGCCTTCAGTAATTAAGGTTTAGTGTGCCCCCTTTCAATGCAGAGAGACCAGCGTGCCCTCTTTCAATGCAGAGAGACCAGCGTGCCCTCTTTCAATGCAGAGAGACCAGCGTGCCCCATTTCAATGCAGAGAGACCAGCGTTCCCCCTTTCAATGCAGAGTGACCAGCGTGCCCCCTTTCAATGCACAGTGATCAGCGTGCCCCCTTTCAATGCAGTGACCAGCGTACATGCCCCCTTCAATGCAGTGACCAGCGTACATGCCCCCTTCAATGCAGTGACCAGCGTACATGCCCCTTCAATGCAGTGACCAGCGTACATGCCCCCTTTCAATGCAGTGACCAGCGTACATGCCCCCTTTCAATGCAGTGACCAGCGTACATGCCCCCTTTCAATGCAGTGACCAGCGTACATGCCCCCTTTCAATGCAGTGACCAGCGTACATGCCCCCTTTCAATGCAGTGACCAACGTACATGCCCCCTTTCAATGCAGTGACCAGCGTACATGCCCCCTTTCAATGCAGTGACCAGCATACATGCCCTAATGCAGAGATCAGCGTGTGTGCCCCCTTCAATGCAGTGACCAGCATACATTCCCCCAATGCAGAGATCAGCGTGCGTGCCCCCTTACTTACCTGGAGCAGCAGCGGCGGAGGGCGGCTTCTCATCAGTCTCTCGGCATCGGCTTCTCCTTGGTCCCAGCAGCGCATCTCCTCCAGTCCTCCTGCTCCCGCCTCCTCCTCGGCCAATGGCATGGGGGTTGCCTTGCGGCCAATCAGGAAGCGCGTATCGGACGCGCTTCCTGATTGGCCAGGAGGAGGATCGGTGTGACAATAGCGAATTTTCATTCGCTATTGTCACACAATGGGTGGGCTTGGGACGCACTGCTCTGCGCCCCGGGTCCACCCTTTGCATCGCCCTATTAGAGCCTCTGGCTCTAATCAGGTGATGCCAAAAAAGCCCCATTTAACTCCATGTGTCCGGCGCCCCTGCATGCAGATTAGGGGGCCGGACACATGGATGGGGGTGATAGATAGATAGATAGATAGATAGATAGATAGATAGATAGATAGATAGATAGATAGATAGATAGATAGATAGATAGAGAGAGAGAGACATGTGATATAGACAGACAGACAGATAGATTGCTAAGAGGATAGATAGACAGACAGGCATGTGATAGATAGATAGAGACATGTGAGATAGATAGATGTGAAGAGCTGTGTACAGTAAACTGACAGCGCTATATAGGTAGCTGTAACAATAATTGGTATATAGTTATTAGGAGATTGATACATATAGATGGATAAATAGTTGAAGTATAGATGGATGAGGAGAGGCAGATAAAACGCACTTGGTAATAGTTATTATGTGATACAGATAGACAGATGGGTGAACTCAAGGAAGGATGGGAGGATGGATGAAGACAGAGAGACAGATAACATGATAAATAGATAATTGATAGATAGATAGATAGAGTGATAGATAAAGTGGACTTGAGGATAGTTGTGAAGAGATATATAGAAGGATGGATGAAGAGGGATATAATGAATAGATGGATGGATGGATAGATATTGGTTGGGGCATAGGGGTCCAATTACAATTTGACATCTAGATCTCCTAAAAAACTTTGCAGTAACAGCTGTCCTTTCATATCTGTCATTACTCATTACTGGCTTTCGCTGACAACACCGCAGTCCAGAGCAGTAGTAAACCCAAAAGCAAACATTTACTATATTACAGCTTACCAATTCTTAGAAATGATGGCTGCATTTGTTTTCTTTTTTAGGCTTTCTTTCTTCTATTTTCACTCGGTGATCCAGCCAGTAAGTCTGTTGTTTTTCAAAAAACACAATCTGTCCAGAAGAATGTTTTAGTTAGAGTTGAGACAAGCCATTTAACATTGACCGGGGTGCTTACAATGATTCCATTTTATTTATTTATGTAAAACCTTTATCCCAAAAGGGAAAAAAAACTGTTTGTTAGTGTTTCTAAATCTGCTAGTGAGGAGGTGTGTTACTAGCTAGATCACAAAGTGAAAACAGAGGGGGGAAAAGCCTAATAAAAGAAAACTAGTGCAGCCACTATATCTATTGATTGGTAAGTTTTAGGTTTATTACCACGTTTATCTTTATTGGACATGCATAGGTGTGAATGGCGATATTTAGGGTCATAGATAAGGGGGTACCACCAGTCCTTTCCGGGGGGGGGGGGGGCCCAGGCAGCAAAATTAATCGGATGTGGGCAGGGAGGGTGATCACTGTGGCAGGGGGGCAATTACTGGAACCAATCCCCTGTGTGGCTCTCTCTGCAGCAGTTGAAAGCTGGCTTCTCCCTCCCGTCGGCTTTTAGCTGCTGCAGAGAGGGCCATACAAAGCATTGGTTCCAGTAAATGTACCCTCCTCCACCCCACCGATCCCCCTCCCTGTACACCATACGTTTCCCCCTGCTGCCCAGGCCCTACTGTGTGCCCCCTCTCTTTTTTTTTCACTGCAAGCACACAATAGGATCCTATAGGATTTGGAGTGGGGGAAGTGTTATCTAAATATGTCATGTTTACCAGCCCCTTCCTTTCCTGAATGAACATAATGAATGATTGGTAGCAATCACTCACTGTGTTCATTCATAATTGAAGCATTGGCTGTATGTGGCCCTGTGTCAGGTTGCCTGTATTGGGCCCCAGTGTCTGGTTGTCTGTATAGGGCCCGGGTCAGGTTGTTTGTAAAGGGCCCTGTGTCAGGTTGTCTGTAAGGGGCCCCGTGTCAGGATATCTGTATAGGGCCCCGTGTCAGGATATCTGTATAGGGCCCCGTGTCAGGATATCTGTATAGGGCCCCGTGTCAGGTTGTCTGTGTAGGGCCCGTGTCAGGTTGTCTGTATAGGGCCCATGTCAGGTTGTCTGTATAGGGCCCTGTGTCAGGTTGTCTGTATAGGGCCCCGTGTCAGGTTGTCTGTATGGGGCCCCGTGTCAGGTTGTCTGTATGGGGCCCCGTGTCAGGTTGTCTGTATAGGGCCCCGTGTCAGGTTGTCTGTATGGGGCACTGTGTCAGGTTGTCTGTATAGGGCCCCGTGTCAGGTTGTCTGTATGGGGCCCTGTGTCAGGTTGTCTGTATAGGGCTCTGTGTCAGGATGTCTGTATAGGGCCCTGTATCAGGTTGTCTGTATGGGGCCCCGTGTCAGGTTGTCTGTATGGGGCCCTGTGTCAGGTTGTCTGTATGGGGTCCTGTGTCAGGTTGTCTGTATGGGGCCCTGTGTCAGGTTGTCTGTATGGGGCCCCGTGTCAGGTTGTCTGTATGGGGCCCTGTGTCAGGTTGTCTGTATAGGGTCCTGTGTCAGGTTGTCTGTATGGGGCCCTGTGTCAGGTTGTCTGTATAGGGTCCTGTGTCAGGTTGTCTGTATAGGGCCCTGTGTCAGGTTGTCTGTATAGGGCCCTGTGTCAGGATGTCTGTATAGGGCCCCGTGTCAGGTTGTCTGTATATGGCCCCGTGTCAGGTTGTCTGTATAGGGCCCCGTGTCAGGTTGTCTGTATATGGCCCCGTGTCAGGTTGTCTGTATATGGCCCTGTGTCAGGTTGTCTGTATATGGCCCTGTGTCAGATTGTCTGTATAGGGCCCTGTGTCAGGTTGTCTGTATGGGGCCCTGTGTCAGGTTGTCTGTATAGGGCCCTGTGTCAGGTTGTCTGTATAGGGCCCCGGGTCAGGTTGTCTGTATGGGGCCCTGTGTCAGGATGTCTGTATAGGGCCCTGTGTCAGGTTGTCTGTATAGGGCCCCGTGTCAGGTTGTCTATATAGGGCCCTGTGTCAGGTTGTCTATATAGGGCCCTGTGTCAGGTTGTCTGTATGGGGCCCTGTGTCAGGTTGTCTGTATGGGGCCCTGTGTCAGGTTGTCTGTATGGGGCCCTGTGTCAGGTTGTCTGTATGGGGCCCTGTGTCAGGTTGTCTGTATGGGGCCCTGTGTCAGGTTGTCTGTATGGGGCCCCGTGTCAGGTTGTCTGTATAGGGCCCCGTGTCAGGTTGTCTGTATGGGGCCCTGTGTCAGGTTGTCTGTATGGGGCCCTGTGTCAGGTTGTCTGTATGGGGCCCTGTGTCAGGATATCTGTATAGGGCCCTGTGTCAGGTTGTCTGTATGGGGCCCTGTGTCAGGTTGTCTGTATGGGGCCCTGTGTCAGGATATCTGTATAGGGCCCTGTGTCAGGTTGTCTGTATAGTGCCCTGTGTCAGGTTGTCTGTATAGGGCCCTGTGTCCGGTTGTCTGTATGGGGCCCCGTGACAGGTGGTCTGTATAGGGCCCCGTGTCAGGTTGTCTATATAGGGCCCTGTGTCAGGTTGTCTATATAGGGCCCTGTGTCAGGTTGTCTGTATGGGGCCCCATGTCAGGTTGTCTGTATAGTGCCCTGTGTCAGGCTATCTGTATAGGGCCCTGTGTCAGGTTGTCTGTATGGGGCCCTGTGTCAGGATATCTGCATAGGGCCCTGTGTCATGTTGTCTGTATAGGGCCCCGTGTCATGTTGTCTGTATAGGGCCCTGTGTCAGGTTGTATGTATAGGGCCCCGTGTCAGGTTGTATGTATAGTGCCCTGTGTCAGGTTGTCTGTATAGGGCCCTGTGTCAGGTTGTCTGTATGGGGCCCTGTGTCAGGTTGTCTGTATAGGGCCCTGTGTCAGGTTGTCTGTATGGGGCCCTGTGTCAGGTTGTCTGTATAGGGCCCCGTGTCATGTTGTCTGTATAGGGCCCTGTGTCATGTTGTCTGTATAGGGCCCTGTGTCATGTTGTCTGTATAGGGCCCTGTGTCATGTTGTCTGTATAGGGCCCCGTGTCATGTTGTCTGTATAGGGCCCCGTGTCATGTTGTCTGTATAGGGCCCCGTGTCATGTTGTCTGTATAGGGCCCCGTGTCATGCTGTCTGTATAGGGCCCCGTGGTTTCTAACAGCAGCCCTGGCGATATTGACAACCACAATCTTCTATATGAAAGCCCATACACATAGAAATAAACAATTGCTTTTCCTATCTTGTTGAGTGTTTTAGCGACACGGAGCGCTGCGATACAACGCAGAGTAGATAACAGTCACAATGAATCCTCTGGGAATCGGTGGCTCGTTGCTACAGAGGAAGTGACTGTGATGAGAATGGTGCATTCAGGAACTTGTAGAGATGACTTAATTCACAGTCTGTTCTCTCCTGACACATTGTGTAACAGAACACTGGGGGTTTGTGTAGGAGGCCGGGGGAGGAATGTGCTGCTGACTAGTGGCTCTTCGCTGACATTTGTGTGTTTGTCTTCTCGACAACAAGAAAAGTGGGGGAATCCTGAATCACCAAACTGCTCTTTTTTTCCCCTTTTTTATTTTAGAAACTCCGGCGTGGGCGGTAATGTGACTCAGTGATTTCCATTCACTTTCAACAGAGGACGGCTCGCGGCGTTTACAGACGGCATGTCAAGATCGCCCAGCTCTGAATACCTCAAAGGATTCATTCAGGTTTATGATGGAGTAAAGCATAAAGGAAGATTGTATCAGTCAGTCGCCTATTGCTTGAGCAGCCATTGATGGCAATCGGCGGGAACAATAAGACAAACTGCCGACTTACAGCTGAACTCATGGCAGATAAAAAAGACACAAATTAATTCAGTTCTGTATTCATTAATATATCATTAAATTTATTTTTTAAAAAACAAAGCAGTGTTGGTACCTGAATTTGACCTGGTATCAGCCTCTTACATGCCCCTGTACAGCAGAGCTCACACTGGGAGAGGGAGAAGCAGCACAAGCTGTGGTGCAAGAAACCTGCTGATAGGAGAAAGAGCTACAGTAACAGAGAGATGAGCTTCAGCAGATCAGTCTGCTGCTTTTCCTTTCACTGTCCAGTCACAGACTGGGGAACAAGGACAAGACCTGCAAGTGGTGCTTAACCACTTGACCTCTGGAAGATTTACCCCCTTAATGACCAGGCCACTGTGTTATTTTAACTGACAATTGCGCAGCGTTTCATACAATGCTGTACCCAAGTAAAAAATTTATGGAGTTTTTTCCCCCCACAAATAGAGCTTTCTCGTGGTGGTATTTGATCACCTCTGCGTTTTTGTTTTTTTTGCGCTATAGTCAAAAAAATACCAACAATTTAAAAAAAAAAAAAACAATATGTTATTACTTTGGGCTATAAAACACATCCAATAAAAAAATGTAAAAAAAAAATAAAATTTCTTCAAAAAATTTAGGCCAATATGTATTCTGCTACATGTTTTTGGTAAAAAAAAAAAAATCTCAATAAGTGTTTATTGATTTGTTTATGCAAATGTTATAGCGTCTAAAAACTATAGGATATATTTATGGAATTTTTATTTATTTATTTTTTATACTAGTAATGGCGACCACCAGTGACTTAGAGCGAGATTGCAATATTGCGGCAGACAAGCAGACACTAACTGCACTCTTGACACTTTGCGCACACCAGTGACACTAATATAGTGATCATTGCTAAAAAATACGCACTGTCACTATACTAATGACACTGCCTGGTAAGTGGTTAAACATCACGGGCGATCAAAGGGTTACCTGTGTGCCTAGCCAGTGTTTGCATGTACTGTATGTGCTGCTTTTACTAAGGGAAGAGATGGGTTTTATTTCCTGCTTTGCAGGAACATAGAATCCATCCCTTTCCCCCTGTCAGATTTCTTCCTTGCTTACATATGCATATCTCCATTCTGTGTGTTTTACCGATAATCGGCGGGTGCTGACGGGTATCCAGTGTCTGCCACCCGCAGATCAGCTTCTGCTGTTATCAATTGCAGCAAAAGCGGCCCGCCGGCAGCACATGCACGCCCCCTGGAGGCAGAAGTGCAGATCCATGTATATATACGTGATCCTGCACAGGAGGGCCGCCCTGTAGCAGATAGGGCAGTCCGGAGGTGGTTAGAGGGTTACTAAACCCAAGACACTACATTCACTATATCTGGTCTCCCACAGTACACAGAACATGGAAATGCAATAGTTTTAGTAAATATCAACTGCTAAATACCTTTTCTTATCAGCAGTATATAGCAGCCTTGTGACTTCTTTGAGTGTCTGGCCAACCACTGGTTAAAGCTTGTAGGAGGAGTTTTCATTCTACTCTGACTGTCTGTAGGACCCCTGACCCTCTGTCTCGACAGTGCTGATTGGCCCTGTGCTGATCACATGCATTCTCCCAAAAAAACAAAAAAAACAAAAACTCTCTAGCAATACACACCAAACGGAGTATGTGCAGAGGGCCCGAAGGCTCTGTACTATCAGCAGATAGATTGGGGACAGTAGAAGAAGGGGAGGATCAGAGAAGACAGGATCAAACAGCCTTTTTACACAATGCCCAGGATTAACCCCTTAGGTTCCACAGTGAGTATAACAAGCATGCTTTACTGCATATACACACTGGTTTTACTGTTGTGGGTTCTGTAACACTTTAGAGTAACACCTTGCCCTAGGAAAAAAACACACCGCCCGCTAGTAACCAAAAACATGGCCGCCTCCAAGGCGGCGACAAGTAGCGGGCGGAGTAAGAATCTGCACTAATTATACCATGTGTATAGGCTGCGGGTGTTGTGTGAAAACACCAAGTGCTCGAAATCTCCAATTATTCCCAGTGTACAGCCACTGGAAATAACGTGGTTGAGATCTCCGCAGGTTGGAGTTTTTCGGCAGGACACCGGCAAGCAGTGAATCCTATACTGACCGCCTCCTGAAACTCCTCCTCTCAGCACCTCTGTAGTTCACAGAAGAATTCAAGAAAGTAATTGGGTAGTGATCTTCACAAAGTAAGTTTGCAAACTTCAAAATTGTTCAGAATAATAGGAGAAACCTAGAAATAATTGAAATACAATGTGGAAATAAATACATGATTTTACATTTTGATCACAAATGCGTTTTAAAGTCAATTATTGCACCAAGTGTTGATTAAAATAAATATAATAAAATGAGCTTCTAAAACAGTTAACAAATTGTCAGGTACTACAACTCTGAGATGAATTATATGGCTCTATAACCTAGCTGCCGACAGATTTAACTCTTTCTATACAATGTTCATTGGCAGCAAACAAATTCCCGCTGATCTATGTAAAACTGTGTATAAAAATAATTTGAAAATGATAAGAGCTATGCTTAAACATAAAAAGTATAATTAAAATAATATGTTATGATAAAGTTTGCACTTCCAGCTATCAGCGAGCTGTAAATCTGGCGATGTGCTCGTGGGAATGGGTATAATGTATACGCAGCAGAAGAAGCTCCCGCGGGGACCAGCAGATGCATGCAACAGTGAGTGCGCAGAGATGAGCGCGAGTGAGCACAGCAGATCCTCCATACAGGGCCATAGGCAAAATCAAAGATTCACCATCTCAAGGCGGTCAACGCTCAAAGGAGGTTTAGGACCCATTGCTGTAATATACTAGTGCAAATGTGATGTGAAATCTTTTGGTCCCCAAACTGGTTTAAAAATACTCATATTCAATCCAGAGCTGTCCCCGCAGTACTTCTTCTCCGCCACAAGAGGTCCTCAGTCTTCCAGATTGACTGACTCTCAGAGTCTTCCAAGTGGAAGACCTAAAGGGGCTCTTCAGTCTTTAGAAAAAAAGGAAGTCAGAAGCTAGAAGTTCTGTAGATGATGGCTTTTAACCACTTTACCACCGGAGGATTTTGCTGTCTTACGTCCAGGCCACTTTTTGCGATTCTGCACTGTGCGACTTTAACTGACAATTGCGCGGTCGTGCGATGCTGTACCCAAACGAAATTTACGTCCTTTTTTTCCCACAAACAGAGCTTTCTTTTGGTGGTATTTGATCCCCTGTGCGATTTTTACTTTTTGCGCTATAAACAAAAAAAGAGCATACATTTTGAAAAAATAACAATATTTTTCACATTTTTTTATATGAAATTACCCCTAAAAAAATTTAAAAATCAAAGTTTTTTAAAATTTTTGGCCAATTTGTTTTCTGCTACCTATGTTTGGTAAAAAAATCACAATAAGCGTATTTTGATTGGTTTGCGCAAAAGTTATTGCGTTTACTAACAAAGGGAAAGATTTCTGTCATTTTTGGTGGTTTTTTTGTAATGGCGGCGATCTGCGATTTCTTTTTGCGGGACTGCGACATTGCGGCAGACAGATCGGACCCTTGACTGACATTTTTGACACTTTTGGGGGTACCAGTGACACTTCTACAGTAATCAGTGCTATAAATATGCACTGTTACTGTAAAAATGACACTGGCAGGGAAGGGGTTAATTTTATTGGAGAGGGAGGGGTTAATGTATGCCTGGTGCTTACTAACGTGTGTGGGGGGAGGTGACTGAGTGATACAGGGACAGATCGGATGTTCAGCTACGCTGAACCCTGCAATCTGTCACTGCCTGTCACTTAGGAGATCCGCCCGCTTTGTTTACACAAGCGGGCGGATCTCCAGACTCGATTCCCCGACGATCGGGGAAGAGCGGCGGTGATCACCACCGCTCCTCCCCTGGCCCGACTCTCGCTGTGACTGAAAACAGTGGGAGCGAGCCTCCGGCGGCGCCCGAGCGCCGCCCACAAGGGGAGTAATCCAGCGACGTAGGTCTACGTCACTGGACGGAATCGAGCCACTTTGCCGCAGTACAGTCCCAGTGACTGGTCGGCAAGTGGTTAAAAAAGGCACACCTGGGATCCAGCACTTTCCTCACCCAGGCCGGTTCTTGGGTCCCCAGCTCAGGCATGTTTAGTTATGGAAGACTTTTTAAATGGCTCTGCAGCCTTTTGGGACCTGTAGGGGTGAACTTCTGGTGGGAAGCGGGAGAGAACTTCTGGAAGTGGGAGCGAGCACTTGCCAAAACAAGGTACCCACTTCCCCCAAAAAAATATAAACTTTCAAGAATTTGGGGGAGAGTGGGTGGAGCATTCTTAAAAGCATAACTTCCTGTTTAGGATGAGTCAGTATTTTTCCTTCAATCAGCAGGTTAAACAAAGAAAAAAAAACTGACCCAATCCCCCCATCTATGCATTCGAGGTGGATGGGTAAATCCTTTATCCTATTATTCTGACAGTGGGGAGACTTCCTCACCGTAAGAATACACAGATCAGCACTGCAGTCTACAGACTGCAGTGCTAATTAAACTGATCAGCAGATCAATTTCTGTTTACTCACAGTGGCCACACATGGATTGAAATTTGGCCTGGTCCCCAATGAATTATGATCCAGCTTCAGGGCAATACTGTAGATGCAGAACATCAAGGGAAGCCATGAAAGGCCTAGGTACCCAAAAGGGACATTTATGCCTCGTTTCCACTGAGCGGAATCGGTTTGGGTCAGTTCGGTACAGTACGCTATTTTGAGTGTTTCCATTATTAAAGTGGCCTATACAACCAAACCAAACCGCACCATTCCTGGTCCTCCTTCAGTTGTAGGGCCATAGGAAATGGTATAGTACGGTTAGGGCGGAGCTACTGGCGTAACACGATAAATTCCACTGATTGGTGCACAGGAAAACGTCAATGCTCACATCAAACAAAAGCACAAAACAAACACCACATTTCGTGTGAACCCTGCATGGCCCCTGGCGGTCCCACTTGCTGTGGAAACGCGCACCTGAATAGGCCAGACCATTCTAACCCTTCCAAACTGTACCAACCCGAACCGTTCCGCTCAGTGGAAACGAGGCATTAGGGATGGTGGGGAAGGGAAACAGTATGTTCCAAGCATGTACAAGCAATCAAGCAGCTGTAAATCACTTCTACGCATATCTGGCAGCCAGGAGAAAGGATGTAAACAAACTTCTGGATGCTTTACCAGCTGGTAGTTTTTGTATATGCTGGTGCTGCCATTGTATTTAAGGGTAAAAGTGGTTGTTATGCCACTACTATAAAATAATCTAAGCCACTCTGTAATATAACACTAAGTGCTCCTGTGCTTCTTATAGAAAAAATATGCCGACCTGTACCTACATCAGAGCGGCTCCCAGCGATTAGCTGATCCCTTGGTTTTCTTCTCTGTCCCGTTGACTCCTCCAGTGGGCGGGGCTAAGCACTGCAGCTGACATCAACCAAGGAGGAGGGGAAGAGAGGAGAGAGAGAGACAAGTGGTCACGTGATCGCTGGGAGCCGCTGTCATATTATTATTATTATATAGGATTTATATAGCGCTGACAGTTTATGCAGCGCTATACAACTTGATATAGGTACAGATCGGCATACATAGTGTACATAGTGTTATATTGCAAAGTGGATGGGATTATTTTAACATAAATATGAGAGTAACAGGAGTGGAGAGGCGGGCACTGACACAGCAGACAGACAGGGAGGGAGGCGGAGGACACAGGAGACAGAGAGCAAGGCTGCAAATGAGGGAGGCACATACGCTGACCACGGTGTCAGGGCTCAGCAGCCATGATACACCGTGGTCAGTTTACAGGGGGAGGGTCAAAACTGGCAGGATCAGACATATTTTTTAGGTGATACAGGAGGCAAAATTACACAGCACAAGCACTGTGCTGTATAACATGCTTTAAGGAAACAATATCTGTTTTTTTTTTTTCATTTAGGGTAACAAATGCTTTTAAATTGTATCCAAACCCAAGAAAAAATTTAACAGATTGCAGTTAACCAGTTTTTAGATGTTGTAGCTTTATTCATTTTTTCATGCTTTTTTTCTTTTATTTTCACCTTGTGATTGTAATAGCGCACTTCCTGTCCTAGGGTGACAATACTAACTTGCAGTACTGTATCTATGAAGGAGCAGCCTCCATACAGCGGAGCCCTATGCCTGCAAATAATTTCATTAGCGCAGGAATAGGGTTCTGCTACTTTCACACCTATATATGTGTATGTGTATATATACATATATGTGTGTGTGTGTGTGTGTGTATATATACCCCTACACAGAAGTTCAGATGTCATGCCGGCCTTCAAAGACGTACACAAAAAAGCCCAATAAACGCCTGCAACAAAAACGGCCAGGTGTGAAAGTAGCGGAGCCACTACCCTGCTCTACTGCAATTCTAATACAAACTATCTTTTTTCTATGGCGGTCACCCTGACATGGAAGGGTTTGGTCACCCTGCCATAGCAGTCAGAGTCAGTTCACCCTACACTACACTACGGTCACCCTGACACTTAACACTTTCCCTACAGAAACTAGATTATTGAATCTAACTATAGTGGTATATAGTACCCTAACTACACTAGATATCCCTTTCCTCACACTAATAATTGCTAAATGACACTTTTGAAGCAGCAGTAACAGAACTTCTTCCACTCTCTTCTACAGCCCCTGTATTACAGTGCTAGCGATTTGGCGGGGCTATCTTATATACTGGGGGGCGTATTCACTTCTGATTGGCCTCTGGACCCCCTAGTCACTCCAATCACATTCCTAGCATCCTCCTGCCCCCTCAATTGGCTTTTACTGATGGTTCTGGTCCAATCATGGGCTTTTAAAGCCCAGTTCCTGTCCCATTACATTTTGGTCGGTTCTTGTTGCCGAATTTTGAACAGTCAAGGTTCGGGTCGAACCGATGGTCGACCCGAAACCGTTCAATCATCCCTAGTCATGACATCACTTCCAGGTTTTTACATGGAGACCCGATCAGAGCCGAATGTGGCTTTGATCGGGTCTTCTCTTCATCGGCCATGCAGTCTGGTTGCCCGGGTCTCCCAGTGGCACGGGAGACCTAGGCAAGCCGCGGAAGGCAGCGGGAGGGGGGGCGTCCCCTCCCGCTCCTTATAATGACAGCCGAGCGGCTTCTCAGCAGCATCGGTTGTCATTACAAGACAGACCACCGTCGGCTATGGACACCAGTGCCGGGGTGATGCCTCTAGCTGCAGGCATCACTCGGGTACATGCACTTTCCTGAAATAGCGGTAATATCGGTAACCTCATGATTCCGATATATCAGGGAAAGTGCATATCAGCCCCCGATATATCTGTTTTGCCGATAATTGGTCGATCCCTAGCATGACCCTTGACCCTCTGTCTGGACAGTGCAGATTGGTCCTGTGCTGATCACATGTACCCTCAAAAAAAAACTGAGCATGGGCAGGGTACCTCCAAGGAGCTGTACCATTAGCGGATGTATTGGGAACAGTAAAAGAAGGCGAGGATCAGGATCAAAGGCAGGATCAAACAGCCTTTTTACACATTGCGGAGGGTTAACCTCTTAGGTTTTGCAGTGAGTATATCAAGCATGCTTTACTGCATTTACAGACTGATTTTACAGTTGTGGGTTTAGTAACACTTTAAAGTAGAACTATAGGCAAAACCTTGTTTTTTTTTCTCATTTTAGAGTAAGGGAGGATTATAACCTCTTACAGGTCTTTTTTTTTTTGCCATCTGTGTCCCATTGGGGATATTTCCCTTCACTTCCTGACCCACAGCCAAAGAGGAAGTGAGGGGAAATGTCTGAAAATATGGGAATTCCTTAGGGACCCCCAGGTCACCAGAACTAATGTCCCCATTGGAAGATTTACCCTCTATTATTTTTCTGGGGGCAACCCAAAATTTGGGATTTTCTTTTACTTTCATTTTTAAAGATAATGGTAAACAGGACAAATAGAGAAGGTGAATCTCCTTAACAGGGGCACAGACAGCAATACAAACTGAAAAGTATTTTAATCTCTGCACGCTATCCAAAACTGAAAAAAGTTTTGCCTTTAGTTATACTCTAAGCACAGCAGAGAGGTCAGTAAGTTATTCGCTCACTGGATTTCTGGCTGGATCAACAGGCGTTTAGATATCCGCAAGACTCTTCCATAAATGCCATGCACACTCAGAAAGAATGCATTGCACTTCTCATGTATATTCATAAAATATTACTGCTGAGACGAAGCACGCCCTGTGATGCAAGAGTCATTCTTCTCCTTATGTAACAGCTGGCACCCTCATCCTCCGTAATGTCATACTACAATGTTTTTATTATCATCCAGATATAAGCGTTTGGGAAAGAACATTTAGAAAGAATTTGATACTTCTGCTATAGGAAACATAATTTTGCATAGATTTAATTTATGTATCTTCCTCTGATTTATGGGTATCTTGTAAAGTAGATGAATCTGTAACAATGTAGCACTGGGGTGGGTGTGGCCTGTTCGATGGTTGAACAAAGATGGAGAGAAAGAACAGCCTTGGCACAATGGTCTAAAAAAGGATATTAAAGTGTACCTGTCATTATGACAAAGCACAGGCAACCAATATATGAAGCCACGGTAGGTAGATTCTACACTTGATCTTAGCCAAAAGGCCAAGAAGCAATAATAGCAGATCCTTTAAGTCCTGGAATTGGCAAGGTTTTCCTAGCACATCACACAGATGATCAATTGGATTTGGATCTGGAGAATTTGGAGGCCAAGTAAACACTTTAAACTAGTTTTTGTGTTCCTCCAATCTTTTTTGAATTCATCAGACCAGGCCACCTTCTTCCATTATTCTGTGGTCCATTGCTCTGTGGTCCAGTTCTGATGCTCACATGCCCATTGTAGGCACTTTTGACTGTGAACACGGGTCAGCATGGGCACCCTGACTGGACTGCGGCTACACAGCTCCATACACAACAAATTGCGATGCCCAGATTTGGGATTTCGTTTATTCACCCTATTTATAGCCTCAGATAGTATGCCGAGGATGTGGGTATGTCATCTTCATTTTTTCACTCTATTATTTTTATGATGGTCAGTTCCTGGTCCGGACAAAAGCATTAGTCTTCTAGGAACACGTCACTCTGCTTCTTGTTTTATTGATTACGAGGCTTGAAATACAATGAGGGTAGGGCAGTCCCCTCCAGTCCTTACCCTATATGTATGTGTGGCGATGGCTACTAGCCATGCCCCTGATGATGTCTAATAGGACGAAACACATTGGGTGGAGTTTGAATATGTGACGTTCCAACACACGTGGACTGTGCCGTTTATTCGGTTGGAAACCATCCGAGAGTTTTACATTTGACATGCTGTTTAATTGTGAGTATAACTGACACAATTTAAAAAAAATATATAAGTGTTTTGATATATTACACCATAAAGCGGTCTCTGTTTTTATTTTGGTACACCTAACCTGTGGAGAGATATAATTGGAAGGGGACAACAGGATTGGGATAGTTTGTGTACAGTCTATGGTGAACAGGAGTATTGCTGATGTGTGTTTGAGCATTTGAGACCGCCTATGATCTAGTGGTCCACTCCCAAGGGTAAGAGGCTTGGTTTGGCGTGGTGTTGGTGGAGGATCATTATCTTACCTGCATGTTATCTCCGTTGCACACCTTAGGTGCTCCTTGAGAATTGTGGACTCTTATTAATGGACTTCTATTAGCACTGCATTTTCTTTTATACATCAAATTCATGGACAACATGTTTACTATATAAACATCTCACTGACTAATATATCCCCATCAACGTTCAGATATCATTGTAACACGATAATCAATGGTATTCACTTAACCTGTCAGTGGTTACAATGGTATGATCAGTGTATATTCCTCATTAGCCACAAGGCATATAAATACTGGTATGCACAAAATGCCCTTGCAATCCCACATATTACCTTGTGGTAGAGACAACACTGTGTGGTACATTACCTGTGCAGAGAGCTGAGCTTGTTGGAGGGATCCAGCAGACTCCACCTACTTCAGGCTTCCTATAGAAAATGAGGGGGCGGAGACAAGACCAGTCAACCTGAACCTAGGAGAGGGAACAGCAGTGAGCGGTCTTTATTACAGGAAATTTCTACACAGAGGGAAAGTTTCACACTGGATTACTGCACAGAACGAGGGAAAATACACAAAACACACCAAGATTCAAGTAATTTCACACATGACTCTTGTATTTAAAAAATATTAGTTTATTCCGGAGTTCAGCTTTAACTTACAGCTGGTGTGCGTCAATTGAAGTCATCCCACTGGTGAAATGTAAAAATGATCTGATGCCTTCTGAAGGTTGATCACTAATGCTTTGTTTCCACTGAGTGGAACGGTTCGAGTCGGTACAGTTTGGAAGGGTTAGAATGGTCCGGCCTATTCAGGTGAGCGTTTCCACTGCAAGTCGGACCACCAGGGGCCATGTGGGGTTTACACCAAATGCCTTTTGATGTGAGCATTGAGGTTTTCCTGTCCGCCAATCAGTGGAATGTATCGTGTGACGCCAGTAGCTCCGCCCTAAGCGTACCGTACCATTTCCTATGGCCCTACATCTGAAGAAGGACCAGGAATGGTGCGGTTTGGTTCGGTTGTATGGGCCACTTTCATAATGGAATAACTCAAAATAGCGTACCGTACCGACTCGAACCGATCCACTCAGTGGAAACGAGGCATAAGTGGCCCGTACCTCTCTGATTTGCCTTGTGGCCTTTTGGCACAAAGTATGTCGGCAAAGCTCCCCCCCACCCCCGGTCTTACCCCTAATTACATGGACTAGGACATTAACATGCAAATATTGATCAGTTAAACCTACAAGTGCTTTTTTATCAATACTTTGGTAAAGTATTGGTTTAACACCTACGTGACGCAACATGTTTGCTACGCAACAGCATGGGGCAGCCTATTCAGTTGTACGACAAATGCACCAAATAAGCTCCTGCGCCTTTTTTGGCAGTGAGCCTGCCGCGTTTCTTTACCTGACTGCTACCCGCTTTGGGTGCACCATTAATAATTAATAGGGGCACAAGCAGGGCAGCCATCAGAAATTTTGGGGCCCCTTACACAGCTTAAAGCGGAGTTCCAGCCATTCACTCACCTGTCCAACGGTCCAGCGATGCGGCCGCCCGAAGCCTCGATCCTCTCCCTCGGCGCCGGCATCACTGCTGTGGGCACCCGGCTGTGACAGTTTGCGGCTTCACAGCCGGGTACCCACTGCGCATGCGCGAGTCGCGCTGCGCGTCTTGATTGGCCGGCAATCTTCTGGGACCTCTGACGTGTCCCAGAAGATTGCAGGGAGGGAGGGGGAGAGGAGAATTTCCGTTCAGGGCGCCGCGGCGCTCCGAGCGGAAGTGGGAGCGGGTACCTGTCAAAACTAGGTACCCGCTCCCCCCCCAAAAAAAATGACATGCCAAATGTGGCATGTCAGGGGGTCAGGACTCCCTAAAGCGGAAGTTCCACTTTTGGGTGGAACTCCGCTTTAAGGCCTGGGCCCCACCGGGCCTGACCACCAACATTCCGCCCTCTGGCCGTCCCACCGAATCCGTCCACTGGCCATCCCACTGAGTCCTTCAGTGCACCCACTTCTATTTTAACACTCTTACAACTTAATAAATGAATCCAATCCATCAAAGATACATCCCCATATATTCAGCAAAGAGACATCCCAATCAAGTAAAGAGACTGCTTCATATATTCAGCAAAGAGACATCCCAATCAAGTAAAGAGAATGCTTCATATATTCAGCAAAGAGACATCCCAATCCAGCAAAGAGACAGCCTCTTATTTTCAGCAAAGAGACAACGCAATCCAGCAAAGAGACATCCCTTCAGCTGCATCGGCTTACTCTGCAGCCGCTATGCTTTAGCAATTGCTAGTTACTGCAGCTGCAACTACTCAGACTCCTTGGTTGGGGCCTGGGCGGCCGGGCCCCTCGGAGCGCCTGGGCCCCTTACATGTGTATGGGCTGTCCCCCCCTGATGGCTGCCCTGGGCACAAGCACAATGCGTGTTTTGGCACTTTGTGCGTTTCCAGGAACGCGTACAAAAATGGGCAGTTTCTAATAAGAGGCTGATGTTTTTTGCTTCTAGACATGCCCTCTTGAATCCGGGCCAGTGTCTGTGTTGTAGTATTTGTGATGAATAGCTGATGACAGGGTCACACTTCCTCCTCTCTCTGTGCGCTGTCTCTGCAGAGAGATCAGATTAAACCACACGTTCATTCATAATTACTGCTGCGTACCCTTTAAGTGAAGATGTCAATAGGCTCGGCTATTTCCGGAACTCTTCGGATAAAAAAAAAAAAAAACAACAACTCCGAAGCGATCGCCCCTTTCGGCTATCGCTACCAGGCTCGCCGGCCGGCCACGCCCACGGGACGAGCGAGCGTCCAATTAGGAGGCAGGAGCTAGGGCAGAGTGTGTGTGTGTAATTGCACGGGGGACGAGGTGGGCGGGGGAAGATAGAGGAGATCCGGCGCATGCGTATTGATTCCCTCCCCCGCTCCGTGCTGTGTGTGTGATGTCTGGGCTGTAGAGTGGATTTTAAAGATGGCCGGAGCGGTTCCCGTCTACTGTGTCTGCCGGCAGCCGTACGATGTGAGCCGGTTCATGATCGAATGCGACATCTGCAAGGACTGGTTCCACAGCAGGTGAGCGGCGGGCCGGGTTGGACGGTGGGCCCTGGAAGTGGGGGTGGAAGGGAGGGGGGGTTGTGAGCTGCCCGGAGACTGCTGGGACAGGGAGGATCATAACAATAAGGTGGTGTGGGGCAATGGAGTGAAGTCCGGGCCCCAGACACACTTCAAGGGACTGTCCGCCTTCACTTACTGCACTCTCACACACATCGCTCCCCGGGCTCCGGCTGCTGATTGGGGCTTTGGAACTTACTCGGGGCCCTTTAAATCCTGGGGGGGGGGGGGGGGGGCACATGTCACCCCAAACTAGTCACGTGATGACTGACACCAGGGGGGGTGACCAGGACACAGTCACTTGTCTCCCCCAAAAGTCAAGTTGTCACCTTTATTACTGTCCCCTCCAAAGTGCATGATAGGGCCCCCCCATAATTGGGGACCCTCAGAGTGCTACCCCTTTACCAGCTATTTCACATCACAGGGGTCCCCCAAAGGTGCCCAGGTAGGTCAGGGTCCCCAAAAGTGATGTCCTGTTGGGGGTCAAAGCTGCCCACCACCCCAGTAGTTGACCTTCTGGATAGGCAAACCCCAATAAGGTCAGGGGCGCCCCAATTTATTTTGACAAACTGGGGTCATAGCCCCTCAAAACAATATCCAGTACATCCTATCTGTAAAGGTACTGTCATGCAAAGGTATTACACCCCCAATTTAATTGCCCCCCCAACTATTGACCCACCTGTAACTTTCCCAATCTCAAAAAGTGTGGTCATACCAGGGTTTAATCAACCCCCCCCCGCCTGCCCCATAGATGATCTTTTTTGTCAGGGGCACCCCAAACTATTGCCTAAGATAACTATAACTACCCCCAAAAAAATGCCCAAATACCCCTCTCCCCAAATATTACACATGTGTAAGGTGTTAACTTGCCCAATTCCAACCCCAAAAAGTTTGGCCATGTCTGGGTCTAACCCCGCCCCCCCCCCAAATAATTGAACTCTCTGGGGAACCCTAAACTGCCCTGAACCTATCCAAGGGAATGCTGAAAACACCCCCAAACTATTGGCACATCCTGTGTTAAGGTTTAGGTTAGGCATTAAATTGCCCAATCCTAACCCCAAAAAAGGTCTAATCACCCCCTTTCCCCAAGATAATTGACCTCAGGTGGTGAACCCTAAATTATTGGGTCACACTGACAACTACCCCAAAAACAAATGTTCAAGATTCATTCTCCACCAAACTTGACACCCCTGGAGTGTTTGATGCCCCCCCCTTTACAAAAACTGTCTGTGCCCCCCCCCCAACACACCTCCAACTATGACCCCCATTGGTTACCCTCCGCAAAAAAAGTCAGGTATTCATCATAGACCCCCAAGTGGAGGTCAAATGTGCCCCCCCCCCCCCAGAGTAAAATAATGGAAGGTAGTCATGGTGGCCCCCCAAGTGGTGAAAAGTGCCCTACCCCCATAGAAGGCTATACCAGTGCAGCTGACCCCCACCTCAGTGAAGAGGTGACCCCACTCCTGTTTTTGGAACTCCAGAACTTTTGACATCCCCTTCCCCCTCCAAACAAAAACACACGTGGTGTGTACATGGTGGGGGTGTGCTGTGATCGGCATGTGCCGGCTGTCACTGCGGCTCATTGTTACACACCGATCACATCTGCCGGCCGATCACATCTGCAGGACAATGGATCACCCCCGATCACTTCATTGTGTGCTGTCACCGACTACAAAGAGGTGACCCCGCTGTGTGTAATGTGCGGACGGTGTCACCCAGACTTGTGGAAAGTTTCCTGTGTTTGGACATTTAAACAAAGGAAGGTGTTGTTGGTGTGCGGTGATCGCTCTCCTCTGCCCCCATAGCGGGGATCGCACCGTCTGCCCGCTGTCCCCGGTGCTCGGGGCGCTCTCATTGTGTGATGTGTCGGCTGTTTTGCTGCCCTCCGCTCTCTAGCTTTGTTTCCAGTCATCAGGCCGGGTGATGTGCTCAGACGCCGGGGGGAGGAGGAGGAGGGGGATGTGATTGTACAGAGGAGAGGGGGGGGGGGGCTGATTGACAGCATGGCTCGGAGGACATTTAAATCCTCCCATTCAACGGCACGCTCTCTGCTGCCCCCCGCGACCACACGCTGTAACTGCAGCCCGAGGTGACAACTCTTGTTCTGAGCTCTGGATTGAGGAAAACACTTTTGTTTTGTACGGTGACCTCAATCCGTGTCCTGCTCTGCCTTTCTGTTCCTCTGCTAGAATAACAACAAAAAAAATACTGTTGCTTTTTTTTTTTTCTGCGTTTGATGGGAAATCTTTATCTGCACATTGGTATTTTATTGTTTTGTTTGAGCTTTTGGGGCTTTGTTTTGCTCTGATTGTTTAGCTGTAGCTACTATTGTTTATGAAAAAAATACTGTTTTTTTTTTCCTCCCTTTGATCACAAATCTTTTCCGTACAAATCTGTAGTTTCTGATTGTTTCTACTTTTTGGGGTTTTATGTTTGGGGGTATTTGTTTTGCTCTGGTTGTTTTGCTGTATCTGATGCTGTTCTAAAACCGTTTGCCTATTGTGAAAACAAATAAAAACGCTTGCCTTCATTTTCCTCCTTTTTGATGGCAAATCTGCTTGTGTATACTCTTTGTTTTATTTATGCTTTTTGGGGTTTGTTTTGCTTAGGTTGTTTGTGTTGCTGGGCATGCTAGTATATGGAAAAATACTTTGATGTTCTTCACTTTGATAATGGTTCTGTATGTTTGTACTTTCTGACTATTTGTGCTTTTTGGATTCTTTTTTGGCCCTGGTTGTTTAGCTGTCGTGTGTGTTTTTTTTTTTTTTTTTTTTATTTAGAAAAATAAAACAAAAAAACCCCAAGAACTGGCCTTCTAATCCCTTTTATACTCTAACCCAGGGATTCCCAAACTATGGCCCTTCAGCTTTTGCAGAACTACACATCCCATGAGGCATTGTAAAACTCTGATATTCACATACATGACTAGGCATGATGGGAATTGTAGTTCCTGAACAACTGGAGGGCTATAGTTTGGGAATCCCTGCTCTAACCAATACAACAAAAAGTTTTGACTTGAGATAAACTACAGACACAGCCAAACAACCCATGCAAAACTAAATAGCAATTAGAAAATACAGCTGTATGGATAAAAACTATTTTACAATCAAGAGGAGAAAAAAAAAACAACTAAAGTTTGATTTAAAAAAAAAAAAAAAAAAAATTTAGTTTTTTTTTTTTTTCCTTCCTCTTGATTGTAAATAGTTTTTATCCGTACAGCTGTATTTTCTAATTGCTTTTTAGTTTTGCGTGGGTTGTTTGGCTGTGTCTTTAGTTTATCTCAAGTCAAAACTTTTTGTTGTATTGGTTAGAGTATAAAAGGGATTAGAAGGCCAGTTCTTGGGGTTTTTTTTTTTTTTTTGACCATCTGTGCACATTGGGAAGATTTCTCTACGGTCTCTGTTCCAGAGACACAACAGGGAATCGAAGGGAACCGGTCTAAAGTAAGGAGAATTTGCCTCTTATGCCCCGTACACACGTGCAGATCGTCGGCCGAACGATCGGTCGTCTTTTGTCCCCGGGCTGTCGTGTCTGTTGAAAAGTGCAAAAGACTGCACAAGAATTTTGTCCGCCGACTGCAGAAGTGATGTCATGTGATGGTTTACTTTCCCTGTGTTTTTTTCTTCTCTGAGCATGCCCAGTCTTGCAAATCTGCTGTCTGTCGGCCGAATTCTGTATTGACTGGCGAACAATCAGCCGCTCTGGTGTCGGCATACAAAAATTTTAATGCTTGCACGACAGATTCTTTTCGGCCGAAAGTGCGCTGTCTGCTGTCGGAAGCATCATACTAACAAGCCGAAAATCGGCTGATCGGTCGTCTGCCGAATCTTTTCGGCCGACAATCTGCACGTGTGTACGAGGCATTAGTTATCACCAACACAGGTGTCCCCATTGGATGATTCCTCTCGACTTTTGTTCCTGTGGCAACTGCCAGATTTGGAATTGACCCTAATTTCCCCCCCCAAGGACAATAGTGATCAAGATAGAGAGGATGAGTCTTACCAGCGGAGTCGCAGACAGCAACAAAAACAGGACAATCCTCACTCTAATTAAATCTAGAAATGTCGAAAGCAGACAACCAACAAGCAGAAAATCGGCCGATCGGACGTTGGCTGAAAATTCACGGCCAACTATCGATGCGTGTGTACGGGGCATTAGGCCTGGCCATAGATGGAGCAAATTTCTTTCCTGGAAAACAGTGTTGCTGCTGGGCCATTGACCTCTCCGTGTGGCGGAAGCCATCTTCACTGGTAGAAGACAGCGATTATTGCTAGCAGCTATAGCAGCTGCTAGCAATAATTGCAGGTAAAACCCGACATGCTGGTTGTACCCAAGTTTATAGATCGATCAATATGGTACATTTAGCCTGTCCATACAGGTATTGAATAAGGAGGAACTGGCCAAGATTCGAACCTTATATGGTCTGCCTTATTATACTGGCGCATTAGGTGAGTACATCGTAAACGTCTGGCTTTCTTCCACACGATGAAAGCCCAGGTGCTGCATACAGCCACTCATATAAGTAAAGGGCTGTACATGGCAGGTGGTCGCATAAGGCAGCATATAGCATATGGATGTATTGCTTAAATACACGTTTGGGGTATACGTCTTTACATGAGTACTGGACCTCCCTTGCATGGAAGAAAGCCAGATGTTTATGTTCTCTCCTAATGTGCCAATGTACATGAGCCCAAAATATGTTGGCAAAAGATATTTTAAAGCAGAACTAAACCCTCCAATCCTTTTTAGCCAAGGAAGTTGCCATCTTGGCCTCTGATCTGCAACTGCCGTGGTTTTCCACATGTCATTGGATGGCTTGACAGTTCAGATGAGGACACAAGGAGTTATCATTCATGGCATGCTTTCATGTAACTTTTGTGGGGAAACCTTCAAATTGATGAGTTTAGTTCCACTTTAAAGGGTTAGTTCAGGCTGGCCCCCTTTGCACGTATTACAGTCTTCCCCCTGCTCTGCACATGCTCAGTTGCTCTCTATCTTTAGGCATGCTGAATTTGTAGAGGCTTATCCACTGACAGCCTTAAAGCAGAATTAAACCCTCCTATCCTTTACAGTCAAATAGGCTGCTTCTGTTTGATCTGCAAATACCATGGTGCTGCACATGTGATTAGTTATGATGCCAGCCATTTGACCATTTGGTTCAGGACACAAGCAAATGTGACAGTTGGCAATCCCAGCACTCCAGGAATGTACCCTTTTTTTGATACCAATAAATCGTTGAGAGCCAGAGCCCCTGAGAAGCGGTAAATCATAAAGTTTAGCTTTATGATTTACTGCTTCTCGGGGGCTCTGGGCTTCAGTAAAATGGAAGCCACCAGCAAAAAGAAACCAGAGGAATGCTGGAGGCAGTTTACAACACACTCATTTTGGTAGCATTAACGTGGAATGAATGCTCCTTGCTAAAGAACATAATTTTTTATGAAGTTATGGGTATAGTTCTGCTTTTAACCTTTACAGAAAAAATCAGAGGTGAACTAATATTAGAAACCCTTTCTACTTCCTGGAGTGTCCATCTTCTTCTGTGTCCCTGGCAGTGCTCGCTAGTTCTGTCCTTTGTTTCCTGTCACTATTGTGTCCTGTAATGACCTGTGTTCTCAGTTTCTGCAACCAGTCGGAGACCAGCAAGAAGAGTGGGACTGACAGGAGGAAGACTGCAGGGCCATTGATTAAAGTGGTTCTAAAGCCTAAACATTTTTTTACCTTAATGCATTCCCCTCATTAGCAAAATATTTTTTACCCTAACTGTGTAATGCCCTCCCACCCCCCTTATACTTACCTTAGTCCTCACTCGATCCAGTGATCATGTCTGTAGCAGCTCTCCCCACTCTCTCACAGGCTTTGCTGACGCAGCGGGAACCATTGGTAAAAACCTATGGCGAGAGAGCAGGGGTGGGGTCCAACATGATTGGACACTGAGAAGAGGAGCCAGGAGCATCAGTGGGGTAAGTGGGGGTAAGGAACCACACTGCAATATAGTTTCATATAGCGGGTAAGTATATCCTGTTTTATATTAAAAAAAAAAAAATCTGACTTTATAATCACTTTACAGTAATTTTTTCCCATTTTTAAAATATTACCCTAGAAATATGAACAGTGTATTTTTTATCTGATAGGGATGGTTTTAATGCCAGGAGATGGGTGTCTCTATCAGATGACTGCTGTGATTGGCTCTCTTGGCTGTCAAATTATCAGAAGCCGCGACTAAGAGATGTCTAAGACAGCTCGGTTCAGTTTGTTGGGATCTCTCTGCACAGACCCCCAGCTGCCATGGACACATGTATGTACTTTCCTGCTGACACATACATGTCTTAAAGCGATTGTAAATGATCACTTTGTAAAACAACCCATTCCGTTTAAAATGGAAGGTAAAACATTTGTGTATAAATATTAAATAACCATTACCAATACTTTTATTTTTAATTTTTTTTATCACATTTCCTCTGTCTTTTAGCTGCATAAGACCGCATTCACACTGAAGCGGCACAACTTCTGCACGACTTCGGGGGTAACCTGTGGTATTGTGAATGGAGCCTAAGAGCTGGGGGAGGAGAAGCAACAGCACACTGATCTTCTGAGTGAAAGGCTGTGTAGTGGGGGCATGTCGGGACAAGTCTGATCATTGGGGGGGGGGGGAGCACACTGAGATCCCAGCATAGCTAGAGAACTGACCACAGTGTGGTCTGTTTTTTACTAAACACCGGGGATTTCACCCAAAGGAAGCAATACAAAGAAGATATTTCTCATACAAGTACATGATACAGCAGCAACATATCGGGAATAGGAAATGTTGGGGTAACAGTCAGCAAGAAGTAAAGACCCTTTTCACATGACCGTCCTGATCAGGTCTGTCTTTTTTTTTTTTTTTTCAGGCAGACCTGATCAGTTGGTCCATTCATCCCTATAGACTGGAGGTGTAAACAGAGTTGTCTGTTTATACCCACATACCTCCCAACCGGTCTGCTGAAAACAAACAGAAGGGCACCCGTTCTCCATGTAGGCAGATTGGAGGTAGTCTGGTTTACACGGACAGTGGAGTCCCCCCGGCCGCCCATAGAGCAGAGCAGACTCTGCCTATGTCTGATTTCCAGAAACTGAGCGGACACAGACCTGTGATATGCCCACTGATCAGCACACGGGATACCCTGCTGATCAGAATGGAGTACGCCCTGTGTGAAAGGGGCCTTGGGGGTACCCCAATACCCAAAATCAATATTTTAGGTAACACATATAGACTCTGAGCAGAGCATTTGTTTGTTGGCACATAGACCCAGAATTCCAGTGCTGTAAACCAAGTGTTCTAAATGTTGCTGCGTGGTCCCAGCTCTTGTGAATCTTTCCCCAACACCCCCCCCCCCCCTCGCCATATAGCCAGTATTGCATTACTGTGCATTCAAATAGCCATTTAGACTGCTAATTGGAGCCTCTCATGTGCAGCGGTTGCTGTGTGTGTGCGCGCATTGATTGTCTGTGTAAACGGCACTTGGAATCAACTACTGTGTAAATATTTAGCAAGCTTGCAAAATGACATCTTATAGGAAATGCACATTTACATAATGTTCCACCTGGTGAGACTTCAACCTTATTTTATAATTTTTTTTTTTTTTTTTTTTTACGATTTGTTTTCATACCAAAAACCTCTTCTTCTTTTTTTTTTTTTTCTTACCAATTAAAGGAGTTTTAAAGTCAGGAAGGTTTTCATCTTAATGCAATCTATGCCTTCTGTGTGTAGCAGCCTCCCCAGCACCCCTTAATACTTACCCGATCCCCCTCTGTCCAGCGAAGTCCATGAGTCCCTTTGCCATCCGGGACTCTCGCTCCTGATTGGCTGAGACAGCTGCAGTGCCATTGGCTCCCGGGGCTGTCAAAGTCAGTCAGCAAATCAGGAGAGAGGGGGCGGGCCGAACAGCAGCTCTGTGTCTGAATGGACACAGGGAGCTGCAGCTCAGCTCGGGTGCCCCCATAGTAAGCTGCTTGCTGTAGGGGCACTCGACAGGAGGGATGGGCCAGGAGCAACAACGAGGGACCCGAGAAGAGAAGGATCTGGGCTGCCCTGTGAAGAACCAACTGCACAGAGGAGGTAAGTATAACGTTTTTTTTTTTTTTTTTTAAACATAAGACTTTAGTATTACTTTAATTGATGGTAAAAGCAAAAGCAATCATCTGATTACCTTTTGATTGATGAGACTTGAGGTGCAAAATGGCCTTGATGGTTAATGAGAGTAAGGAAAGGAAAATCAAGGCAGATAAAACTTCAGATATTATTCTGCCTGTAAAGCCAGACTCCAGTCAAAAGTTTGAGGATTCTTTTAGGTTTGTAGGAAAGGCTTAGCACCTCTGTCATGTTTTTATTGCTGCGCGTTTCCATTGGGGGAGATTTCTTCCCACCAGGAAGTGAATAGCAGCGGAAGCAAAAATTGGACTCCAAGCCCACCTTTTTCTTCTAGCATTAGGAAGAACAGGAAGTGAAGGTAATACCAGGACTACAACGGGAGGGGCTGAGCTGTCCACTATGGTCACATGACCTCCTGACTGACGTTGAAGGGAAATCTCAGCCTTTCCCGTTGTAGCCCTTAGATCGGGGGAGGAGAGCAGGAGGTGATCACGTGACCGCACAGAGGCGATCTGAGAAAGGTATTTAGCTGCATCACAGCTACAGGCATCACCCCAGTACTGTTTTTTTAAAACGGACGGTCAGCTTTCTTGTAATAACAAGCGATGAGGCTAAGAGTACCTGTCACTGCCTATTACTGTCACAAGGGAAGTTTACATTTAAAAAAAAAAAAAAAAATGTAAAAGGACATTGTTAAAATAAAAACTTTAAATGTACAGAATAGCTGCACCGAATATCAGCCTGAAGGGTGGCCAGAAAACCGGTATCTGCCCTGAAAAAACGATATCGGTTGATCCCTATTTACAACCACTTTAATTGCATGCAATACTGCACTAGGTAAAGACCCACGTGATGCTGAGCTTCCATGATTGAGAAAACTCAAGTGCAGTAAATTTAAGGGGCAAATCAGGGACAGTCGGGCTGGGGAGGAAAGGGTTAGATTAGGGGTCTCCAAACTTTCTAAACAAATGGCCAGTTGACTGTCCTTCATACTTTAGGGGGGCCAGACTGGCCATTAGGAGTAGAAAAGGTCCCAACAACAGTGGCAAAAAAAACAATGTCCCTGGTGTCAGTGGGAAGAATTCTGCCCCATTGTTGGTGTCAATGAGAGGTATTGTGCCCCATCATTGGCAAAAAAATTGTAACCTATCGTTGATGTCATGCAGCCAAGTTGTTTGTATCATTGGGAGCAATTGCGGCCCATCGTTGATGTCATTGGAAGGAACTGTGTCCCATCATTGGTGTTATTGGGCCCAGTTGTTGGTGTCATTGGGAGCAATTGCGGCCCATCGTTGGTGTCATTGGAAGGAACTGTGTCCCATCATTGGTGTTATTGGGCCCAGTTGTTGGTGTCATTGGGAGGAGTTTTGCTTTTTTTTCATTGGTGTCAGTGGGAGGTGGAATTATGCCCCATTGTTGGCATCGGTGGCTGAAATAAGGCCCAAGGGCTAGATAAAAGCAAGCAAAGGGCTGCAGTTTGGAGACCACTGGGTTAGATGATGCTGGAATGTAATTCCTTCCAGATAGGGAATTAAAGGCCTCTATATGACATGGTACAGCTTCTATCAGGATAAGCAATCAAAGTACAGGAGAGGAGTCTGTACAACTTCAGGGAGAGAAGGCTGGAATTCGGCTTTAATGTGCCTAGTAGGTAAAGGTAGAACACTTGTCAGGTTGTTTTCTATCCAGTTGGGAGAGATTTCTCTTCATGTAATATCCAGGAGACACCACAGGAAGTGAGAGGAAGTCTCTACAGAGCAATGGGAAATCTTTCCCTCTTAGACAGTTGTCACCAGAACAGGTGTCTCCATTGGAAGATTTCCCCTCACCTCTGCTGACAACTGTAAATCCTTGGATTTTTCATCACTTTTTGCCTCTGTGACAATCATCAGGAAGCAAGAACAAATAGGTTGATTTTCCTCAGCCTAGGACAGCGGCAGCAGTAAAATCTGACCGATACTTTTTACTTTAATTTAACGCTTCCTAGTCCTGGGTTTATGACTGTTGGAGACAGAGAAGCCATAAACCAAGCAGTTTTGATGTTCTTTCTGGATGGCACTGGTGTTCTGTTGGGTGGCCACTTAAGATGCAAAGTGTGCATAGCCGAGGTCTTCACCAGTCTCCTCCACACAGGAGATTTTTGTTAGTGCCGAGCCAAGTGGGATTGACCCAAAATTTTCAACTTGGCCACTTCTACCTCATTGCTTTTGTCCATTCCTATTTATTGTATGATCCTAAAATTATAACTAAAACTTTATATTTTTTTATTCTTTTTGGATGGAGTTCAGAGGGATTAGAACATCTTGTTTTTTTTTTTTTTTCTGTCGGTCACCCTCATTAAGGAGATACTTTTTCTATTTGTCCTGTTTACTGTTATCATAAAAAGTTAAAGTAACAGAATATCCCACATTTTGAGCTGTCCCCAGAAAAATAAGAGGGGAAATCTTCCAATGTGGACAATAGTTTGGGGTCCCCAATGATATCCCTTGATTTGCAGGGCTTTCCTCTCACCTCCTGTTTTTTTCTTTTTGATCTTTTGCTTTTAAAGGTAAAGGGAGGATTTGGGGTATGTTTGACCCCAGATCTCTCCATAAAGAGGACCTGTCATCCTCCTTTCTATTACAATGGATGTTTTTTACATTCGTTGTAATAGGAATAAAAGTGCCCCCCATCCACCGAAGCTTGCTCGCAGAAGTGAACACATATGTAAGTCGCACATGTATTTGTGTGTGATGGAAACACCATATACAAATACATGAGGTTCCCCTCACAAACGTTGGCACGAGAGCAATAATTCTAGTGCTTGGCCCCCCTGTGTAACTCAACAGGTAACCTGTAAAGATGTTTAAAGCATCACCTATGGAGAATATGTACCATAGTCTGTCACCATTTTGCGATCGTGCACAATTTTAAAGCATGACATGTTGGATATCTATTTACTCGGCGTAACCTCATCTTTCATATTCTGCAAAAATATATATTGTTGGGATATATATTGTTTTTTTCAAAAGAATGCATTTGAAAACCCACTGCATTTATACCGCATGACATAAAAGATGGCAACGATTGCCATTTTATTCCCTAAGTTCTCCGCTAAAAAAAAAAAATATATATTTTATATATATATATATATATATATATATATATATATATATATATATATGCGCGCGCAGCTGGCTGTGAAGTCCAAGCTGTTACAGCCAGGTGCCCATAATAAAAATTCTGGCAAAGGGAGAAAACTGCTGGGGCGAGCACACCGATCGATTGTGGGACAGGGGAGTGGCTTTTTAGTCAGCAGCTACAGTTTTTGTAGCTGCTGACTTTTACATTTTTACGAGACTGTAGCTCTTCTTTAAGGAGTAACTTTTTGTTTAAAAAGAAAAAAAAAAACTGCAAAGATTTTAACAAACTTTGCTGTTTGATTATGTCAGTGTGCAATGTGCCTATAACATAACATTATTAATCCTCTGATGCACTTGCAGTGCTCTAATGAAGAAAGTTGCAGGATCTGCATACCTTTTTAGAAGTGTTTAACCATTAGGTAGTATCTCACCAAAAATTAAATTTTTACTGCAGAGGATGCCTAAAATCTGACCTGTATCTTAGTGCAGACTGCTGGTAAAATAAGTGAGCCAAATCACACAAGCAGGAGGAAATTACTTCTGGTGAAGTCCTGTATACTAGCTGCAGATAGAAGGCCTCAAACTTGTCATAATGGATTTTACAGAAATCTACAGCGCTGCAGGTTGAATAGGAAAGTTCATTTTTAATAATATTAGATTACAAAATGACTTGTGTAGCCATTGTATTCGATATCTATATCGATCTTTTTCTTCTTTTTGTTTTTTTTTTTGCTATTTTCTCTCCCAAAAGTGTAGTTGGTCATTAAGGGTACAGTACATCTTTCTGACCTTGTTTCATCTTAAACCTTGTTTCATCTTAAACCTTGTTTCATCTTAAACCTATCTTTAAGGTGTAACATGAAATATTTTCAGGGCTTTTCTTCCTGCAGGTTTTTGATATAGATTATTATTATTATTATTATAATAATAATAATAATAATAATAATAATAATAAATATATATATATATATATATATATAATCTCTCAATATCTGTTTTTTTGGGAATTGCAATCTGTGAATGGAGAAACTACAAGTCCCATCTGCCTTTGGGACTTATAGTTCTCAATGGAGCACAAATATGGTGGGCTGTTGTGTTGTCCATCAATACTTCCTCCAGCCCTGTAACTGAAGGTTCCTATCTCTACATACATGTGGCTGGGGAAATAGTCTGGATGAACCAGAGTTTTGCATCCACAGTCCACGGATTGTGGTTGCAGACTTAAATGCAAGACCTTTAATATATGCAAATATACTTTGTTAAATAAATGCGAGTACATTTTATTAACTTTTTTTGAAAAGACCTAATATGCCTTTAATCCTAAATCTGGTGTTTCTGCCTGATTACATCATAAACTGCCTACTTCAGCTGTTAGAGGCAATTAGATAGAGCGCTCTCCATGTCGGGGTCCCTTGTGGTAAACTTATTACCTGTCAGTGATACATGCTCGAGGGAGGCAAAGCTGCATGTACTTTGCGGATCATCAGCCTGAGTTTATCCTTCGATTGGTAACCGTTTTATGTCTGCTTCCAGCTGCCAATTGTTGGTCAACGACTCAACGTATATAATTTTTTTTTTTTTTTTTTGCGAAACTCTGTTCGAAAATGCTTTCCCAAATGTGTCCTCTTTCAGGCATTGTCTGTACACTACCTCCACAGGCTTTGATGGGATAATTCATTTTTCAGATTGAATCCTGAGCTGTCCGTCAGACAAAAAAGCTGGGAAGACGGATGGTGACAGAGGTTTGTTTGCTTGACGGATAGACCTTAAATCCACTATTAATAGCCTGGGACCAAGGAAGACTGCTGTGCTGGGGGGGAAAACTTCACACCTCTGCTTGTTAGCACTTCCTGCATCTGAAGAACATGGAGACTTCGGTGTCATTGGCTGGATGGCATCAGACTTAACGGTTTGAATGTTTTGGTGCAATTTCCAGAAAGCGCTTTTTTTAGTATATATGAATAGCAGTGCACATCATTAAAACCAAGAAATTATCATCATTGATAAATTTAAATCTTCCCATATAAAACACAGGATCTTAACCATTCCTTTCATCAAACGAAAAGGGGAGAAAAAAAAAAATATATATATATATATATATATATATATATATATATATATAATTATGTGTATGGACAATTTAAAATCGCTGCAAAATGTGTGCGAATTGAAGCAAAATGCAAGTGTAAAATTCGCTCTGGGACAAAATTTGATCCCTGAGCTTCTTTAAAGGAACACTTGTGCATAGGGCAGCCCATTAAAGTGCATGAGCTTCCCTGTGCACTACATGCATTTCTATGCAAACAAAACGCATATTGTAAACAGGGCCTTGTGCCCTGTTCATACCTTTTGCATTAGAACTCTCTTGCTACAACACCTCAAAATACATTGTTATTGGCATCTCATTGCTTTCAGTGGGCCCGGTTCACAAATATGCATTCTATCAATGTGTCTGGTTCTATTTTGTGTCCCTATGTACACATTTGCATCCACTTTCTGTCCTATGTTTATTGCACATGTGCTGATAGTGAGTGAGCAGAGGGATGACCTCATCAATATACTGCTGATTCTTTATTGCCCAATCAGCAGATTGGTGATGTGTGATGGGCTTTTTATTTTTATTTTTTTTGTTTCGTTCCCTCCTCCTCCTTGACACCACCCTTTTGGGGGGAGGTCAAATAAAGCGTTTTTTGCTTCAGTGTATGGCTTGTAGTGATCTTTCTCGCTATGCTTTGCTGTATTTTATTCATAATAGGGCCTGGGTGTACACTGAAGAGAGAATAATTAAATAAGCATCATTGTGTCAATGCAAGTAATAATTATCCCCCCCCCCCCCCAGCAGTGGTGTCAGTTGGTGTACTGGTTACCCCCCAGCAGTGGTGTCAGTTGGTGTACTGGTTACCCCCCAGCAGTGGTGTCAGTGGGTGTACTGGTTACCCCCTCCCCCAGCATTGGTGTCAGTGGGAGTACTTGTTACCATCCCCCCGCCCCAGCATTGGTGTCAATGGGAGTAATGGTTACAACACCCCCCCCCCCTCCAATCGGCATTGGTGTCCGTAGGAGTAATGGTCAACTCCCCCACCCCCAGTCTGTCTGTCCATGGCAGTGAAATGTACCTTCCTAGCATTAGTGGTCAGTGACAGTTCCACCTGCATGGATGATTTCCTAACAAAGAGTGGAAAAGAATCCGCGCTTAGGATAATATCGAAGGGAGGGGGTAGAAAAAAGCGATTGGCTGCAGCCCACTTCAGAATATAACCCACTAGAGATTATATTAGATATATAGAGGAAAAAGGAGAAGTGATTGGCGCTGCCAATATATGCGTTTAGAAGTGTGGAAGGTAGAAGCTAGTATAGACAACACAGATGTCACAAATATTATAACTATTATGCACGTTTGAAAAACTGAATATTGAATAAATAAGTGAGGTTTTAAATGAGGTAAAAACAGGAATAAAGTGTAAGAGCATAAAACCTAAAGCCCAATATTTAAATGTATAAAAGTAAATAGGTATGCAAAAAAAGAAGGTGACATATACATCCACAATATACTCTAGTAAAAGATATATATAAATATATAGTGCCCTTCAAGTGAGGGTGAAGTGGTGGTGTTAAAACAATAAATAAATATATAAATTCAAAAATGATATTATAGTGCAGTGGCTATTAGGTGATATGTAACACAGGTGTATAAGTGATAATAAAAAGGTAGAGTAGAAAAAATTAATATATATAAATAATTATACAGTGACTTGAGTGACCATAAAGTGACATGTGCAAAAAAGGAAAAGAAACCTCAATCCCAAGCCTGGGAAGAGAGAGTGCCCAATATGGTTCCCCAAAAATGACAATGGGGTGGGTCACAGATGGAGGAAAATAAATCCAAAAAAATTAATAATAAAAAATGCTGAAAAAAATATATATAAAATGGTGGCTGAGTGATTGATACACAGAATATCTCAAAATCAATAGTGTGCTAGTGAAAAAATGCGCAAAGAAAGTGGTCAAAAATGCATAAGAAAAAACATCCACTGAGTCATTAAGAAGCGCATAGAGGTATATCAGTCCAAAATAGTGATGAGGTGCCAAAATCACAGGTGCGACCGGTTGGATGATTCTTAGAGTGAAGACTATGGTGCTCCCCTATTCAGTGGGTCCGGTGCTCCCCTTTCTAGTAAATACCGAGCTTACCAGAAAGTACTACCCCTACAGGGGTAGAGCGCAGGTCGATATTTGTAGGGATCGCTCCCAAAGCAGAGGGGTCCGGTCACCTGGTCCACTTCTAATATTCCAATTGCCCGAGTCACAACTAATTGGCGTGTTAGTAGGGGTGTTCCAACATTAATGCTCCAACCAAGCCATTCCAGGACATGTATATAAATAAAGAAAGATGCCTCCAAATGGTGAAATACCGCTAGACTTTTATTAAAAACATCCAAGATAAAAGCAGGTACTCACATAAAAAACAGTGCTAACGTTCCCTCAGGACTTAGGAGCCGTCATCAGGATGACGTCATACGACGAAACATGTAGAGTGCGCACCGCATCACTTCCGCTTGCATTGTATTGATCGGCTTGGGACGCAGCTCCGGTCGGGAGAACGCTTACCGTTCATCACCCCACCGCCAGAGAGGACCTTGCGGCTCCTAAGTCCTGAGGGAACGTTAGCACTGTTTTTTATGTGAGTACCTGCTTTTATCTTGGATGTTTTTAATAAAAGTCTAGCGGTATTTCACCATTTGGAGGCATCTTTCTTTATTTATATACATGTCCTGGAATGGCTTGGTTGGAGCATTAATGTTGGAACACCCCTACTAACACGCCAATTAGTTGTGACTCGGGCAATTGGAATATTAGAAGTGGACCAGGTGACCGGACCCCTCTGCTTTGGGAGCGATCCCTACAAATATCGACCTGCGCTCTACCCCTGTAGGGGTAGTACTTTCTGGTAAGCTCGGTATTTACTAGAAAGGGGAGCACCGGACCCACTGAATAGGGGAGCACCATAGTCTTCACTCTAAGAATCATCCAACCGGTCGCACCTGTGATTTTGGCACCTCATCACTATTTTGGACTGATATACCTCTATGCGCTTCTTAATGACTCAGTGGATGTTTTTTCTTATGCATTTTTGACCACTTTCTTTGCGCATTTTTTCACTAGCACACTATTGATTTTGAGATATTCTGTGTATCAATCACTCAGCCACCATTTTATATATATTTTTTTCAGCATTTTTTATTATTAATTTTTTTGGATTTATTTTCCTCCATCTGTGACCCACCCCATTGTCATTTTTGGGGAACCATATTGGGCACTCTCTCTTCCCAGGCTTGGGATTGAGGTTTCTTTTCCTTTTTTGCACATGTCACTTTATGGTCACTCAAGTCACTGTATAATTATTTATATATATATTAATTTTTTCTACTCTACCTTTTTATTATCACTTATACACCTGTGTTACATATCACCTAATAGCCACTGCACTATAATATCATTTTTGAATTTATATATTTATTTATTGTTTTAACACCACCACTTCACCCTCACTTGAAGGGCACTATATATTTATATATATATCTTTTACTAGAGTATATTGTGGATGTATATGTCACCTTCTTTTTTTGCATACCTATTTACTTTTATACATTTAAATATTGGGCTTTAGGTTTTATGCTCTTACACTTTATTCCTGTTTTTACCTCATTTAAAACCTCACTTATTTATTCAATATTCAGTTTTTCAAACGTGCATAATAGTTATAATATTTGTGACATCTGTGTTGTCTATACTAGCTTCTACCTTCCACACTTCTAAACGCATATATTGGCAGCGCCAATCACTTCTCCTTTTTCCTCTAGATTTCCTAACAAAGTCTACTTCCATGTTTCTGATTCTCTCTAGGAATACATCAGGTCAGAACTATAGTTTTACTTTCAGTGACTGTCAGTCTGCAAAGTAGTATAGGTAGACTAGTATCTCTGTGCTGGAAAGCAATAGGTGTTCTAGGGCCGGCGCACTGGTGTTACTCTAAATCAGGGTTTCTCAACCAGGGTTCCTCCTGAGGTTGCTAGGGGTTCCTTGGGCAATATCTGCCTCTCAGATAAGTTTCCAATGACACCATTGTTCCCTTTTAGCTACAGTGCCTTGCGAAAGTATTTGGCCCCCTTGAACTTTGCGACCTTTTGCCACATTTCAGGCTTCAAACATAAAGATATAAAACTGTAATTTTTTTGTGAAGAATCAACAAGTGGGACACAATCATGAAGTGGAACGAAATTTATTGGATATTTCAAACTTTGTTAACAAATAAAAAACTGAAAAATTGGGCGTGCAAAATTATTCAGCCCCTTTTACTTTCAGTGCAGCAAACTCTCTCCAGAAGTTCAGTGAGGATCTCTGAATGATCCAACGTTGACCTAAATGACTAATGATGATAAATAGAATCCACCTGGGTGTGTAATCAAGTCTCCGTATAAATGCACCTGCACTGTGATAGTCTCAGAGGTCCGTTTAAAGCGAAGAGAGCATCATGAAGAACAAGGAACACACCAGGCAGGTCCGAGATACTGTTGTGGAGAAGTTTAAAGCCTGATTTGGATACAAAAAGATTTCCCAAGCTTTAAACATCCCAAGGAGCACTGTGCAAGCGATAATATTGAAATGGAAGGAGTATCAGACCACTGCAAATCTATGAAGACCTGGCCATCCCTCTAAACTTTCAGCTCATACAAGGAGAAGACTGATCCGAGATGCAGCCAAAGAGGCCCATGATCACTCTGGATGAACTGCAGAGATCTACAGCTGAGGTGGGAGACTCTGTCCATAGGCCAACAATCAGTCGTATGCTGCACAAATCTGGCCTTTATGGAAGAGTGGCCAGAAGAAAGACATTTCTTAAAGATATCCATAAAAAGTGTCCTTTAAAGTTTGCCACAAGCCACCTGGGAGACACACCAAACATGTGGAAGAAGGTTCTCTGGTCAGATGAAACCAAAATCTAACTTTTTGGCAACCATGCAAAACGTTATGTTTGGTGTAAAAGCAACACAGCTCATCACCCTGAACACACCATCCCCACTGTCAAACATGGTGGTGGCAGGGACAGGGAAGATGGTTAAAATTGATGGATAGATGGATGGAGCCAAATACAGGACCATTCTGGAAGAAAACCTGATGGAGTCTGCAAAAGACCTGAGACTGGGATGGAGAATTGTCTTCCAACAAGACAATGATCCAAAACATAAAGCAAAATATACAGTGGAATGGTTCACAAATAAACATATCCAGGTGTTAGAATGGCCAAGTCAAAGTCCAGACCTGAATCCAATCGAGAATCTGTGGAAAGAACTGAAAACTGCTGTTCACAAACGCTCTCCATCCAACCTCACTGAGCTCGAGCTGTTTTGCAAGGAGGAATGGGCAAAAATTTCAGTCTCTCGATGTGCAAAACTGATAGAGACATACCCCAAGCGACTTACAGCTGTAATTGCAGCAAAAGGTGGCGCTACAAAGTATTAACTTAAGGGGGCTGAATAATTTTGCACGCCCATTTTTTTCAGTTTTTTTATTTGTTAAAGTTTGAAATATCCAATAAATTTCGTTCCACTTCATGATTGTGTCCCACTTATTTGTTCACAAAAAATTACAGTTTTATATCTTTTATGTTTGAAGCCTGAAATGTGGCAAAAGGTCGCAGAGTTCAAGGGGGGCAAATACTTTCGCAAGGCACTGTATCTGTAAGGGGGTAATTCTTCCCAGTGATGACAAGAGTAAGGAGCATTCTTCCCACTGGCTGTCATACTAATGTGCCATGAGTTGTAGATTCATTTCTAGCAGGGGTTCCTCGAGACCAGAAATTTATTTCAAGGGTTCCTCTGTTGAAAAGGTTGAGCAAGGCTGCTCTAAAGAGTCCAAGTGTCCTGGGTTGGTTGAGCTGGTGTCCAAAAACCCATGACACCTGGCAATTATGCCAGTGCTAGTATCCAGTTCCTTGTCTTGACCAATCTGTGCTGTTCCTACAGAGGAGAACCTACCTGTGCCACCTAGATCACAGGAGATATATATATGCTTGGGTGGGAAGAACTCAAATATGTGCATTGTAACTGTGCTTTTGTATGCCTGGAGTTCATCTACCCTGTTCTTTCAAGCAAGAAAAATGTTATTTGTGTGAGTTCTGTACAATGCAGACAGGTAAAACTTTTTTTAAGTCACAAGTCCCAGCATGCTTTGCCACGGAGGGAGCAGATAAGGCCGCAGTCCTCCTGCAGAGCCTTCTCAAGTACCTTGCTTAATGTGTAATTTTCCTTGGCAGTAATGAACAGATCTTTCCTCGCTGGGTCGTTACAGCTCTTAACCCCATCTCCGCACTGCCAAACAGGTGGTGTGAACGAGTCGTAACTTAATTCGCTCTGCTTGGCGAGTGTGCAGGCCTGTCGAAGCGCTGCAAGTTCCCAGAGCGTGCTGTACAGAGGTTCAAAGGGATGTTAAAGGGGAAATGTATGTTGCTTGATATAAAATAGGTACCAGTACCTGAGGCTGGGCAAATTCTACGAGCCGGGTAGTCCCTGTGCCAAAATAAGTTAAACTGGAACAATTGCCTATTCTTTTTTCCTTTTGCAATAACAACTAGTTATCAGTCTTTTAGCTATAGCGACGACATTCGTTTTTCTTATATTGGGTTATGTTCACACTATTTTCAGCTGTGATCCAGCCAGTGACACGCTTCATGTCCTAGGGTGACAACGCTCACTCTGTCCCCATTCACACCAGTGCGATTTGACAGTTCCGAATTCCATGACAAATCGCACCCTATTGTTGGCAATGGAACCGTTAAAATCTGTGCAATTCCAACTTTGTGGTGGTGCACCAATCTAAAAAAAAAAAGAGGTGCAAAGGAACAATTTTTTTTTTTTTGCCATTTACAGGTGCAACTTGAATAGACATGCATTCAGTCACACAGATGTCAGCCAAGTCACACCTGAAATCACACTGATCTGTGGTTTTCAAATTATGCTACTTCAAGTGAAGAAGCACAATTTCAAAGTTGAATTCAGTGTGAACGAGGGCTCCCTGTACTGCATCTGTGGAGCAGCAGTGTTATTAAAGCTGAATTCCAGGAATTCAGCTCCTTTGTAGAAAGTTAAGGCACACTGAGGAAAGTCCAAGGAGGTACATGACTCCTAGATCTCCTATTTATATTTGACAGGTTTATAGTACTCCAGGAAGATGGCTATGGTTGTATTTTCAGGAGCCCGATGCTGATCTCTATGAGCTCTGTATCTTCAACAGAAGTGTCGTTGCAGCTACTATGCCTGTTTTTGTGAATTAACACATTCAAAAAATACAAAGGCTTCTGTGAATGGACAGCAGAGGGGAGGGATGGACATAGCTGTTCTGTTAATTATCTTATCTCAGATCCTGGTGTGTCTCTCCAGCAAAGCAATAAACCTGTCAGATGTAAATAATCGAAGTCCAGGAGATGCCATGCACCTCAACTCATAGCGTGCCTTCACTTTTTACAAAGTGGCTGCACTCCTGGAATTAAGCTTTAGCCTAACCCCATAACATGGGAGCAGAGGGGTGTTTTTTGTAGTCCAGAGATGTCTGGGAATAATGTAACTAATGAGTGCAGCACAGGCAGAGAAATGCCTGCTGATTTCTGGCAGAATCAATAGGTATTTTTAGAACTTTTTTGAACAGATTTAACAAAACTGTCTAAGGTTTAGTAGTACAAAAAGGAGCTAATTAGAGATGCTAATTGTTAGTGTACATAGTTATTAAAGAGACCCTGTAACCAATTTAATAATTATGTAAAAGCACTGAAAAATGAAATGCTTACTTGTAGTATATTTTCTTTCCATAAACTAAACCATTTTTATTTGCATGTAATGTATCTTTGAGCTTTCTTGGGAATTTGGCTTTGTCAAGAGTCCATTCCCCTAGCACAGCCTTCTTGCACTTCATAGCCCTCTCCTCGGAGTGTCTAAATACTCTGTTGGCCCAGCTCCTCCACACCCTCACCTCACTCCTCCATATCCTTCTTTTTTTTTTTTTTTTTTAAATATGGCTGACAAAATACTCCTTCCCATTTCCTCCACTGCTCTGTTCTCCTTGAATGAGGATAGCAGGTTCATTTAAAGGGAATCTGTGGTTTACACACAATTTTTCAAGGGGTAACTCCATTTTTTCGTGGGGGAAAGAAAATGGCAAGTAAAAGAATTGCGTATACAATTGCGACACAAGTCATATTGCGATTCAATGGTATTTAAAATTGCCTTTTACTTTTCAATCTGCAGATCTGTAATTTTCTGAAAATGCAATATGGCTACCTGGAGGTATTCTGTACACAGAATGTTGTTCTCCTCTCTGGTCTACTCCCTCTCCGCTCTTTTGCCCTCGGCTCTTCTTCCTCCTCCGGTCCTCCTCAGACGATGTCTCCGGTGATTATGCCGGTCTCTGCAGCTTATATAGCCATTGTGGGCGTGGCCGCCAGGTGATGTCATCAGGAGATCCCGCCCCCTCATGTCACAGATGACATGAGGGCGCCCGTTCCCCTCTCCCTTCCTGCCCTACCGGGCTGCATGCTCGGATAAGGGTCTGGTATGGATTTTGGGGGGGGGGACCCCACGCCGTTTTTTCGGCGCGGGGCTACCCTCAAATTCCATACCAGACCCGAAGGGCCTGGTTTGGAACCTGGGGGGGGACCCCCACGCAGTTCTTTTCCCATTTTTGGCGTGGAGTTCCCCCTCAAGATTCTCACAGCGCAAGTCGCACCGCAAGTCAGATCATCCTGATCCGACTTGCGGTGCACCTTCCGTTCAAATCAATATTCTCCCATAGGGAACCATTGATTTTGAATGGAAGAAAAAAAAACGTATAACGTGGCTGAACGTACTTCATCACGTTCGGTCCCGTTTTTGTGTTTGAAATGCTGGGAAACACACGTTCGAACGCAAATAATTGCGTTCCAAAAAACGTCCCTGAACTCAACTGCCTGCAAATGACTGTTAACGACCCTGTGTACATGGACAGATAAGATAACATGCAGGTAGGTTCAGGGGCTTCTGAAAAAAACGCCCAACTGCTCCTAAACTGCCATTTACAACGTCCCGTGTACATGGAGCCTTAAAAGAAAAAGAAAATCCTCCTCACCCATTGGTATATAAGCAGCACGAGAGAGGAATTCATTTTCTGGTGCACACTGATCTTCCTGTTCTTGGTAGATTAGCAATGACTGCGACACAAGGTGAGTGGCCTTCGATATGAAGCTGATTTTCTTTTTTCAGCCTGAAAAGGAGAGTTCTTTTTTAATTCAATTATTTTTCTTCTGTCATTTCCTTTCCTTTTTTCCTTTGTTCTCCTGGGGTGTGATGGTGAAGTCTTTTAAAAAGATATTTCTCTTTTGTTTATCGATGGACACAGCGCTCAATAATATAACATGAGTTATATTGCCTCCTCCAGGAGTAGGTCTAGGCAGAAAAAAAAAACACCTGGCTACACCCATAGGCCGTCCTCAGCTTGGTATATAACCCCCCCCCCCCTCTCTGCTCTGGGTAATCCATTTTATTCTGTCTAGTCAGGAGTAAGGGCCTAGGCTCCCGGCTGGGATCTCTGGTCCTAGCAATGTTTTCTCCTTTCTTACATCTTTCGTTTTTTTTCCTCTTGGGAAATCTACAATCAACTGCCGGGCTGGGCAGCGGGCTGGATAATCTAGGTCCAGTGGTCCCCCCCCCCCCTCCCCCCAGCCCAGCCAGCTTCACGCCAAGTCGGCCGCGACATAGCCTCTGGACAGAGACTGGCCTGCGAGTTAAATGCCTCGCAGGGTCGCATACGACCGGGCTTGGGACTGAGTCACAGCAGTCCCTAGGCCGACAGTTCCCTTCTGTGGTGAGGATTCTGTCTTGAGCGTTACCCGCACCCTGGAAGGTTAAGGACAGTCTCCCCTCTCCCCTTTTGGCTTTTTTTTGGGGTGGACGCGTGTAACCTCCAGGAACGGTTGGACCTGCCTGCAGGTTCCCTCCTCCCAACCCTAAATCCCTCGGTGAGCTGGCTGGGCTCCCTTCCCCCTGTCTGGACCTGGATTATGGTGTGGGTCCCAGGGCAGGGGATAGTGTGTCCTGCCCTGGTAGTCTGGAGTGGTCCCAGTGTAGGAGACCCCTAGGTGCATGCTCTACTGTTTGTAGTGTGAGTATAGTGCAAGGGGGGTTCCAGTGCAGAGTGCGCAGGGAAGGTCCTGGGAGCATGCTTCAGTGTTTGTAGCTGTTGGTGGCCATTTTCCCTTAATCTGGCTGGTTTCCGGTTGGCGGCCACGTTTTTTTTTTTTTTGTCCCAATGTCAGGGGGGCCATTTTCCTTTAGTCCGAGATACACTGGAGACGTCCGAGGCCTCATGGGGATGCTGAAGCTCCTCCTCTTCCACCTCAGTTTCGACTTCCTGTGCCCGGGACATATGAACAGGGATGGCGTCCATGATGATGCTGAGTTCAAATTCTCAGCACTCCTCCGGTCAGTAGGGGGGAGTCCTTAGGGGTCCCTGTTATCTCTATCTCTCTCTGCTGATGGGTACCCTGAGCATTGAGGGGATTTTTTAGTGGTGCCAAAAAATTGTTTTTGTACTGCAGGGTCTTCCTTTCTTTATGGAGCCTCAGGGGGTCACATCTCCCCCACTGACCCGCTCACGGAGGTGGCAGGTTCCTCGGAACCCAAGCTTCCCATGTCTGCACTGACAGTGGTCCTGCAGTCCTTAGTGTCTCTGGTGGCAGTGGCGTGTGGGCAAAGGCCCATGAGGAAGCATCCCCCACCTTCCCCTGCTCAGTCTGCCTCATCTGATTCTGAGCCTGATGCCACCGTGGACGTGGCCCATCCAGGGGCACTTAATATCACACCCCCAGATCATCCGATAGTGAGGATGATTCCTCCATGTTAGCAGCGGCGAAGGAAAAAGTAGACTCACTTATCACTGCAGTGCGTGAGACTTTAAAAATGGAGCATGTGGCTGATGTAGCCACGGATGTGGCTGCGTCGTTTGTTACGCACATAAGGCACCAAAGGTTTTCCTGTAAGGAATAGGAACAACCAAAATTACCATTTGTGGCCCCCAAACATTAGTAGCACATTTCCCTTTTGAGGAGTCCTTTTTAAAAAAGTGAGCTAGTTCACCAGTGGTGGACCCTCCTGTTTGCAGGTTGAATAAAGCAACCATGATCCCAATCCCAGTAAAGGAATCCCCATCCTTTAAAGACTCGGCTGACAGGAAAGCAGGGGTGGTGCACGCAGCATGTCTACGGTGGCTGGTTCAGCATTACAGCCAGTCTTTGCTTCTGACTCAGACCCTAACTGATTGGGCCAAGCTTTTGTGCCAGGTCCCCGCTGCTTATGTTGATTAAGGGGACCAGTTGGTCCATGGGCTGTAGTTTATTTGTGATGCTGCTTTGGATACAGCTCTTGCGCTGTCCAAACTTTTTTTCAGCGGTGGTGATTGGGCATGTGCTGTGGCTTAGGAATTGGTCTGCAGACCAAGCCTCTAAGAAAGTTCACCTTGATCTGCCCTTTCAAGGCGATCGCCTCTTTGAGGCTACCCAAGATGATATCATTAAGGATATCACGGGAGAGGGGGGGGGGGGGAGAAGAGTACCTTCCTGCCACAGGAAAAGGAAGGAGCCTCGTTGCAGACAGGGAGGGGCCCTCCTTCTCAGCCCATAGAAAAATATTTTGTGCTTCTGGGACTGAGAATAAGGCAAATCAGTCTTTCAAATCTTCCCTGGGACCTGCAGACAAGACCCCTTCAGTATGAAGGTCTGCCCTCACCCATTTTTGGGGTGGGGGGGATATCTTTGCTGGTTTCTGGCTCAGTGGAATACTTTTTTGAGCGTCAAGGAGATCCGCGAGAGGTTTCTTTTGGGGGTACCCAGAAAGGGGAGCAAAACATGTTCTTTTCCGTTTTTTTAGGTCCGGAGTCTCCTTGTGCAGATTTAATTCTTACAAAGGTTCAGGTAATATCCAAACTACCTAAGGTCCCCTTTTCCCTGTCCAGGGAATTGCATTACCTAGGTCTGATTTTAATTCTGACCAGGGTGGTCCTTCCTCTGGACTAACTTCAGGAACCACAGGCCGTGAGTCATCGGCTGCTGTCACACAGATAGTTCTCTCTCCGGATTTGCATACAGGTTCTAAGTCTGGTAGTATCTACCTTTCAAGACAGTTTTGTTTGCACAATCTTACATGCAGCTCCTTTAGCAGGTTTGGCTCCACAGGAGGATACTGACGTTCGTGGCGAGATCACAGTATCCTCTAGCAGATGCCGCAGGCGTCCAAGGGCCGCGGTAAGACCAGTATCATCCTCTGCTCAGGATTCTTCTGCAGTTCCTGTGAGGAATCAAGAGCGAGGATCTTCCAATCATCTTGGTGGCCGTAAACGTCTCTTGGGGGCTTCCTCTCAGAGAAGACCAGTTGTCCTGCTTTACAGTTGCTGGTTTTTATGGCTTAGCTATTGAAAGCTAGGTACTGAGTTATAGAGGTTTATCTGGATCAGTGATCCCTACTATGGTAAAGGCGAAGAAGTCTTCTTCTAGCAAGATATACCATTGTACGCGGAAAGCGTACATTTCTTGTTGAGTCAATTTGGTGCTCCTCCTCGATCCTTTTCTGTGGCTCGGATCTTAACCGTTCTTCAACAGGGTATTGCGAAGTTGGCCTTGAGTACCAACAAAGGCCGGGTGTCTGCCTTGGCAATCTTCCTTCAGTGACCCCTAGCCACGACTCTTTAGTTCATACCTTCATTCAGGGGGTTTGACATGTGGCTCCACCTGTACGGTCTCTTTTTGCCACCATGGGATTTAAATCCAGTGTTTTCGGTTCTCCAGAAACCTCTGTTTGAGAATATTCGAGAGTTTCCTTTGTCTACATTATCCCAGGTGGTGACATACTTGGTGGCTATTACCCTGCAGGCCGAGGTATCAGAATTGGCAGCATTATCCTATCATGGTCCCTATTTGGTGGTCCATAGGCATGAAGTGTTTCTTCGCCCCTGTTTATTATTCCTGTCCAAAGTTGTCTCTGACTTCCATTTAAATGAGGACATTGTGTTGTCTTCCTTGTGTGCCAAGCCAGGTCATCCCAAGGAATTTGCTTTGCGTACCTTGGATGTGGTTCGTGTGATTGGTGTATTCGACAGCTACGGATTGACCAAGAAAAGGGCTGGCCGTTTTTTCAGCTTCCATCTCCAGATAGATCAGACAGACGGTGTCTCGGGCCTATTCCAATAAAGTCAGGTTCCAGCTTTTCCTGTCACGGCGCATTCTCCTTGGGCGCTTCTTGGGCCTTCCATCATCGGGCATCAATAACGCAAGTTTGCAAGATGGCCACTTGGTCGTCGGAGCATAACTTCACAAAATTCTATAAGGTAGATACTTTGGCATCTGCGGATGCTTGTTTTGCCTGCAAAAATTTGCAGGCTGCTATTTAGGAGGGGCTGTTTGCTCTTGAGGGGTGTTTTTCTTTAAAATTTTATTTTTTCAGATGGGGCTCCTGTGACCTGGTTAAGGGCTCTTATGTTTAGCCTTGGGTTATTTTCCCCACCCCTCATTTTTCCTTTTGGGACGTCCCAGTAGTTATGATTTATGGAGCGCTGTGTCCGTTGAATGAATGAAAGAGAAAATTAAATTTTTGTACTTTACTGTAAAATCCATTTCTCAGAGTTCTGATACTTCTAATACTGCTTGCTACTAAACTGATTAGCTAGAGCAGAGCGAGGAGGGGTTAAAGAGGAAGTAAACCCTCCTCTGACACTTTTCCCTATAGGTAAGCCTATAAGGCTTACCTATAGGTACTGTAAATATCTCCTAAACATGCACCGTTTAGGAGATATTTACCTTACATGCAGCCAGTGACGTCACTGGTGCATGCGCTCTGAAGGAACGGCCGCTGGTGCCGTGTCTTCAGAGACCCGTGCCGTGACTGTCGGCTCCCGCGCGCGTGCGCGGGAGTGATGTCACCGCGGCTCTGGCCAATCAGATGGCCGGATGCCGCGATCCCAGAAGACGGGCGACTGGACATGTCGCCCGTCATAGAGGTGAGCGGACGGCACGGCGGGGGCTCGTTCTAAGGTAAGTATTTCATAATGAGTTAGTATGCGATGCATACTAGCTCATTATGTCTTTCTCTTTCAGCTTGTAAAAAAAAAAAAAAAATTGAACTGAGTTTACAACCTCCTTTATATACCAAGCGGAGGATGGCCCATGGGCATAGCCAGGTGTTTTTTGTTCTGATAAGTCCTACTCCTGGAGGAGGCAATATAACCCAGAAGTTATGATTTATGGAGCGCTGTGTCCAAAGAAACTCAGAGAAATGGCTTTTTTTCACAGCTGTCCTACCAGACTCTGCCCCTGAAATTCGCCTGATAGACTTTCCCTCTGAAACAACTGGTTTTCTAGCACCGGGGGAAAGTCTGAAGGGGTGACTGGAAGTAACATCAAAGGGCTGACTTGAGAGAGCAATTTAGGTCAGTGCTCCCATCCCCCGCACCTTATGTTACTGAAGGGGAAAAAAGGACGCACGTCTCTTCCCTTGTCACAATAACCATTGCAGGCGCTCAGTGCTGTACTCGCTGCTGTGCATTAATCTGATATCGTGCCAGATGGGGCGCTCATGAATTATTAGCGCACATTGGTGCCTATTGTTTTTTTCAAGAGCTGCCGTGACGTATCCTAATTGTATGACTGGACTACTGTAATTTAGTATGGGCATGCGGTGTGGGGCAGGGGGGCAGCCAAGTTGTACATTGCACCAGTGCTTGTACAGTTAAAGCTGAACTCCAGGAAAACCTCTTAAGTACACAGATAAAATGCATGCAAGGCCCCATTCACACTTGTGCGACTTGGGACTTCAAAGTCGCAGGAGAAGTCGTACTCCATGATTTCTAATGAGTACTGTTCATATCTGTGCCACTTCAAGTCGCACCGACTTCAAAGTAGTCCCTGCACTACTTTTAGTCCGACTTTGATGAGTTTTGTGGTCCTTAGACATAGGCATTGCTTCAAGTCCAGTCAAAATTGCAGGACATCTAGGTGGCACAAGTGTTAAGGGGCCTAAGGGAGCGATTTTTAGCTTCTCCATCCGATTTATCAAATCCTGAGGCTTCTAGAGTACAGATGGAAGAGACCACTTTAAGACCAAGCCTATTTTTGACCCCCTAACATTATATATATTTTTTTTAGCAGAGACCCTAGAGAATAAAATGGAGATCCTTGCAATATTTTTTATCACACCGTATTTGCGCAGCGGTCTTCCAAACCCGATTTTCTTTTTTTTTTTTTTTTTGGGGGGGGGGGGGAAATCACTTTTTTTTTAATTAAAAAAAATAAGAAAACAGTAAAGTTAGCCCAATTTTTTTCCATAATGTGAAAGATAATGTTAGGCTGAGTTAGTGGGACCCCTCTTCCACCGCTCTGTATGCCAATCCTGTAGCCTCCCTGGATATGTGACTGCTCCCTCACCAGATCACACTGATCAGTGATCTCGGCCATTGGATACCAGTTTTCCAGCATTTTCCTTTGACAAAAGCCAGTTGTTAGACCACCTTCTGTTCCTGTTGAACCAGCCGTTATTTTCGGCCCAGCACTTTGGCCTGTGTGTACCCACAAATAGCAGTACTATTTCTTTTTTGGGCTGCTTATTCTTTTTACTTGGTGATCCTGCCACCCCTCCTGTCCTAGGGTGGCAATGCTAACTCACTGTACTGTATCTATGGATGAGCAGCTTTATCATCTTATGACAGAACTACAGAACACCTCCCCCCCTCATCATAGTGGAAAGAGCTTCTGTAGTTTACACAGTGAATTGGAAATGATGTAACCGTGCAGCAGAGGCACAGAAAGTTACCTATTGGCTCACACAATGTCTAGCAGGCTCAACAGGTTATGAAATAAAAACCCTTTCAGTGGTATATTTGGCAGACCAAAATGAAGCAAGTAAGAGTTTACATACATTTTAATGGCTCCCGAAGGAAGAGGTGGAGAATAGTAAATGACTACCTTTCTGTATTCTGGGTTACAGTAAAGAATTGCTAAGACAGAGGCAGGGGAAGAGTGATGGATGTCATTGATGGGTGGAAGATCCACACATGCTTGTTAAACACTAATTAGAAGCATCACTTCAACATCAACAGGTCACTAAACCTCATAAGCAGCTGCCCAGGAGAATTTGTGCCGTTAACCAATATCCAGCCCATCAGAATGACTATACATCACACAAGGCATGCGTGATGTCACTACATATATACACACAAGGTGATATTCACCATCCGTGCGCTAATCGTACCAGTCCAAACGTAGCTTGTGTCTTCCTTCCAGAACATAGTCTATTAAAGCTAGGTGGCTGCTGCTCCAGTCAACTCCACTGGGTGGCGGTAGAGAACACTGTGCAAAAGATAAAACAAAACCAGGTGCACATCCAACCTAGTGTACCACTTACATGGTACAGCAAGTACTGGGCATATGTAGGTTCCTCTCCTTTTGTATGGCTTCTTCAGATCCCGCACTGTACCAACTCAGTGTCCTCTGGAAAGTGAAGCTCCCCTCAAGACGAGTGATCCGCTGCACCTCCGGCGTCTCTGCCTAGTGCGCCTGCGCCTGACTCCACTGTCCCCACCATGAATCCCGCACAAGGATCCAGGCAGAAGCCAATAACTATGGGAACGGAACAACTCCGGAAGATGGTGGTGGAGGATGGAAACTTAAGGCCCAGCACTGGTTGCTATGAAACATGTTGTCAGGATGTCCTGAAGAGGCCAGAGGGAGGCTACGCCTCCGAAACATGTTGTCATAGCAACCAAAGCTGGGCCTTAGTTTCCATCCTCGACCACCATCTGCCGGAGTTGTTCCGTCACAATAGTTATTGGCTTCTGCCTGGATCCTTGTGCGTTGTGCGGGATTCACGGTAGGGACAGCGGAGTCGGGGGCAGGTGCACTAGGCAGAGACGCCGGAAGTGCAGCGGATCACTCGTCTTGAGGGGAGCTTCACTTTCCGTGGGACAGTGCGGGATCTGCCAGAGGTGCAGCGGATCGCTCGTCCTGAGGGGAGCTTCACTTTCCAGGGGACACTCAGTGGGTACAGTGCGGGGTCTGAAGAGGCCATACAGCAGGAGAGGAACCTACATATGCCCAGTACTTGCTGTACCATGTGAGTGCATTTCATATTGATTCATTTTCCTTTAATAAAAACTATAATACACTAGGTTGGATGTGCGCCTGGTTTTGTTTATCTTATGCACAGTGATGTCACTGATTCACCCCAAATGTCTTCCTGTCAGAGTTCTCTGTTCAGGACCCTAACAGCCATTAGACTAAAAGCAGACCCCATCAGGAGCTGCAGGTGCTGTATTTTAAGTGTTGTTTGTTGTGGATAATAATAGGGCTGGTCCCCAGTTTTGTTCTAATGAAAAGATTTCCCTTTACTTCCAGTTTTTATGACCCTGAAAGAAGTGAGGAGATCTCTGAAAAGTGAAGGGCATTTTCTCTTAGATAGATGTAACTCTTTTATGCATCCCCATTGGATGCCCAAAGCCCCGTATACACAAGTCGAAATTCGGCCGGGAATTTTCGTCCATTGTCTGATCTGCCGATTTTCGGCTTGTTAGTATGTTGCTTCCGACAACCGACTCCGACTTTTCGGCCGAAAAAAAAATCTGGTGTACAGGCTATAAAATTTCTGTCCTCCGTCAAAACACGTCCGATTTTCGTGCAGTCAGTACAGATTTCGACAGGGAAATCTAATGAGCAAGACTGGGCATGCTCAGAGAAGAAAGAGCACAAAGAAAGCAAACCAACACATGACATCACTTCTGAAGTAGAATTCTGTCGGTCGACAAAATTAGTGTGCAGTCTAGAGCACTTTGCAACCAACAGACACCACTCTGGACAAAAGATGGACGACCGTTCGGCGGAAATTCGTTGCGTGTGTACTAGGCTTAACCCTTACCCTCCTGCCTACACGAGAGTTTCCTGTGAATGAATAGTCTACAAGTCCCATCAACCCATTGCAGCTGATGTCTTGTAGTTCTCAAACTGCAAGGGTGCTGGTGAGCACTCCTGTAGTTCATTGATCTTCCTTCTCTCAAGTAATGCCAGCCATACACATGTCTTCTTCTTCTGGCGGGGGTGGGCAGGGGAAGCTGTCCCTACCAGGAGAAGACAGTGGTTATCGCTAGCGGCTATAGCAGCTGCTAGCAATAATCAAAAACTAATCTGGCAGGCTGGTTGTACCCAGATTGATCGATCAACTTGGTACTGTCAACCTGCCCATTAAGGGTTCAAATCTCGGCCAGTTCCTGTTGAACTGGCCTAGATTTGAGCTGTGTATGGCCAGCCTTACTGCTTAAATGATCTAGAGGGGGGGATATCCAGCACAATCTCAGTATTTGTGGATGATACTAAACTAAGCTTGCCAATATCTTCTATGCAGGATGTGGAAACCTTACAAGCGAACCTGAACAAAATAACAGAGTGGGCAACTACATGGCAGATAAGGTTTAATGTTGAAAAATGTCAAGTAATGCACTTGGGGGCCAGAAACCAGAAAGCAAGCTACTCACTAGGGGGGGAACCTCTGGGTGAGTCTAGGGTGGAAAAGGACCTGGGGGTACTGGTAGACAACAGACTTGGCAGTGGCATGCAATGCCAAGCCGCTGCAAGCAAAGCCAACAGAATACTGGGATGTATAAAAAAGGGGATTCACTCCAGAAATAAAGAGATTATTCTCCCGCTCTACAAGACTCTGGTCCGGCCACATCTGGAGTATGCTGTCCAGTTCTGGGCACCGGTCCTCCGGAAGGATGTGCTGGAACTGGAAAGAGTCCAGAGAAGGGCAACAAAAATAATTAGGGGAATGGAGGACATCAGCTATGAGGAAAGACTACAAGCACTGAACTTATTCTCTCTGGAGAAGAGACGATTGAGGGGGGATATGATATCAATGTACAAATACTGTACTGGCGACCCTAGCATAAGGAACAAAACTATTCAGAGAAAGGAGATACAATAAGACACGTGGCCACTCACTAAAACTAGAGGAAAGGCGGTTAACCTTAAAGTGTGTAAGGGGTTCTTCACTGTAAGAGCGGTAAGGATGTGGAATTCTCTTCCACAAGCAGTCGTATCAGCAGGGAGCATTGATGGTTTCAAAATACTATTAGATGGGCACCTTAAAGAGGTTGTAAACTCGTTTAAAAATTTTTTTTTTTTTTTTACAACCTGCAAGAGAAAGACATAATGAGCTAGTATGCATCACATACTAGCTCATTATGAAATACTTACCTTAGAACGAGCCCCCGCCGTGCCGCTCTCTTACCTGTATGACGAGCAACATGTTCAGTCGCCCGTCTTCCGGGATCGCGGCATCCGGCTTGTGATTGGCTGGAGCCGCGGTGACGTCACTCCCGCGCACGCGCGTGGGAGCCGACGGTCACGGCACGGGGCTCTGAAGGAACGGCACGATCAGCCGTTCCTTCAGAGCGCATGCGCCAGTGACGTCACTGGCTGCATTAAAGGTAAATATCTCCTAAACGGTACATGTTTAGGAGATATTTACAGTACCTATAGGTAAGCCTTATCATAGGCTTACCTATAGGTACAACTTCCTGAGGAGGGTTTACTTCCTCTTTAAAGCGGTAGTATCCCGCTTTTTGACACTTTTACCTACAGGTAAGCCTATAATAAGGCTTACCTGTAGGTACAAATAATATCTCCTAAACCGGCACGGTTTAGGAGATATTTACAGTGCATGCAGCCGCTCGCGCGAGCGGCACATGCGCTCTGAAGGTCCGGGGGGACCTTCAATTAAGTTGCCGGGAGCTTGCCGGAAACATCACTCCCGCGCGCATGCGCTGGAGTGACGTCATCGCGGCTCCGGCCAATCATCGCGCCGGAGCCGTCTCTTTCGGCCAATCAGCGCGCCGGAGCCGCCGAACCCAGAAGAGACGACGAGGGATCATGGCAGCGCCCGCAGCGATGTCCGGGGGTCCGTGTCGGGGCTTTGTTTTAAGGTAAGTTACACATAATGGGCTAGTATGCGATGCATACTAGCTCATTATGCCTTTGTCTTGCAGGTTTTTTTTTTATACTTTTTTTGTTATAGGGTTTACAACCGCTTTAAGGACCACAACATACAGGGGTATACAATGTACGGTTAACAGCAAACACACACACACATCATAGGTTGGACTGATGTCTTTTTTCAACCTCAATAACTATGTAACTATGCTTGCCTGACTGTATCGGAGGTATGGGCAGACCGCTATCCTTGGAGTGTGCAGGAGCCAGACAATGCACCAATGATCTGCTGATTGCAATGGATCCTTCGGGTTCTGCAGGATCCGTTGGGGAAAAAGAAAATATATAAATGCACATTTTTTTTTTTTTTTTTTTTTTATGGTGAACTTTTGAAATGATGAAACCCCTATGTACACACTGTAGTTCTAACTGTGCCATGCATGGCTAGTTTTCTGCCTCTTTTGGTTATTTTTTTTTCTGCTGTTCTTTGTAGCATTTTAGATTTTGTTTTTGATGTTTATCATTTGTTTGCTTCCACCATACTGGAGGGTTCTCCAAGGGTGTGCAGAGATTGCTTTGAAGAAAAGCATCAAAGCTTTTATACTGTGCAAAAGATAGCACTACTGTACCTCTGGAAGGGCATGGAGAGATCTTTATCTACACCCCATAGTCTTAACCTGTGTCAAGCCGTATTTACTGTAATGGCTGCTCAGCATCTAGGCCTGTGTTAAGACTGGCTAATGTTGGCCACACACAATTTTTCTAGTTCAGCCCTAAACAGTGTTGATGGAGCGATCCTCCCTGCTTAGATATTGTATTCAGACAGCCAAATCACCCGCAGTTGTCTGAATTCCCAAACAGTGACTTCTCTCGCAGCTCTGAGTACCCAAATGGCGCTGTCTCCCAGAAGTCGGGAAGGGTACCTGTTACCCCCCCTCACCTCCCTCCTGAAAGTTGCCAAACGTAGCACTGAAGGGGGGAGGAAGCAGATGAGTGGAACTTCGACTTTTGGGTTGAACTCCGCTTTAAGGACATCGCCATGCATCTGCTTAAGGGCAGCACATTTGTGACGGGAAAGCGTGCAATTTTGTGCACACGGTTACCACACACAGGGTGACCATAGCCTTAGTCTAGTGATTGCACTTACAAGTTTGAAAATTCTCACGCTCTCAATGTTTCTGTAAAAGCAAACGTCTGCAGATCTATTGCTGTGGTTGTATCTAGTAGATGCGCTGTAGGCCATCATAAGTAAAGGCATCCTCTCAGGATGAAGAGGAGTCCACTAGAGGTTTTCTTTGTGAAGGTAAAGTTCTTCTTTAAGTTTTTTGATTCTGACTGGATTTAAATTCAATTAGCATTTGTGCCATTTATAGAAGTCATCCTCTTTCCTTCTTGACAGCCTCCTCTGGGTAGGAGCGGAGTGTTTTGTCTGTGTTGTTGGGGGTCTTTACAGCTTAAACAGCGGGGGATTTGGAAGGGAGTTTGGAAGCTGATGGGTGCAGAAAACCTGGCAGTAAGCGATTACAGGCTTATATGGCGGTGGAGATAGCACAGCTGTGAATGACCTTTCTCACCAGCGTAAATACTATATCGCAGCCAGCATGTGCGGATTGGCCCAGGAAAGAGCCTGCTGGATTTGTTTGTAGCGTAAACGCATCAACTGTCAGCAACGCTCATAATGAGCTTCTCATCTCTTGTGTTCTGATATGTATGTGTTTCTGAATGTAATCGCTAGATGCAACCTTACCTACCAACGAGAAAAACGATGAGTGCAGATACACTATATTGTCAAAAGTATTGGGACGCCTGCCTGCACATGAACTTTAATGGCATCCCAGTCTTAGTCTGTAGGGTTCACTATTGAGTTGGCTCTCCCTCTGCAACTATACCAGCTTCAACTCCTCGGGGAAGGCTGTCCACAAGGTTTAGGAGTGTGTCTATGGGAATGTTTGACCATTCTTCCAGAAGCGCATTTGTGAGGTCAGGCACTGATGTTGGACAAGAAGGCCTGGCTCGCAGTACCCGCACTAATTCCTCCCAAAGGGGTTTTATCGGTTTGAGGTCAGGACTCTTTGCAGGCCAGTCAAGTTCCTCCACCCCAAACTCGATCATCTAGGTCTTATGGAGCCTGTTTTGTGCACTGGTGTGTAGTCATGTTGGAATAGGAAGGGGTCATCCCCAAACTGTTCCCACAAAGTTGGGAGCATGAAACTTGTCCAATGTCTTGGTATGCTGATGCCTTAAGAGTTCCCTTCACTGGAACTAAGCTGACAAGCCCAACCCATGAAAAATAACCCACACACCATAACCTTCCCCCCCCCCCCCCGCCCTACACCAAACTATTTGGACCGGAAGGTAAGGTCGATAAAGACATGGATGAGCAAGTTTGGGCTGGAGGAACTTCATGGGCCTGCACAGAGTCCTGACCTCAACTAATTAAACACCTTTGGGATGAATTAGTGCGGATATTGCGAGCCAGGCCTTCTCGTCCTACATCAGTGCCTGACCTCACAAATGCGCTTCTGGATGAAAATTTAAACATTCCCATAGACTCCTAAACCTTGTGGACAGCCTTCCCAGAAGAGTTGAAGCTGTTCTAGCTGCAAAGGATGACCAACTCCATATTGAATGCTACGAACAAAGACTAGGATGCTGCGAGTGTCCCAATACTTTTGACAATATAATGTGTGTATTCAAAAATGATTAAATGCAACTAATTTAACACCTAACTCTAACATGGCAGCCTCTTGTACAGTAGCACCCAGGCGCAGCACTGGGGGCCCGGCATGTTCTCACTTTGAGAAATTGGTGATAGAAGAGAGCAGAGAGATGACCTCATCAGTCAGTTTCTGTTCTTGCACAGCTTGGTGTTGTTTTGTATTCTATTTACATTGACCATATTGTGATGCCCTTGTATGTGGTATGTAAGGTGTATAATGTAAGTGCGTTATTGGTAGTTTTTAACTTTTTTTTTTAATGTAAAAAAAAAAAATCATCATCATATAGCGTTGTGTTTTTTTTTTTTTTTTTTTTATCTTGGGGAGCCTATTTGACCTGCCTATAATTTGGATGGATGGCTTGTATTAATGAAAAGGATTGTCACTTAATAATTTCCCCGTCTATGAATTTGGGATAATCATTTTATTCTATTCTATCATTGACATTGTCACTTATTATTTTCACGTATATAGACTTGGGCTAATTACTACTTTATATTATCAAAACTGTTGTGGTATATATGTTATACATGTAAACATTGATCATACCACTAATATGGTGATAATTTGAGCCCTGTCCTTTTTATGATGTTGTATTCCACAATCTGCTTTCTTCAATCCACCATACCCAAATGGCACCCCTTTTAAGCAAAAATGTTGGCGTCTTTCATTTTGTTATCTGAATGATGGTAGATTTCACAATGATCCATTCACGCCGCACTTCATTCCTGGTGAACGCAGAGCATCATGGTAGCGCACACATGTGTAACAAACGCCTGACATTTGATGAAAATCCCTTTTCCCTTCTCACGTTTGTGGAGTAAAACGTAACCTGTCTCTCGACCCCAACATCTTCTGTTTCCACGGCGACAGCGGTTTACCTGTAACCTTGGTGGTGACTGTAATAGAGATGGAATTACAGAACTTGGTACAATATTCCTTTTTATTTCTTTGTTAAAAGGAAAACTCCAGTGCTATTTATTTATTATTATTTTTTTTTTTTATGCTTTCGTTCATTGACGGACACAGCTCCTGATCTTCTTAACCACTGTTATACCCCCCTCCCCCCCTACAAGAGTAGGACACTAGACAGAAAAAGTCTAGCTATGCCTATGGGCAATCCCAGGTGGTATACTCATCTCTCTGCTATAGGTACTCATTGCTGGGATCTCTTGTCCTGGCAAATATTTTCATTTTAGATTGTTTTTTATTTTTTTTATGTGAAATCTACAATCCACTACCGGGCTGGATAATCTAGATCCAGTGGTCACCCCAGTCTGGCCAGCCAGCGTGCGCAGACCTGAGCTCTGTGCTAGGTTGGCTGTGACATAGCCCCACTAGACAGGGGCTGGCCTGCGAGTTAAATACCTTGCAAGGTCGCATATGACCGGGTCTCGGCCCGAGTCGCAACGTTCCTTCTGGATCTGATTTAGCCGCCATGGACGTGGGTCACCCTGCTTGGTCTGCGTCTATGCGCCCTGAATCTTCAGGTAGTGAGGATGATTCCTCCACTTCTGCAACCGTACACCAAAAGGCACTGGTGAATGCACCAATTGTGTTTTTGCGTGAGACTTTAAAGATGGCGGATGCAGCTGCGATGGACGCTCAGGTTCCTTTTGGCACTCACAAGCCATCTGGAGCGGAAAAGGTGTTCCCTTTTCCCTCCTACTATGACAAAATTGTCACTAAAGAGTGGGGATGACCAAAGCGTCCCCTTGGGGTCCCTCAACGATTTGCTGGGCGATATCCCTATGAGGAGTCCCTCCTTAAGAAGTGGACTGTTCCACTGGTGGTTGACCGTCTGGTTTCCAGATTAAACAAGGCAGCCATGATTCTGGTTTAAGACTCTCTGGCCTTTAAGGACCCGTCTGATGGGAAGGCGGAGGCTGTGGCCCGCAATATGTACACCCTGGCTGGTTCGGCACTGAGGTCAATATTCACCATTGCCCTGGTGTCGCAGACTCTGACCGAATGGTCAAAGCTTTGCGCCGTGACCTGGAGGGGGGAGCAGATTTCCCCCCCCCCCCGCCTTTGCTGAGCTGGATGTGGCTCGGCTCTGTTTCTGCAGTGGTCCTTCGGTGTGTCTTTTGGCTCAAATGCTGATCTTCACTTTCAAGGAGATCGCCTGTTTGGTGCTACCCTGGATGACATCATTAAAAGTCTCACCGGGGGGGGGGGGGGGGAGAGAGAAGAGTAGCTTTCTTCCACAGGCTACTAAGGGCAAGGACCCTTGTCGTAGACGTGGGCCCCTCTCCTCGGCTCATAAGTATTTTCATCCATTAGGGTCGACTGGCAAGGGATCGAAGCCTTTCAGGGCCCCCTCTGGGGATCCAAGCGAACTTTGGTCTGGCAGGTCAAGAGTGGGCTTCTCCAGACCCGCGGACAAGTCCCCTTCAGCATGAAGGTACGCCCTCACCCGTATCTGGGATAGGAGGAAGCCCTCGCTGATTCCCGGACCTGTGGACTTCCCTGGTACAACACAAATTTGTCCACAAAGTCATACAGTCTGGCTACAAGATTGACTTTTGTTCTTACCCTCTGGAAAGGTTCTTTCCTTCTAATGTGTGACTGTGCCCGGTCTGCTTACAGGCTTTCTTTGGAGCGGTGCAAGACCTTTTGCTTTAAGGGGCGATCGTCCCGGTTTCAGACTTCAGAATGTTTTCAGGGGTTTTTTTTTTTTTTTTTTTTTTTTAAATTCGTTTATTGAAGAAAATATAAAAGGCATATAACGAGTTCCACCGAGGAATACATTGAATGACATCGAGAGAAAATAGAAATTACACATCTAATAGTTGAACATAAAATAAGATATTGTGCTGACAAGGAACTAGAACATGAATATGGATATGGATATCATAAAATAACTTAATACACCTGAGTTAACCCCTGAGAGCCCTCCACAGAGAGATGCATAGTGCAAAATATGACCTTTGGTGTAAGGACCGTCCGTAAGCAACTCCCCGCACCCACCGGCATCTATCACCTGGCCGCTACAGGTGCGTGGGGGGCATCGCCCAGACAGTCACTTGACTGCTTAACGGCCGCTGAGGGGAACTGTGTAGGTATTCCTTTCAGGAAGAGGAGCGAACAGAGGACTAAATAAACACGCCTAGAAGGTTAATCCAGAAGAGAGCGAGAGAACAAAGAGAGAAAGTCCAATCCGCGTCATCTAGAGACAAGGCATATTAGAACAGTAGAAAAGAGGGGAGAGCGGAGGGAAACGGGGGGGGGGGGGAGCAGAAGGGTGACTGGAAGGAGAAGGGGAGGAGAAGGAGGGGGGGGGGACCGCCCGGCCCGACACCACCCACGCCATCAGATCAATAGATCACGGTATTCTGCCGTGAATGCCAGTAGTACCAGCGCTTTAAAAAATTTTCTCTATCTCCGCGGTCCGTCGCCACCAGGTCTTCCATTTCATTGATGCATTTCACTTTATGAAGCCACATGGCCACAGTTGGGGGCTGAGTCTGTTTCCAAAGAGGGGGGATGCAGCTTTTCGCCGCTGTGAACAGAAGCGGCAGGATTGATTTCCGATACGACGCCCTCGGATACTCGTGATGGTGAAGGAGGAGGAGGGCCTGGTCCAGCACAAGGGGATGATCTGTGAATTTTTGAGCGATGCGAAGCACCGAAGTCCAAAAGGGCTGCAGCCGTTCGCAGGACCAGAAAACGTGAAGGTACGTCCCCACCTCCTCACCGCATCTCCAGCACACTTCAGTACAGGTCGGGAACATCCGACGAAGCCGCGTCGGGGTGTAATGCCACCGGGTCAAGCATTTGTATCCCACTTCCTGGTAACGAGAGCATATTGAAGTCTTGTATGTGAAGAATAGCAGACGTTCGACTTGGTGATCTGTGAAGGTCAGGCCGAGATCTCTCTCCCAACGCGCAATGTACGGAGGACGGAATGGTGCCTCAGGCATTACCAGAGCTCTGTACACCATGGAGATAGTGTGCCGCAGTGGAGATAGGTCAGAGCAGAGCTCCTCAAAGTAGGTGAGACGTCTGGTGAACAGATGTGCCGAAGGCAGAGACTGCAAAAAATGGAAAAGTTGGACCTGCTGCCAAAAGGACAGCGCAGAGAAGGTAGCATCGGAATGAAGGAGGGATCTAGAGACCCACTCCCTATCCCGCACAAAGTGGCGAGCCTGGCTGAGTCCCGCGTCCTTCAGAGACCGAAATCCAGGGCGGTCATTCCCCGGCGAGAAGTCAGGGCTGTCGATCACCGGAAGAAGAGGGGACGGCAGAGTAGCCAGTTGGCCCCCGTGGCACAACCGTCTGCCGACCTTCAAAGTAGGGCCAATGGTCGGATGAGCGGACAGCTCCCCAGGGACGGGGGAAGAAGTCCATAAAGAAGATTCCGGGGGAGACCCAACCGAGTGTCGCTCCAGACGGACCCACTGCTTCAGGGGACCATGGCGATACCAGTCAAGGACCCGGGACAAGTGACAAGCCTCATAATAGGCCACAGCGTCTGGCAGAGCCATGCCGCCACTTAGTTTAGGCATGCGAAGTATACGTAAGGCCAACCGTGGGGGACCCCTAAGCCAGAGAAATTCTCTGAACAGTTGATTCACCCGCTTAAGGAAGGAGGATGGGACGGACACCGGCAATGCCTGGAATACGTACAATAGGCGAGGCATCACATTCATTTTAAGGATATTGCAACGCCCAAACCACGAAAACCTACCCGCGTGCCACTCGTCCAGATCTTTCTTAATACGGGCCAGCAGGGGAGGGAAGTTACATTCAAAGATTTTATGGGGGCAGTTTGGAAGAGATCCCCAGGTATCGAATATGAGACGACCCCCACTTAAAGGGGAAGTCAGCCTTAAGGAGATAAGAAAGAGCTGGCGGGATCGCCACCGCTAGCGCTTCGGATTTTGTTTGATTGATCTTGTAGAACGAAAGAGATTCGTATGTGCGGAACTCCCGCAGTAAATTGGGAAGGGAGGTAATGGGTTTAGTGAGAAAAAAGAGGAGGTCGTCTGCATATGCTGCCACCTTAGGGGATTCCGTCGAAGAGACCGACATCCCAGCGACATCACTATTGGCTCGCACCGATCGCAGGAAAGGCTCCAGGGTCAAGACAAAAATCAACGGGGAGAGGGGACACCCCTGTCTAGTCCCATTGGAGATCACCAAGGGTTCCGAAAGAGAGCCGTTAACCCTAACTCTCGCTGAGGGAGCAGAGTAAACTGCCCGGATCCAGGACATTAAGCGGTCCCCCATTCCAACGTGCTCCATCGTAGCAAAGAGGAATTCCCAGTTCACCCGATCGAACGCCTTTTCAGCGTCCGTCGAGAGAACCAAGGTCGGGATCTGGCGCGAGCAGGCAAAGTGAACCAAGTCAAGCGCTTTGGTGGTATTATCCCGGGCCTCCCGAGATGCGATAAAGCCCACCTGGTCGTCGTGGATCAGCTGTGGGAGCAGCGGGGCCAGCCTAGAGGCCAGAATTTTAGTAAAGAGCTTTAAATCAATGTTCAAAAGTGAGATAGGCCTATAGCTCGGACACAATAGGGGATCTTTCCCCTCCTTGGCGATGACCGTGATGTGTGCTCGCAGCGAGTCCGCCGGGAACATTGCCCCCTCCCCCGTCGCATTGTACGCCGCAAGGAAATGAGGGGAGAAGAGATCATGAAAGCATTTATAGTAGCGGAGGGAGTAGCCATCAGGGCCCGGAGCCTTTCCTGGCTGTGTCGCCCCCAAGGCCATCGAGAGCTCGTCAGGTCGTAGAGGTTCGTCCAACTTCTCCACCTCTCCCTCTGGGAGGGAGGGGAGGCCTGATACAGAGAGATAGGAGCGGATCGCCTCTCTCCCCGCCACCCTGGAAGACACCCCCGAAGGTGGGGACAAATTGTATAGAGCGGAGTAGTACTGACGAAAGGCTTCCGCGATGTCCGCCGTAGAGTGTACCCTGCGGCCCCGATTTCAGGGGTTTTTACGCACACCTGTTTACAGTCCCCAGGAAGGAAGGAAAGTTGCGTCCAATTCTGGACCTCAAGGCGCTGGACTGCTTTGTGCGGATGCAGAAGTTCAGAATGGGAGTCCATTCGCAAGGTGGTGGCTCCCCATCATCGGGGGAATTTTCTTGCCTCCATCGACATAAAGGATGCTTACCTTCACATTCCAATATGTGTCGGTCACCATTGCTTCCTCCGCTTTGCTGTGGGAGAGGAGCATTATCAGTTTGTGGCGTTACCCTTTTGGTCTCGCCTCCACTCCTCCCGGTCTTCACAAAAGTGTTGGCCCTGGTGCTAGCATTGTTGCGTCCGTGGGGAGTCTGTCCTGGGCTACTTGGAGTCTTACTGCGCTGGTGGAAAACCTGGAGATCACCATACCGACCCTGAAGAAGTTCGGCTAAATTCTGAATCTTCACTAGTCTGTCTTTGTTCCTTCCATGAAGCTAGACTTATTTGGGTCTGACTCTGCTGTTCCAGCCCTCCCTGCCGTACACATTCCCGGAGTGGAAAACTGGCAGACGGATTACCTCAGTCAGCAGGTGTTGGAGAATGGTCTCTATCCGGTGGTGTTTTATCAGTTGTGTCTTCAGTGGGGCACCCCGAGGTGGATCTGTTGGCGTCTCCGCTCAACAGAAAGGTGCAAAAGTTTGTAGCACGGTCACAGGATCCTCAGGTGGACGCCACAGGCACACTGGTAGCCCCGTGGGGGTCAGTATCGTCTGATTTAGGTCTTCCCTCCTCTCAAGCTTCTGCCAAGACTTCTATGCTGGGTAGAGCCAGAAGGGATTGCGTTCATCTTAGTGGCCTCAGCGGACCTGGTACGCTGATCTGGTGCGGCTGGTTGCTGACATTCCTTGGAAGCTTCCTCTCAGGGAGGATCTGCTTTCCCAATGGCCAATCTTCCATCCTGCTTTACAGTCGCTGGCTTTGACGGCTTGTCTGTTAAAAGCCAGGTGCTGAGGGATAAGGGTTTGTCTGAATCAGTGATTCCAACACTGTTAAAAGCTAAGAAATCTACTTCTGGGAAGCTCTACCATCGTAAGTGAAAGACTTGCATCACGGGGTGTGAGTCTCATGGGGTTCATCCTCGCTCCTTTTCGGTGGCTCGGATCTTGACCTTCCTTCAACGGGGGGGGGTGGTTTTGAACCAAAATTGGCCTTGAGTACCATCAAGGGCCAGGTGGCAGCTTTGGCGTTCGTCTTCCAACGATCCTTGGCCACATACTCCCCTGGTGCGTACCTTTTTTTTCTTCAGGGTGTTCTACATCTACATCTGATTCCAGTGCAGTCTCCATTGCAACCTTGGGACCTCAATTTGGTGCTTTCTGTCCTCCAGAAGCCTCCCTTTGAGAACCTTCAGGAGATTCCCTTGCTTACTCTGTCTCAGAAGGTGGCCTTTTTGGTGGCTATGACCTCTACACGCAGGGTGTCGGAACTGGCGGCGTTATCCTGTCCACCTTACTTGGTGATTCACAGAAATAAGGTGGTTCTTTGGCCCTGTCCGTCGTTCTTCCAAAGGTTTGCTCTGATTTCCATTTGAATGAAGACCTTGTGTTGCCTTCCCTGTGTCCCAGGCCAAAGCACCCTAAGAAAATTGCCTTTCATGCCTTGGATGTAGTTTGGACAATTAGGGTGTACCTGGCAGCTACGGAGTCTTTTAGGAAGTCAGACTCCCTATTTGTGCTTACGGATGGGCTTCAGGAAGGGTTGTCTGCTTCCTCTGCGACCATTTCCAGATAAATCAGACAGACGGTGCTTCAGGCCTATTCCATCAGGGGCAATGTTCCCTCTAATTTTTTACTGTCCTGAACAAATAAAAACGTTTCTGAGCGCAGTACTCACCAACCTTTTTATCGCCGCGGACCGATCAACGTTTGATAATTTTTGTTGAGTGACCAGCGTGCCCTCAATCAATGCAGAGTGCCCACAGCATTGCCCCCAATCAATGCAGAGATGCCAGCGTCCCCCCCCCCCCCCCCCCCCCGCGAGACCGGTGCACTTACCTGATGGCAGCTTCTCTCCAGTCCTGACTCCCCGCGTCTCCTCCCGTCGTCCTCCGTCCGTGCACTTACCTCATGGTCACGGCAGCTTCTCTTCAGTTCAGTCCCCGGCTTCCCGCGTCTCCTCCCGGCACCTCCTCCTCGGCCAATGGCATGGGGTTGGCCTTTCGGCCAATCAGGAAGCGGGAGGACCCGCTCCTTGATTGGCCAGGAGGAGGTTCTGTGTGACAAAGTAAATTTTCATTCGCTATTGTCACACAATGGGTGTGCTCTCGGGGCGCAAGCTCTGCTCCCCGGCCGCCACGTCTGCGGCTGCGTGGTCTGAATCTGTGCTTGCGCGGGACCTTCAATGACACTGTGCGTCTGCGCGCACCTTAAAGGGAACGTTGATCAGGGGTCAGGTTCCTCCTTTTCCTGTCAAGGTGCACTCTACTTGGGCGCTCAGTGCCTCCTGGGCCTTCTGTCATCAGGCATTGTTGACTCAGGTTTGCAAGGCGGCCACCTGGTCGTTGGTGCAGTTTCACAAAGCTTTATAAAGTGGATGTGTTGGCATCTGCTGATGCCTCTTTTGGCTGCAAGGTTTTGCAGACTGCTGCTGAGAGGACCTGTTCCTCTTTGAGGGTGTATTGTAAAAGAGTGTATTGTTTGTTTGTTTGTTTTTTTCAGGTGGGCTCCAGTTGTTTTGGTTGAGCTCCTGTTGCCTGGGTGGCTACTATTTTTAGCCTTGGGAATTTGTTGCTGTTCCCACCCCCTCATGCTTTGGGACGTCCCAAAGGTTGAGAAGATAGGAGCTGTCCATCAAAGAACGAAAGAGAAAATGGGATTTTTGACTTGCCGTAAAATCCATTTCTCTGATGATCATTGACTGGACACAGCACCCACCTCTCTGTGGAGTTGTATTTTCTTCTGACACTGCTTGTAAAAAACTAAAGTACCTATAGCAGGGAGAGGGAGTATTCCCCCTGGGACTGCCCATAGGCGTAGCCAGACTTTTCTTTTCTGCCAAGTGTCCTACTGCTGTAGGGGGCAATGTAACCCTAATGGTTAAGAAGATCATTGGCTGTATCTGTCAATGAACATCAGAGAAATGGATTTTACGGTAAGTCAAAAATCCAATTTTTCTACACATTTCTTTAAAAATCCACAGTTACTATTTTCCAGCTGATTGCATATTTATTAGTATAATATGCTGCTCCTTAATAACTTGATATCTAATCAAATCTAAAATATTATAGTAGTAAATCAAACGCATACAACATAACCTATATTTAGTGTATGTGTGTGTGTTTTTGGGTTCTGCAGGGGAAAGCGACCAGTTCACTTTAACATGCATGTGAGCCCACAGTGACCCTATTTGCTTCCTTTTGGTCTGTTCAATATACCAGTGTTTTTGTTATATATTTCAATTATTGCCAACCATAAAAAAATAAAACCAAAAACCTGTCAAATGATTGTCAGGGATTCAAGTAGTGTAATTAACGCTCCTAGGACTATGAAATGTCTGTTGTGTTTTATATTGTGTGTGTGTGTGTGTGTGTATATATAATAAAGTGGGAGCCGTTGAGCAGGGCTGACACTGCTCAGTCCCCAAAAAAATGTTGCCTGCCTAGAGCAGGACTGTAATGGGGCATAGATTGATCGAAATTGGGTCAGTTCAGCAGGGACCGGCTGAATTTGATCAGTGTGTGGCTGCCCCTGTTTGACAGAAGCCACTCATTAGATTGACAAGTTGGAAAACCTGACAATCTGCAGCTGCTTCTGACAGTGCCAGGTCCTGTTGTCGGAATACAATGTCCTAGTGTGGATTCCATCATCTACCCCTGTTTGTGTGGATGGAGGAATCTGATTTTTTTTTTTGTTTTTGTTTTTCCCCCGTTTTTAGACCAGTGGCTGAATAAAAAATACATAGAAATATGGCCACCTTTTTAGGAGCTGAGCGAATTTCTAACGGATCAGAAGGTATTTTTCTTTTCTTGTGATGTCTTTAAATTATTATTATTATTATTATTATTATTATTATACAGGATTTATATAGCGCCAACAGTTTGCGCAGCGCTTTACAATGTGGGGGAAGACAATACAGTTACAGTACAATTCAATACAGGAGGAATCAGAGGGCCCTGCCTTTTGTTTCACGTGACCCTCTAGAAGGGAGGGTCACGTGAAACAAAAGGCAGTAACCAAGGGGGAAGGCGGGTGGATAAAATGGATGTAGAGTTGTTAGGTGTGGGTAGGATAGGCTTCTCTGAAGAGGATGGTTTTCAGAGATTGCCTAAAAGCTAATCGAGTAGGAGATAACGGACAGATAAGGGTAAGGAGTTCCATAGGATTGGAGAGGCTCTGGTAAAGTCCTGGAGGCGAGCATGGGAGGAGGTGACAAGGGAGCTAGAGAGCAGGAGGTTTTGAGAGGAATGAAGAGAGCGATTAGGTTGGGATTTTGAGACTAGGCTGGTGATGTAGCTGGGGCTAAGTTGTGGATGGCTTTGTAAGATGTTGTTAGTATTTTGAATTTGATTCGTTGGGTGAGCGGAAGCCAGTGGAGGGCTTGACAGAGAGGAGCGGCGGACACTGAGCGATTGGTAAGATGGATGAGTCTGGCGGCAGAATTAATGATGGATTGAAGGGAGGATAGCCTGTGTAAGAGGTAAGCCAATGAGAAGGGAATTGCAGTAGTCGAGGCGCGAGATGACCAGGGGGTCAACTAGGAGCTTTGTTGTGTCTTTGGTTAGAAAGGGGCGTATTTTGGAGATGTTGCGGAGGTTAAGGCGGCAAGATTTTGACAGCGACTGGATGTGGGGCTTGAAGGAGAGTTCAGAGTCCAGGACAACACCTAGGACCTTGGCGTGCGGGGATGGGCTGATAGTAATTCCATCAATGTTGACGGAGAGATCAGGGGAAGAGGCACGTGCATAAAAGCTGGGGAAATGTGCATGTATATCAGAGATGTACTGCATATGTTTTTATAATTTTTATGATCAATAGTCTTTTTCGCTCCATAGGACGGCCCTAGGAAAACAAGAAAAAAATATTCTGAACTAAACGATGGTTACTGTTTAGGGTGGAGAGGTCTGCTGGGTGTTGTAGTCCTCCAGGGAGTGATTGGCAGTTTGTATACAGTATGTACAGCTCATGTACACAGCACAGCAGGGTGGCCACCACCACTTGATCCTCCCACAGTGTGACGTGCGCCATGCAGCCGGGTCATGCTAATTCACTGGATGGCTGGTCTGGCACTGATGCACCGCTGACTCGGACTCCTCCTTTCTTCTGCCACAGAGGAGCCGAGTGTCTGGCTCAGTATTCTAACATGGCGACGGGGGGAGGAGTCTCCTGGTCAATATTCGGTCCATAAGACGCACAGACGACTCAGACATTTCCCCTCTTTTTTTTTTTGGGGGGGGGGGGGAGTGCGTCTTATGGAGCTAAAAATACGATACCTTACCTTGTTTTCACTATTTTTAGAATCTCTGTTCTACAGATCTTCTGCAGCCTCTTTGCAGCTGCATGTCATTGCGCAGGGTGCCCTGATGGTGGCATTAGTGGAATATAATGAGCATCAACATGGCCACTTGTGTTTCCATAAGACTATATGTGACAGCGCAGGAACAGGGAGACAGGCAAAGAGCACAGTCACCCTATAACATGAAGTGCCTTCGCAAGGTTCTTCATGATGGACTCCATAGGGGGTAAATTCATGAATATCTTCAAACAAGATTTGCACTTTTTTTTTAAAGCGTAATTCCAGTAAAACTCTAACTAAGCCTAATCCTACTCCCTCGCCCTTTCTAAGCCTATTTTATCTGCCCTGTAAAAGAAAATATGTCTATACTTACCCATTCTGAAGTCGCTCCAATCCAGTTACATGATGGAGTCCCAGCACCGGCTGGGCACTGAAGTCAGCCATAGGCTTACTATTGGGGATCCACTGTCAACTGTCCCTCCTGTACACTGAAGCCGGCACTGGGACCTGATTGAAGCGCCCTCCGAATATGCAAGCAAGTATAGACGTCTTTTTCTTTTACAGGGTAGGTAGAAGAAAAGTCTTTGAATAGAAGTAGGTTTAGGCTTGGTTAGAATTTGAATGGATTTCCTTTTTACTATAATTTAAAGTGCCAAGGATTCTATGAGAGTTTAGTGATGGGGTTTACATCCACTTCAAGCAGTTAAGACTGTGGCAGGGCCATTAGATTGTAAGCTCCATTAGCAACCAGGACTGATGTGAATGGCTGGTCATTTTATTTTTAAAGGGCTGTAGAATATCTCGGCGTTGTATGAATGAGTGGAATAAAATCTCCCATGCTGTTAGCAGCGAGCGCTGTAATTGTGCTCCAGTTCCCTAGCAGTATAGCACAATGCCGATCTCATTGTCCTCCTCCGTCAGTCTGTAATGCTTGAAAGGCTTCAGTGATACAGTGTACCGTCTGCACAGCTTTTTCTTTTCTTTAATGGGAATTGCCCTAATTACATTGTGAAGACTGCTTCCTGTAATTAAGATCAAAGACAAAATGGAGCTGTCCCAGCCATTCCTTGCCTATACAGGCATCAGCTTTCCAATGGCTACGTCTCCCTTTCTGATGCTCTTGTGACGGTATAAATGTCCTCCACCTTTTATTGTCGTACGGCTTTCTGTTTTGTAGCTGGACCAAGTTACGCTCATTTACAGCAGAACTCAAAAATATTGAAAAATGAAATGATGGCCTAATAAAGGCAAAATAAAACGTTTACTGCGATACTCCTCTTCAATCTGGAGCTTTCCCCATCAGTACTTTGTGGCAGTGTCATTTTATCGCTTCCCCCTGAGCCATGGGCCTTCCTGGACACACCCCACCCCAGCCTGTGACTAGACCGTGAACGAAGAAGCAGCCCATTGATTATCTCTGACACTGCTCTCTTCTTCATTTAAATGAATGGCATCTGAAATTCGCATTGTGCAATTTGTCATTTTTAGCAGAGCGTTTTGAAATAGTGGGCAGAATAGTGGCAGTTCTGCCCGCTATTCAAAACGCACCAACAGTTTACTGTGTTTGCATCTGTAATTGCAGATCTGTTATATTGATCTGAAGGCAGCAGTACTTTTGTTCTATGGGTCCATGCTCCCTGCTCCACTTTGGTCCGTAGCGGTGACTACGTAAACCAAGACTACAGATATCTGCGTTCACAGTGCTGCGTTTGGACTGTTTTTTTATGCTGTATACATGTAAATTTTTGCACTAACATTTACATGCATAGAGCGAATAATTGACCCTTCTGTCACTGCTCGGGGCCAAAATTTAAAAAATATAGTGTGTAACCAAAAGTCACCACATTTATAGAATGAACTCATTCTTCAGGCATGATGAACCTGAAGGCCTCATGCCCGAAGGCCTAGGTCATTCCGCCCATGTGCCGCTACTTCAGAATGACTAGTTCAGGGCAGACATGTAAACAATAGTGTTTGAGGAGCAGTCGTTGCTGCCCTTGATTACACACTATTGTTTACTGCCACTTAGTGATTGCTTCATTCAAATCATTTACTAGGCAGGGGAGATGTAAAGGGCATCTCACCACCTATGGGTACATGTTCAAAGGCAGTATTGGTCTGGTTTTACCTTGTAATATGGGCTTGCATGTTATTGCTGCAGTTTTGTAGTTTTATGGTTGATTCCCCTATGTCTATGTATTCACTTAGCTTGTCCGTATTCACCAAAAAGATATGCAACATCCTGCTTTTTGGGTCTTACAGTGTCCAGTCCATGCTTTTTCCAAATCTTTGTTGTGTCACAAATGTGGGCATGCTGATGCAATGAAAACACATCTCCCAAGCATGGTGATCTGTTAATTGCTCTCTGGGTTTTTGTCTGTTTTTGTTCGATCTATTTACTGTTTAGCTTTCACCTGCACTCACCAACACTAGACTGAGACCCCCAGGAATTGTGGTGTATATAGTTTCTTCACAGTAAGTGTCAGCTCTTGGACCACAAACAGTGGTTGTGGATTAACCTGTGCAATACCTTGCAGCATGCCTCATGTTTTTAAACACACAAAAATTTTTTTTTTTCTAAGCTGATAACTTCCTGTGTTTCCTGGTTGTGCAGTACTCCTATTGTTCCTACCTGTCTTTGTGAACTACAGAACACCTCCAAAGTGCTGGTGAGGAGGAGAGGGGGAGGCATTTTGTAGTCATAACACACTTCTCTCCCTGTCACCCTAGGGCAAGTAGGTTTGTTACTGGCAAAGACCAAAAAAAAAACCCCAGTGTAGCCACCACAGACTGCTAAGCTGTAAAACATTTATTATTATTATTATTATTATTATTATTATTATTATTATTATTTTATTTTTTTTTTTTTTACTGGGGTTTAGATGCACTTTAACTATGTTGGGTTGTCAGTTTATATGCATTAATCCTTGAGCTCCAGTGAACACCTGGAAATAGTCTCATAACAAATGTATGTATTTTATTGACCACCTTTCTTGTAGCTGTATATTTATGGGGTCACTAATGGTTTCCATCTTTATCCCCTTTATCCCTCTGTAGCTGCGTAAAAGTCGAGGAGCACCAGGCAGCCGATATAGATCTCTATCACTGTCCAAACTGTGAAGTGCTTCATGGACCCTCACTGTGTAAGTACATTGTGAATATATTTTTTTTTTTTTTTTGTTTTTAAACGTGTTACTTTGTTTTCTCGGGTCCTCATACTTATAGATTTTGCAATTTTTAAAAAAAATTGTATATGTTAAAATGTGGCCCAGATGCTGGCCATATCAGTAGTTTGTCTGATCAACCATTCTTTCTAAAAACAAATGCAGCTGCTAAACATGCAACAATCCAATCCGTTCATTGTGCACAGCTTATTGCAAGTCAAATAAAAATAAGTTGGCCGTATCCAAACAATAAATTGCTGTGCAGGTAGCTTGGGGAACAAATGTAATGTTCAGCCCATCTCACTTTGCTTCGAACATGTAAAAACTTCTTGGAAGTGTTATGGGAAAACAATTTATGGTTTGAGAATGTTAGCCCCCCGTTCACAATGGGGCGATCCGACTTCCCCAGGCGACCAGAAGACCGCAACCTCGGAGCGGCCGGCACGGACTTCATAACATTGAAGTCTATGCAGGTCGCTCCGGGTCGCCCCAAAGAAGCTCTGGACCCTTTTTCTAAGTCGGAGCGACTTGTGTCGCTCCTATTAGAACGGGTCCATAGCTTCTGTATGGGAGGCGACCTGTCAGGCGACCAGGTCACCTGACAGGTCGCCCCAGTGTGAACGGGGGCTTAAGATGATTTATTTATTGAGCCAGACTGGATATAAATTGAATGAATTGTTTCAGAAGACCATAACACTACATATGACCAAAAGTTCACGAGGACCTGACCATCCTACTTTTAAGCTCTTGTTTACATCTCATTCCAAAGCATTGATATGAAGTTGGCCTCCCTTGTAGCTATAGCAGCCTCCACTCTTCTGGGAAGCCATGTGACAAGGTTTTGGCGTGTCTGTGGAAACTGGTGCCCATTTGCAAGGTCCGGTATGGATATTGAAGGAAAAGACCTGGCTCACAATTGCCATTCCAGTTCATTCCAAATGTGTTCAATAGGGTTAAGATCAGGACTCTGTACAGGTGTTCCAATTCGCCCCAAAGGTGTTCAGGAGGGTTACAGTCCGGACTCTCTATATACAGGTGACTTGAGTTGCTCCACACCAAACTGGCCAAATAAGTTGAGGGTGCAATTTAATCTTTTGCACTAATACAGCTAAATACAAAGGATAAACTAGAGAGAGATAGCGAAAACACATTCAACCCGAAATGACAACCCAAGATCTTGAAATTCAATATATAGATGTAAAACCTATTTTGGCTGAGGCACTTTATTCCAATAACAACTGTGGGTTATCTTTTAATTTATCTTTTAATTTATCTTCTAATTATTCTTGAAGACATCAAGTAACCCGGGAAAAGACCTCATCGAGTTACATATTGGCGACTTATTTTAAAGTGGAAGTTTATCTTAGAATCTCTTTATAAACCTTATCAATTAGCTACTGTATATATGTATCTTGATAATTGCATAGCACCATGCTTTGACTTCAGTTTGTGGTTGATTTGTCCACCAATCCGAACTGGAAGCTGCCAGTCATTTATCAGGCACACGATGAAATTCATGATGTTGCTCAGCCGTCATTGTGCTATCTACGTTTTTGAGAACATCCCAACACACAGGAATGGTTTCCCAGTCACATTTTGCTATCGCAAGACGTATAGAGCATGGGGGACTGAGCAACACCTTGAGCTGCTTGGTTTTGGTGGCAGATGGAAGTTTTCAAAGCTTATTGTTGGACATTCATAACATGAACAGAAGTCAACAATACTGTTATGCATTTATTAAGGTACATGTGTTATATGGCTGTTTAGTGCTCAGAGTAGTTCTAGAATGAATTTTCAGTTTAACTACTCTGCGAATAGAAGACGTAAATGCAGCAGCATGGCACATTAGCCTTAATGCCCAGCAGCTGTATGCGTCGATGTGCTGTTGGGGGTGAGCTCTGTCAGCGCCCTGAAAACTGACTGTGCTGTCACTAATGGCTATCGACCAACTAGACAGTGGGGAGTCAGTAGGACTGGCTCACGATTTTATGTCCTCATTATTAAATTGCAGTGAATGAAATACCGGGAGTCCTTTCTACGGTCTTCGGGCATTAAGGCCCACGCAAAGGGCTGATCTGCTGGTGGCAAGTTGTTAGAAATGGTTGTCTAATGTGGCAACCTTTTTCAGAATATGACCATGAAAGGGAGAGTAATGAACTGGACTCCGGCCAGGTCTCCCTGAGTGTAAGATTGCGATTTATGTGGCCACTCTTAGACTGGCCACACACTGGTAGATTTTAAAAATAACGTTCATATTCGAATCCTCAGTACATTTGATAACTTGACAAACGCCGTTCCAAGGTACTTCTAAATTGTGTTTTGCTTTTAACGTTCAATTATGGAATGAATTAACTTTAAAAACCATGTCGCTGTTCAATTCATTGGAAAAAATGTTTCCATCCTGCTCCTTCCAGTTTTCTAGTCGAAAACTTGCATCCACTAACAATTAGAAAATTGAAGGAACTGGCCTACAACTGAAAATTTTGAACAAAAGTCTACTAGTGTATGGCCAGCTGTAGAACTACTGGAGGCCACCCACAGAATTCAGTATTTGTCTACTTTTTAGATGGTTGAAGATGTACAATGATGTGGTAGGGGCATTGGATTGGCTTTTCCTGTTTAATAGTTTTTTTTGGAATAGGACTTCACTGCATAAATACATTGAACAAAATGCCCTAACCTGCTTGTTTCTTTTTTGTGTACTCGTTTTTGCAATGCTCAGATGTGGTTTTCTTAACTCCATCCTTATTCCCCCTCCATGTAAAGAAAACCGTTTAATCTGCGTTTCATGCATGTTTTATGCAGTCTGGCGTTAGTTATACTGTTTGGTTTCTTGTGTTTTTTTTTTTCCCTGTGTTGACGTTAATTGCGCTGACCCGACCCAAGAGTTTATCTGGCGTTTTGCCTTGTGGGAGATGAAGGCATGTAAGGACAATGTAGGGTTTATGATTACAAAGCACTCTGGTATTTCAATCCCCCGATGCACATGCTCAGTTGGGGCTCCCGTGCCGAGCTGTAAGCCACCGTCCGTGGCAAATGGATTTCCAAACTGGGGAGAGCTGATAAAATATCCCCTGGGAAACGAGAGATGCAGGGGGAATAAGGGAGAGAAAAGCGATCTATGCACAGAAGACTTTATTTACATAAGGACTTCCAAGTGAACATTTCGCCCTCTGGTGTTTTAAAGAAAACCTGTACTGAGAATTTTTTAGTCGGCCATTGCTGCATTCAAAAAAGCTAGTTGTCATGCCAATCCAAAGGCTTCATTATTTATACGGTCACTAAACTAGAACATCTGTGTCGTCAAGGGCATGTATCTTTACCTATTCGGGGCAAAGTGACAGGTCCTTTTTGTAAAAATGATTGCCCATCTTCACTACGTCAGTTCTTAGTAAATGACCAGGGCTTTCATGTGTGTGACCAGCTTTCAGAAAGCGTTTTTAAAAGTAGATGTAAACCTAAAACTGAGTAATGTAAAGTTTGCTAAAGCACCATGTATTGTAAACAATTGTCTTTCACCCATTGGTCAAAAACCAATACTAAGCCTAATAAAAGCCAAAAGGTTTGAAACAGTGGCATGGTCTTCTCATTATGTCATGCTCTCCCCTTTATATACAATTGCCATATGATGGCACTTTAAAATGCCCCTGCAGGAAAAGTGAAGAGAAAGGTTAGAAAATATGCTTTACAGCCATATTCCTCCTATGATGCCAGGGTGAAGGTAGAAGATCCCTGCTGGCAAAATCCTTGGAATGGTTAGGATCTAAAATCTCACAAGAACCTCATGCACTGTGCTGGGGCGTCCTCTCGCTGGGTTTGGAATAATCGGTATACTTGGGACTTTACAGGAAGGATGGTGAGGTTGCCCTCTCCTGTCCATGTATCTTATAACTTTTTTTTTTTTTTTTTTTATTTTATCATAAAGATCACTGGATCTCTGTGCTTCTCTATTGAAGGCAGATCATTGCTGGTGGGAGAGGCCATCAGGGTGCTGTACATAACCTTCTGAAAACATCACAGCACCTTGCTCTCAGGAACCCTACTCCAGGTACAAGCAGTGGGGTGGCTCTTGGGGGAGGTGCAAAGATGAAAATGCCTTGATGGTTAGATGTCAGTCTGGAGGAGTGTATTTGCATGCAGATTGCCCTCCATGATTGAACTAATGGAAATCCAATGAATGAGGAAGTCCAGGGTTATGCCGGTTACACACGGGCCGAAAGTCTTCAGAAAACGTTGGTTTGGCAGGAACCCACGGACATTCGGTCCAGGTGTACAGCTTCCTGTCCAGCAGAAGCTCACCTGACTTCTGTCAAACGAGTATGCTGTAGCATCCGATCAGCGCTGGCAGCCAATGGGGGAGCCCATGTCCTTGGCTGCTGGGGCGCATTCAGTTCCTCTCACCTAGTGTCTTTGGTTGCTTGGACTCAGGTGGCACCTGCCTCCTACTGTCCTAGGTTGCTAGAATGCATGTGGCTTCTCCTGCTTGGGTGTCCTTTGTTGCTAGGAAGCAGATCGCTCCAGCTTGCTTTCATCCTTGCTTGCTAGGATACAGGTGGCTCCAGGTGCTTGGGGTTAATTTTGTTGCTAGCACGCAGGTGGCTCTTGCCTCTTAGAAACCTTGGCTACTAGGACACGTGGTCTTTTAGGACTGACACGCAACATCAATAGTGTGTAGTCAGCAGGCCCATAGAATTCATAGTTACATAGTAGGTGAGGTTGAATAAAGACAATAGTCCATCCAGTTCAACCTGTGTAGGTGTGTGTGGCTGTAATCATCTCACATACCCCTGAATGTTCTGATCCTTGAGATGTATGTCTAATAGTCTTTTGAAAGCCACCATACTACCTGCAGAAACCACTTGTGGTAGAGAATTCCACAGTCTTGTAGCCCTAACAGTAAAGAACCCCCCACGTTGCCTGAGGTTAAAACGCTTCTCCTCTAATCGCATTGTGTGCCCCCGAGTCCTCATGCAATCCCTTCGACTGAACAGCTTTTTTTCTAAGCTGAGATCCACATTGAGATATTTAAAAATTGCTATCATGTCCCCCCTCAGGCGCCTCTTCTCCAGGGAGAATAAATCAAGTGATTGGAGACGCTCTTCATAATCAAGGTCCTCCAATCCCATAATTAGTTTAGTTGCCCTTCTCTGTACTCTCTCCAGCTCCAACACATCCCTCCTGAGGACTGGCGACCAGAACTGGACAGAATACTCCAGATGAGGTCGGACCAGAGTTTTATAAAGTGGAAGGATTATAGTCTTATCTCTGGAAAACATCCCTTTCTTTATGCATGCTAATATTCTGCTAGCCTTGGTAGCCGCCGCTTGACATTGCATGCTGTTGCCTAGTCTATCATCAACCAAGACTCCCAGATCCTTCTCCATTTTTGATTCCCCTCCTAACGTGTATTGTGCTTTTATGTTTTTAGTCCCCAAGTGCAAAACCTTACACTTCTCCACCTTAAACCTCATTTGCCAAGTCGTTGCCCACTCCGTTATTTTGTCCAGGTCATTCTGTAGGATATCTGCTTCTTGCTGTGCAGTTATTGCTCTGCCTAATTTTGTGTCATCAGCAAAAACTGATATTGAACTACTGATCCCGTCCTCAATGCTGTTCATGAATAAATTGAACAAGGTTGGTCCTAGGACTGAGCCTTGGGGGACCCCGCTTACTACCTCAGACCAGTCTGAGTATGCGCTGTTTATTACCACCCTTTGGACACGCCCTTTTAGCCAGTTCCGTATCCAAGAGCAAACCCTGCTGTCGATACCTGCAGACCTTATTTTATAAATTAAGCGCTTGTGGGGAACTGTATCAAACGCCTTAGCGAAATCTAGGTACACCACATCCACTGGTTTGCCCCTATCTAGCTCACAGCTCACCTCCTCGTAGAATGTTAAGAGATTGGTTTGACAAGAACGCCCATTTGTAAACCCGTGCTGGTTACTACTGATGATGCTGTTGTCCTTAGCAAACTCTACGATATAGTCCCTTATCATCCCCTCCAGAAGTTTACATACTACTGATGTCAGACTGACCGGCCTATAATTTCCCGGTATATGCATTCAGATCCGTTGAATAAATATGGCGCTTTATGCATCTAAATGCAGCATATTTTTCACCCATGTTTATGGGTGCTTCATATGAATGTGCAGTCCAGAATGTGACTATGCTGCCTTTTGCTCTGTAATTTAAGAGGCATGCCCCCTCCAACTCTACTGTTTTGTGTGAGTACACTTGTGGTGGTGGTTGTGACCACCACAGAGCACTAGTGTGGAACACCAGGGACTACTTTTCCACTAAAAGATAGATATATATTTAGGGTATATTCAGGCAAAAACTGGGAATAAAGAGACAAAAAGGTGCAAGACTTCAATTTGTTTTTAAAATTTTAGCAATTAAAATAAACTTGCTGTAGTTCCTCTTTGAAACCCAGCATGTCAATTACTTTCTAGACGGCCATGTGAAAATGCCATTTACCCACCTCTATCCTTTTTTGCCCGCACTTCCCAGGGAATGTCCCTAAAGTCCCCTTGTTTTTAGTGCTCTGCTGACGTATCCGCGTAACATAAGATCTTAATAAGCACACTCCACTAATGTGTGTATCCTTTGGAGAGCCAGACAGCCTCATTTCCATTTTTTTTTTTTTCCTTCTTTCGAAGTAAAATTGATTGGGGGGAAGATGGGGGGAGCCAGCACTCTGCTCTCTAACGAAGATCTGTGGTAATGGAGAGATAACTGCATCATTGATCCGGCACCATGTGGCTCAGCTAATGACAGGCCAGTGATGTGGCTGGATGCAAGTCCTGTGCCTCTCAGCGGTATTGCTTTTAGTAATTATATCCGCACAAGAGAGGCGTTTGCCATTTTTTTTTTTTTGTGTAACTGGTTATAGATGTATCAATACGACAGCACAGTAGCACAGCTCTTGGCATGCCTACCTTGCAGCACCTAGGTCTTGGGTTCAGTTCCCTGGTGAGACTGCTTGTTTAGTTTTGGATTGTCACGTATTGTTTGCATTGGATTCTCCTTTTAGTTACAGTGAAAAAAAAATATATACAAGTGCACGTGTGTATGTAGGCCAGTTTAGTGTGTCTTTAAATTGAGTAGAAATTTTAAACTTAATGAATAAGTGGCATTAAGGAGACCCTGTCATTTTGATTTTAGGAAAAGCAGGCTTTTTTGTAAGAAGAACTTCCCACTTGCTGATGTGTCCCGGTCAATCAATTTGAATGTATCCTCTTCCCCATGTTTGATGCAGGTGATTGAGTGCACAGGCCCAACCTCTGGGAGGGAACCACATGTTATCTTTTACCCAGAAGACTATGGAATTAGTTGGAGGACTGGAGCATGGCAAGGGTGAGGATCAGCAGATGGGGGTTTTTTCCCCCCCCCCTTAATAGGCAATGTGAAGATTCTCTTTGAAGCAGAAGTTACATAGGTTGAAAAGACACCAGTCCATCCAGTTCAACCTATGGTGTGTGTGTGTGTGTCCATAGTATACCCCAGTATGTTGTGGTTGTTAATAGTTGTTTAAAACTATCGATGCTCCATGCTGATACCACCGCTTCCGGAAGAGAATTCCACATCCTTACCGCTCTGACAATAAACTGCGTAAAGGGTTCTTTAAGGTTCAACCTCTTCTCTCCTAATTTTAGTGAATGGCCGCGTGTCTTTTTAAATCCCCTTTTGCTGAAAAGTTTGTTCCCTATGCTAGGGTCTCCAGTTCGGTATTTGTATATCGCTATCATATCCCCTCTCAAGCTTCTCCTCTCCAGAGAGAAGAAGTTCAATGCTTGTAGTCTTTTCTCATAGCGGAAGACGTCCAGTCCATTTTATTAGCTTTGTTGCACTTCTCTGGACTTTCTCCAGTTCCAGCACATCCTTCCTTTGGACTGGTGCACAGAACTGGACGGCATACTCAAGATGCTGCCAGACTAGAGTGTTGTAGAGCGGGAGAATTGTCGTTTTTATCTCTGGAGTGAATCCCCTTTTTAATACATGCCAGTATTCTGTTTGCTTTGTTTGCAGCAGTTTGGCATTGCATGCCATTGCTGAGCTTGTCATCTACTAGGACCCCCAGGTCCTTTTCCATCCTAGCTTTCCCCAGAGGTTCTCCCCCTAGTGAGTAACTTGCATTTTATATATTTAGCACCCAAATGCATTACCTTACATTTTCCAACAAAAACAAAACGAATTTGCCATGTAGTTGCCCACCCCATTATTTTGTTCAGGTCGTCTTGTAAGGTTTCCACATCCTATGTAGAAGTTATTGCCCTGCTTAGCTTAGTATTGTCCACAAATACTGAGATTGAGCTATTAATCCCATCCTCAAGATTGTTTATGAATAAATTAAACAGGATTGGTCCCAGCACAGATATTTTGGGGACCGCACTTTCCACACCAGAGTACTCACCATTTATCCACCACCCTTTGGACTCGCCCCTGAAGCCAGTTTTCAATCTTGGTACTCACCCTATGGTTCTTACCTATGTACCTTAGTTTGTACAGTACATGTTTGTGGGGTGCTGTATCAAATGCCTTTGCAAAATCCAGATACACCACAGGCCTTCCTTTATCTAGATGGCAGCTCACTTCTTCATAGAATGTTAATAGATTGGTCTGGCAAGAACGATTCTTTATGAATCCATGCTGATTACTACAGATACAGTTTTCATTACTAAAATCTTGTATATAATCCCTTATCCTCTCCAATAGCTTGCAGACTATTGATGTTGGGCTAACCGGCCTGTTGTTCCCAAGGATCAAGCTCCACCCCTTTTTTAAATATTGGTACCGCATTGGCTTTTCTCTAATCAGCTGGTACCATTCCCATCAGTAAACTGTCCATAAAAATTAGGAACAATAGTCTGGCTATCGCCTGGCTGAGTTCCTTAAGGACCCTCAGGTGTTAGCCATCTGGTCCCGGTGACTTATTTATGTTACGTTTTTAAAGTCTATTTCTAAATCTGTCTTCTGTTAACCATGAGGGTGCTTCCTGTGACGTTTTATTAACATTACAGTCTAGGTTACTGTATTCCCCAGTTTCTTTTGTGAAGACTGAGAAGAATTTATTCTGAACCCTTGCCTTTTCTGTCCTTTGTAGCCAAATTCCCCTCTTTATTCCTTTTATGGGGCCAATATTTTTCCGGCCTCACTTTTTCTATTTATATACTTTTTTTTTTTTTTTTTTTTTTACGCTCTTCAGCTTTATGCCTATCATGTTCTATCTTAGCCACCTTGATTGAGCTTCTACATTTCTTATTGCATTCTTTGTAATGTTGGAATACTAATAATGACCCCTCAGCCTTGTATTTTTTGTAGGTATTTTATGTTTTTATATGCATTTTAACGTTCGAGTTTAGCCACCCAGAGTTTTTTAGCTCTTTTAAACTTCTTCCCTGTTGGAATGCACTGGCCAATACCTTTATTTAGTATGCTGTTAAAGCACTCCCAATTTTCCTCCGTGTTTTTTTTTTTTTTTTTTTTTTTTTTTTTTGTTCCCTAGGATTCTATTTAATTTATTATCTAGCAAGGAGCGCGGCTTAGGGAAGGTTGGCTCTTTTGAAATTCAGTGTCCTTGTATTACCGTTGTGTTTCCTATTTCTGTGATTCATACTGAAACTAATTGACCTGTGGTCACTGTTTCCTAAGTTGCCCCGTGTTTCTACATCCTCGATAGGTCTGTATTATTCCTAATCAGTAGGTCTAGTAACGCGTTGTTTCTTGTTGGTGCGTTCACCATCTGACCCATGAAATTGTTCTGCAAGACATATTTAGGAAAAGGCGCGTCTTAGACGAATGCACGGTTCCTTCTCCCCAGTCGCTATCTGGATAATTAAGATCCCACTTTATAATGACATTTCCCATCCTTGCTGTCCATTCAAAGCTGTGATAAGATATCCGCCTCCCCCCTCCTCCCTCTGGTTAGGGATCCTATAGCATACGGCCCAGTATTGCTTTCCCCTTAGTTTCCTCCCTTTTTGAAGCTCTACCCATATGGATTCCACCTCCTCCCTAGCTCCATTAGTGATATCGTCCCTCATATTCAGGTGCACATCATTCTTGATATACAGGCATACCCCTCCCCCTTTTTACCCTCCCTATCTGCGATAAATGAAATACCCTTAAGTGGTTGCCAGCCAGTCACGAGAACTGTCGGAGTCCCTGAAATTCCCACAAAATCAAAATCCTACTCGTACAATAGCAGTTCCAGTTCTCCCATCTTGTTAGCCAGACTTCTAGCATTGACATACAAACCTCATAATTTTGTCCGGTCGCATACTAATATTCTTGTCAGATGTTATGAGGCTGCAATTTGGATTTGCCAGCTTACTTTACCTTGGGTTTTGAAATTCTGGACACCCCACCGCTAATGCCCCAATATTACCCACTGAACTTTGCTCCCCGCTGGCTAGCGTTGCATCTGGACACCCCCCCCCCCCTCCCAAATACCACCTAGTTAAAAAGCCCCTCTAAACTAGGTTGTGGTCCAGATGTAGAGCTAGCCAGCGGGGAGCAAGGTTCAGTGGGTAGTATTGAAGGCATTAGCAGTAGGGTGACCAGAATTCCAAAACCCAAGGTAAGTAAGTTGAACTCAGGATGAAAAGCTTAATGTAAAGTCCAGGAAAAAGTATGGGGATTGTTTTTAGCTGCTGTTTCTTTTTTAATTCTGTTAAGCCAGCCAGGTGTTGCATAAATACCTATAGCTGTCGCCAAAAGTTTTCAGAATGACACAAAAATACATTTTCACAAAGTCTGCTGCTTCAGTTTTTAAGATTGCAATTTGCATTTACTCCAGAATGTTATAAAGCGTGATCAAATGAATTGCAATGTCCCTCTTTGCCATGAAAAAGTAACTTGATCCCATAAAAAACATTTCCACTGCATTAGTGAAGGCGGCTTCAGGGCGCCCAAGAAAGTCCAGCAAGCACCAGGACCGTCTCCTACAGTTGATTCCACTGCGGAATCGGGGCACCACCAGTGCAGAGCTTGTTCAGGAATGGCAGTAGGCAGGTGTGAGTGTATCTCTACACACAGGAAGGAAAAGACTTTTGGAGGATGGCCTGGTGTCGAGAAGGGCAGCAAAGAAGGCACTTCTCTCCAGGAACATCATTAGGGACAGACTAATATTGTGCAAAAGGTGCAGAGATTGGACTGCTGGGGACTGGGGTTAAGTCATTTTCTCTGAATCCCCTTTACGATTGTTTGGGGCATCTGGAAAAAACCTCGTTCATTTGTGAAACCGTTCATGTGTGTGGTTGCTTATCAGCTAAGGGAGTGGGCTCACTTACCGATTTCCTAAGAACGCGGCCATGAATAAAGAATGGTACAAAACATCCTCCGAGAGCAACTTCTCCCAACCATCCAAGAACAGTTTGGTGACGAACAATACCTTTTCCAGCATGGAGTACCTTGCCATAAGACAAAAGTGATAACTAAGTGGCTTGGGGAACAGAACATCGAAAATTTGGGTCTATAGCCAGGACACTCCCCAGACCCTAATCCCACTGAGAACCTCCAGTTCTCAAGAGGCGGGTGAACAAAAAAAAAAAAACCCCTCACATTCTGACAAAATCCAAGCATTGATTATACAAGAATGGGCTGCCATCAGTCAGGATGTGGCCCAGAAGTTGTTTGACAGCATGCTAGGGAGTATTGCAGAGGTCTTGGAAAAAGAAGTGTCAACACTGCAAATTGACCCTTAAACATAAACTTGAAGTGGTTGTAGAGTCGGAAGGGTCTTTTTTTTATCTTAATGCATTCTATGCATTGGGTTAAATAGCCTTCTGTGTGCAGCAGCCCCCCCCCCCCCCTAAAACTTATCCGAGGTCCATCTAGATCCAGCGATGTTGCAGGAGTGTCTTGAATGCCTGAGACTCCACCCCCCCGCTGTTGTCAATCAAAGTCAGTCAGCCAATGAGGAGAGAAGGGAGGTGGGCATGCCACGCTCAGTGTCTGAATGGACACAAGGAACTGCGGCTTGGCTCTGATGCCCCACTAACAAGCTGCTTGCTGTGGGGCCCCTCAACAGGAGGGAGGGGCCAAGTGCGCCGAAGAGGAGGAAAGTATAACATGTTTGTTTTTTTTGTTTTTTAACTAAAAAAGACTTTATTATAACTTTAATGCAATTGTAAAAAAAGCCTTTGACGCTTGTAATTATACTTCAGTATACCATAGTAACATCTGACAAAAAGATCTAAAAACACGAAAGCAGCAGACTTTGTGAAAATTTTATGTTTGTCGTCCTCAAAACTTTTTGTCATGGCTGTAGCAGATAGCATTGTCAGGTCCCTGACTTCCAGTACAATAGAACTTGGTCATGGATCCACTGCATCACTTGAAGATTGGCCTGTTGAAATCATGACAGAGAGTCGAAATACACATTATATAAAAATAAATTAAATGTAATAAATATAGTCACAGTATATATTTAAAGAGGAAGTAAACTCTGCCCATCAAAATCTGCTTCTTAATAGACAGTACAGTAAGGCTTTAGAAACTATTCTGCATTAATGTTATACCCCTTCATATGTCTTACTTGTTTTTTAGTGTTTTGTAAAATCTTCCTGTTTGTGAGAAGCCAGCGCCATAACAGCAAATGTCTTCTGACTCTACTTCCGCCCTTTCTTCTTGTCCCGGCTGTAATCTCGCACATGCTCAGTAATCACTTAGTCAAGCCTCGTTTAAGTGGCAGTTACTATGGCAACCGTGTCTGCTGTCAGCTCCTGTTTGCTGTACTGTGCGGCTGACATTTACACCCCCCTGTGACGTTGCGAGTCACATGGGGTGTTTCAGGAACTTGTGAAAGGGGAATATCGCGGTATCTCAGTCCAGTGCCGTCGATGGGAAATGTCAGAGCCACGGCATGTAATTAAAGGACTGACGACACGATGAGCGTGCCGTAAACAGAGGAATATCTGCGCATGCGCCGGTGACGTCAGGAAAAGAAAGGACAGATTACAAGAGAAAGGAGAAGGTTAGAATGATTTTACACAATGTGATTATCAGAGATTTATATGATGGAAAGTCATCATGGAGAGTTTACAACCTCTTTAATATACCACACAAATGTGTATTAATATATATGAACTGTCTTATAAGCAACTTTTTTGATTATTAAACTGCTGGGCAAGGGTGGCCACAGTCTGCTGATTGGACAGTGAGAAGCAATAGCAATGAACTGATAGTGTTATCAATTCTGCTTATTATTTACAGGAATACACAACTGCATTAAAAATTTATCTGCCTAGAGTTTGGCTCAAAATGCATTTGTTTTTTTTTTCTTGAAGTGATTGTAAAGGAACAAATAGGATGTTCTGTGCAACATTGTGGCGCAGAGTTGTTTAGCGGTCCCACCACCTGCACTGTCCTCGCCTTCTTCCTAGGAGTGACTCCTTGGTAAGCTGGCTAAGAGGGCACCCGTGCAGGCACGACCCGAGGACTTTGACTGACAGCAGCAGGAGCCTATGGCTCAGTGTCTCCTGTGAAAGCAGGAAGAGGAGAGCGGATCTGCAGCCAGGACAGCGCTGGATCAGTGAGAGGAGACGTGCAAGTTTTTAGGAATAGGTGGTGGGTAGATTTGGTAGTTGGGAGTTTACCTTAAAGAGGAGCTTGAGTCTTTTTAAGTGAAAATAAAGTCAGCAGCTCTCCTCTCTTTCCCAAAAGCTCCATTTCACAAACCAGAACAGGGGAGGAGGCCTTAAAGCGGAACTTTCCCTTTTGGGTGGAGCCCTGTTTTAATGCAGATAATGCATTAAAGGTAGAAAAAGAAAATTTTAGTTTTAAACTACATTTAAGCAGAGTTCCGGCCTCAAATACCTTTTTTAACTAAAAATACCCCTATAATACTAATCCATCGCCCTTTACAGAACCGCTATTCTTATACTTACAAGGTGTACAGTATTGGATTTTAGTCAAAATCTTACTTTTAAAAACGCTGTCTGGGCGTGGCCATCTTAGATGTGGGCATCTAAAGCCGCAGTGCAATCTGCTGTGTTCTGGGAGTTCTTCCTGATTCCAGCCTCCTGGGAGTGATGACAAACCGCTCCCAGGATGCAGTGCAAAGGCGGAAGTGATGTTGGTGGCCGTGGCCACAGAGGGGGGAGAAGGAGGAAGTACAATCAAAAATGTCCTGAAAATAAGGTAAGGGACCCCTGAAAAAAATTTGAAAATGCCAATTGTTGATCAGCATAGCGAGCACTCCAGGAATCACTAAAGTTGCAAAATAGGCCGGAACTCCACTTTAATGAAAACATACGGTAGGTTTTTTTTTTTTTTTTTTTAAATTCAGCATACCATAAAGAAGCTAAAGTGCCCCCGGCTACTCAGGTCAAACCTTCTTCTTCTCCTTTTTTTTTTTTTTCTTGTAAAGTTTTTGTTCAAAATAAAAAGGAAGCCCAGTTATTGGTGGATTGGGAGTTGAGGAATTCTGAGGCCTTGTTCTTCTATTCTAATTTTTTAGAAGCACTAATTTGTAAAGGCTTGTGATGTGTTTATATCCTTTGCAGATACACAGGAAATCAGATTACTCTTGAAATGCTTGTTGCATACTTTTTTTTTTTTTTAATACTATATTTATCCTTCACATCCTGGCCAGGAAGCCACATATGGACATCACAAAGGAAGTGGGATTTGCTTTCACAGAGTATTGCAGTCCTTTTTTTACAGTGCCTTTTCCTTAATACATGGTGAAGACAGCACTGGGGAACTCTGAACTTGGAGGCCACATCAAAGGCTACCTGTTATACACACCAAAGTTTTGTGTGTGGGGTGCTCTTCCTTTAGGTTAACATTGTATCCTATATGCAAAGCTTGGTAAAATCTGGGAAAAATTATGGGAGGATTAAAACATGTATTTTTTTTTTTTTTATTTTTTTATGTGGTCTTTGTCCATGTTTTGATTTGAGCTAGCAATACACAGTAAGGCCCTGTTCACATAGGGGCGACGCTACTTCGCACCGCGACCTCCGAGGTCGCGGTACGAGCAGCGCGCCACGACCTCGGAGCGGCCGCCACGGACTTCATAACATTGAAGTCTATGGCGGTCGCCTCCTGGTCGCCCCAAAGAAGCTCCGGACCCTTTTTCTAAGTCGGAGCGACTTGTGTCGCTCCTATTAGAACGGGTCCGCAGCTTCCCTATGGGAGGCGACCTGTGAGGTCGCCCTAGTGTGAACTGGGACTAAGAATTTTCATTCAAAAATATTTGTTTTCTAAAAGCTCATTCCATTGTCTAATGGATGCATTTCAAAAGTACACATTGTTTTTTTGTCTTGACGAAGAGAATTCTAACTGTGTATGCAGTTTCTGTTTGGGGAAAAACCATACTTGCTAGGTTGTCTTTGAAAGTAGAACTTTCGATAACTGTCTCAAACATTTTTGAGGCTGTTCCGTTTTTTGAGGAGTCAATCAAATGATATATTCCTCTCCAACAGGACTGTTTGGCTTCAAGCTCTGAGCAAAATGAAAATATAACAATCGGCTACAACGCAGATCGGTGTATTCGGATAGTTGGGAGTCCCTGCTCTCACAATACAATAGTGCAGCAGTGAGCATAACTTTATCCACCTTGCTTGTGTAGATGGAGGAACCCGTTATGGTTTTTTTTGATCAGCCAACTGGCTGATCAAAAAAAAATAAAAAGATCCATCTATGGCTTGCTTTGCTCTCTTTGTTCTTGTGGCCATTATCTCCGGCACTGAAGGTGATGGAAAATACAATATTTGAGTTGTCATTGGAACAAAAATTGCGGGTAAATCTTCTAGCGGGGACACCTGCTCCACCGATAGCTATCGAAAAGGGGATTTTTCTTTCACGTTGGAGATTTCTTCCCAATTCATGCTTTTGTAGGGCAGGAAGTGTGGGGATATCTACCCTATAGGCCCCTTACACACAGGGGGACTCAGTTTATAGTCCACCTGCTCAGCGAGGAATCTGTCTGTTGATCCCTGATAGGCAGGTAGCTGGTCCAGGTCCACCCAGCTTATGCAGAGCGGGCACAGACACAGCACACGCTTCTCTATAGGCCGTTGGGTGTAAACAGCCGCCTGTCCTCACTGCTATTCGATCTCATCCGCCAGACAGATTGGGTACAGATCCCTATCCATCTGCTTTTAGCAGACAGGATCAGATGTTGGCAGGTGTCAACGGGCACATGCCCATTGACACCAGCCACTCCATCAAGGAGAATGGAAGGTCCGATTGGTCTGCCCGTGTGAAAGGGCCCTAAGAAACTGATATAAAAAAAAAAACTGACAGTGGCTGACAGTCATGGTAACCATTACCTACTCTATCCTAAATTGGGTGAAAAGTTTTGGGTCTGTTCAAGAAGCAACTGGCGACCCTGGATGATGCCTACACAGAGATGGCACCTTTTTTTTTTTTTCTTGATAGAAAACAAAATGAAGGCGGTGCTGGGGGAGGGGGATAAATATCTGGAAGTGTTACACGGAGACATTACTTAAGCTGGTAATACATGGATTGAAATTGGGGCCGTTCAGCAGGGACTGTGTGAATTTCAATCCATGTATGGGCACTGGGTTGTACAGAGGTTGATCTTCTGATTGACTTCTGTACAACTGCACCTGTCAGGATTTCACCACTCAAACACTGTACTCTGTATTCTGAAGGTGGGCAAGTCGCCCCACTCTCAGAAAAATCAAGTAGTGTATTTTTTTTTATTCACCCCCCCCCCACACGCTGGTTGAACAAAAAACAAACTGCTTTTGCATGCATATTAAATCTGATGCTGGGTCCACTTTAGGTGCATGGCTTATAAAGTGTGCTGTACTAAAGAGAAAAGTGAAAAGGAAAGGTGTGCTGATTTGACTTCTTCAGGACTTCAGACATGTCAGTTCATGGAATGAAGCATGCTGTGGTGGCTTGTTTCTGCCTGCTAAGTAATCATTTGCCTGCAGCGGCAGACGGATGTGTCCTGCAGGCACTTCAGACATGACTGGGGAATAAGAGCTTAGCGCCAGTTACCTGCTCAGCCATTGTTATTGACAAGGTCATACAGTACTAAAATATCTACTGCTGGCATTACAGCCTGAGGAAAACCCAGATTGGGGAGTTTGACTTCATTCCACTTTGTTTCTTAAGTTGAGGCTAGAAGTGAGCGGTTAATGCAACCTCACTGGGATTGACAGATTGCTAACTCCGAGACAGAGCGGAAATGCGGGGGAATGCAACTGAGCTTGTATAAAGGAACCTGTATATTCAAAAGTCCTCTTTCAGTGATCGGTGGGGTCTTATGAGCCACACCTGCAATTGTTTTCTTTTTTTTCCTTCAAAATGCAATAGCCGCAGTGGTAGATTTGTTTTATCCAAACTGTATAGCATGGATGGGGGAATCTGAATGGCCAGCTTTAAAGTCAGAGCCCTTAAAGGATAACTTCACCTTAAAGACCATGTTACACCCATATTTAGGATGTAACATGGTGCAAAGCGGTCTCCTATGTGACCGCATGTATTGGATCTTCTTCACTGTCACAGCTGTTCCTTTTTAAATTTTGCAGCGCTCAGCAAAATAATGGAAGTCCTGTCTGTGGCACACAATTGTGTATGGAGGATCACCTGGTACAAAGGCTCAACTAACTTGAAGGACTTTTTGAAACCTTTTAATGGTTAAGAGCATCAGATACAGCCAAAGCATTTCAGCAAAGGTGAACTTTTGTACCAGGCACTCTTCTTTACACATTCAAGAATCTACCATCTGGTAAACGCTTCTTTGTGCCTGTCGGAGAGGTAGCAATTTAGGACTACTGGGTTCACCTGGGTACCCAGATTTCAGTCAGATTTGCTTCTGTTTAGGAGGAATCCCTTTTATGGTAGATTCATCAGAACCAATTTTTACTTTTAACGGTCCAGACCAATGCAACACAAGTGCATTGATTACTGCACTCGTAGTCCATTGACAGGTCCAGCTCAGTAAACGAAAGCGTGTACCTTGGTACAAACTGAGTCTGCAGGAGCCTGGCATTGTATCTGTGGTCTAATAATCAAGATTACAATGCTCACAATACAAGTTTACAATGCTCATTTGCAGAAAAAATGCCCATTTTTTTGCTGCAAATATAAGTGCATTTCGTCTCTTTTTTTTTGGCTTTGACTTTGCCCTTTAAAGGGATTGTAAAGTCTGTTATTTAGAAAAAAATATATACATATACAGTACAGACCAAAAGTTTGGACACACCTTCTCATTCAAAGAGTTTTCTTTATTTTCATGACTATGAAAATTGTAGAGTCACACTTCCAAGAGGTAGTCACCTGAAATGGTCTTCCAACAGTCTTGAAGGAGTTCCCAGAGATGCTTAGCACTTGTTGGCCCTTTTGCCTTCACTCTGCGGTTCAGCTCACCCCAAACCATCTTGATTGGGTTCAGGTCTGGTGACTGTGAAGGCCAGGTCATCTGGCGCAGCACCCCATCACTCTCCTTCTTGGTCAAATAGCCCTTACACAGCCTGGAGGTGTGTTTGGGGTCATTGTCCTGTTGAAAAATAAATGACGGTCCAACTAAACGCAAACCGGATGGAACAGCATGCTGCTGCAAGATGCTGTGGTAGCCATGCTGGTTCAATATGCCTTCAATTTTGAATAAATCCCCAACAGTGTCTCCAGCAAAGCACCCCCACACCATCACACCTCCTCCTCCATGCTTCACGGTGGGAACCAGGCATGTAGAGTCCATTCGTTCACCTTTTCTGCATCGCACAAAGACACGGTGGAACCAAAGATCTCAAATTTGGACTCGTCAGACCAAAGCACATATTTCCACTGGTCTAATGTCCATTCCTTGTGTTCTTTAGCCTAAACAAGTCTCTTCTGCTTTTTGCTTTTCTTTAGCAGTGGTTTCCTAGCAGATATTCTACCATGAAGGCCTGATTCACACAGTCTCCTCTTAACAGTTGTGTCTGCTGCTAGAACTCCGTGTGCCATTGACCTGGTCTCTATTCTGAGCTGCTGTTAACCTGCGATTTCTGAGGCTGGTGACTCGGATGAACTTATCCTCCACAGCAGAGGTGACTGTTGGTCTTCCTTTCCTGGGGCGGTCCGCATGTGAGCCAGTTTCTTTGTAGCGCTTGATGGTTTTTGTGACTGCACTTGGGGACACTTTCAAAGTTTTCCCAACTTTTCAGACTGACTGACCTTCATTTCTTAAAGTAATGATGGCCACTCATTTTCCTGTACTTAGCTGCTTTTTTCTTGCCATAATACAAATTCTAACAGTCTATTCAGTAGGACTATCAGCTGTGTATCCACCTGACTTCTGCACAACACAACTGATGGTCCCAACCCCATTTATAAGGCAAGAAATCACACTTATCAAACCTGACAGGGCACACCTGTGAAGTGAAAACCATTTCAGGTGACTACCTCTTGAAGTGTGACTCTACAATTATCATAGTCATGAAAATAAAGAAAACTCTTTGAATGGGAAGGTGTCCAAACTTTTGGTCTGTACTGTATATAAAATAAATTTACTGCCCTGTGCAGTCGTTTTGCAAAGAGCAGCCTCAATCCTCCTCCTCTTCTTGGGTCCTTAAGTGCTCCGTACGAGTGCCCCCACAGCAAGCAGTTTGCTTTGGGGACACGCGTCCTCCCCTCCCGCTGCTTGTAATGACAGCCAAGTGGCTGCTTAGCAGTACCAGGATGATTCTTGCAGCAGTTGCAGGCATTACCCCAATATCAGTAATACCGGAAAAAATTCTGTCTGATATCATTCATTGAAAATTCTCGAATATCGGCCCTAAATAATCGGCCACTACAATAATTGGTTGACCCCTAAAAGAACGCATTAACCAGTTCTGGACCAGAAGGATTTGCCCCCTTAATTACCAGGCCATTTTTTGTGATTCGACACTGCATTACTTTAAGGGAAGGTTCCGCGGTCGTGCCACACTGTACCGAAAAGAAAATTGCTGTCCCTTTTTCCCCACCAATAGAGCTTTGTTTTGGTGGCATTTGGTCACCTGTGCGATTTATTTATTTTTTGCACCCACCAATACTTTCCTGAGCCCCATCTCTGTCCAGTGATGTCCACAAGTCCCTCGGCCGTCTGGACTCTCCCTCCTGATTGGCTTAGACACAGCCGTGGCGCTATTGGCTCCCGTGGCTATCAAAGTCAACAAATCAGGGGAGAGAGGGGGTGGGGCCCAATGGCAGCTCCATGTTGGACACATGGAGCTGCAGCTCAGTTTGGGTGCCCCTATAGCAAGTTGCTTGCTGTGGGGGCACTCACCTGGAGGGAGGGACCCGAGAAGAGGTGGTTTGGGGCTGCTCTGTGCAAAACTGCACAGGGCAGGTAAGTATAGCATGTTTGTTATTTGAAAAAAAAAAAAAAAAAAAGGCTTTACAATCACTTTAAGACTTTACTTTTCTGACTTTACAACTAACTTATTAATGGCGGCCCACCTGGTGGCTTGGAAATCTCACCAGTAGAGTGTCGTTCCCCTCCCCCCAGCAGAAAAGGGTCTTCCCCCAAAATGTTACAGTGAGTTGGAAAACACAAGTTTTGTCTGTTTTTCTATGTTGTAATAACAGTACAGTTCACTGCAAACATCTGAACTTTATTTGTTGAAAGGGGTGTCCTTAGAGATTTAGCCATATATAGTGGGTAGGTAGGATGGTTGGGTGTCTACAAAGTTTTGGCCTTATCGTATACAAGAAACCCTTATCCGTGTCTGTACACAGTTATCTGCCAGCACTTGCGTAAACGTGCACATGCAAAAAAAAGCACACCCCTGGGCACAGACAGTCCGTGTCCAGGATCATATGTCTGTATACATGTACTCTGTACAGCGTACAGCTATTGATATCCTTGAGCAGTTGTACACCATCTGTGGCTCCTGGGCAGGGAAATAACTGAATTTGTCATCATATGGCTTTCGGCGCCCATGTGCATGAGGCCTTCTTTTTTTTTTTTTTTTCCTGACAAAATCTGGATTTCTTATCACTGTAAATTTATCGATGGCTGGCAACCAGGTAATGCGTTAAATTGAAGTGGGAGACAAGTTGAACAGCTGGACCAGGCCTGACTTGTAGAAACAGCTGTGTTCCTTTTATCACCAGAGTTCTATGAAAATGTGCAATATGTAAGTCTGAGGTGGAAGTAATCTTAGAACAATCCCTTGGCTCCAGCTGGAAGAAAAAATAAAAAATAAAATAAAATCAGATGCGTTTTCTCCAATGTCAGGTTAAATGCATTCACCCCACCCAGTACTTAGCTGTGACTTTCACCTTCTCTGTTGACGGATTTCAGAGCCGGGCCCATCAGTTCACCTTGTACATTGTCCCTGCAGCGTCTCGCCTTGAAATGGGTGGATTGTTATTGCCGGGATCTAGGCCATGTTCTGCGCTCTGACCCCTCTGGAGAGTTGCAGGATGCGTGCTTCAGAGTGTTCAATTCAGTGCTTGTTTTCTTGACCTCGGTTTTTGTATTATGTACTTAATGGCCAATGTGTATACCATTCTGCAGAATAGAAAGATATTCAAGGCTATGGGAATAAATAAATTCAAGCACAAGGCCAGGGGCTGAATGGGCTTTTAAACCTGTCTTGAAACTTCTAAGGTGACCCTGAAATCCTATTAATGTTCTGTCGAGTGAGTACATTATTAGGAAAAGTCCGAATGATTTTTTATTTTCTTTTAAAGTGGGATCTAACCCAACTTTACCTGTTTAAAACTTCTGATAAAGTTAAAATGGTTTGAGTTAGTCCTGCAGCAGGCTTTTCTAAATGCTGTGGACCTGCCTTTTGTCATATGACCTGCCATATGCCACCCACTTGCCCACATCCCTTTTGCACATAGGAGAAGATTTAAGGGGTCTGTTTATCAATGTTTTCTCAAAGTTGTGGCCTGTTCACACCATGTGTTTGTGGTACTGTTCAGCAATGCATGTGAAGCACATTGGTGTGATGTGATGCAATTCTGAATGGCACTCCTACACACCTTCCCACAGATTTGTGTTGCAGCCCCGTGTGAGGCAACACCAATAAGGTGTGGTGCGCTGTCAAAATAGTGCATGCTCTTATTTTTATTTTTTTTTTTCCCAGCGCAACATTGGCTGAAAGGTGGAGGGTGTGTTGGGTAATCCACAGGATACTGCACAAAAGAGATGGACCGATTATCAGCAAAGCCATATATCGAAGGCAGATATGCACTTTCCCCGAAATATCGGAATCGGCCACCAAGGTGACCGATATTGCCGATATTTCGGGAAAGTGCTTGTACCGGAGTGATGCCTGCAGCTAGAGGCATCACCCTGTTACTGGCGTCCATAGCCAACGGTCGGCTGTCGTGTAATGACAACTGATACGGCCGAGAGGCCGCTCGGCTGTCATTACAAGGAGCGGGAGGGGATCCCCCCTCCCCCCCGCTTTCTGCGGCTCGCCCAGGTTTCCCGTTCCACCGGAGACCCGGTCAACCAGCCTGCGCGGCCCCTAAAATTCCGATCAAAGCTGCATTCGGCTCTGATCGAGTCTCCATGCAAAAACTCAGAAGTGATGTCATGAGTGACATCACTTCCGGGTACGGTCTGGCGCCAGATTCTAAAAAATTACAGCATTCAAAACAGACAAACTTGGCATTTTGAATGCTTTTAAGTGCAGAGAAGGGGTTTGGGGTCTTTTAGACCCCCAGATCCCTCCACAAGAGTACCTGTCAAATAAAACAAACAAAAAAAATTTTTGTACGAAAATATCGGCCCATTTCGGCTGACACTGATTTGCATTGGCCAAAATATAGGTATCGGCAACGAAAAACCGATGTCGGTTGATCACTACTGCACAAGTATGGTGTGAATGGAGCCTTACTTTGACTCCTCCTGAAATAGGAGCGGCCATAAATGGTCCCAAATTTGGCCAGACCCTGTTGTACCGGCTGAATTTTCATCCAGCTATGGCCAGCTTAAAAATGGAATTGACTAGCTATCTTCTCAGCGGCGACATAGACATCAATAAATACACTTCCTAATTAACACAATTTTTCTCATCTGTATGAGACTCCTTTTGATAGAAGCTAAAGCCAAGCGTTTCTTCCAGCTGCACTCTGGTGGTTCCAGACTGTACAATCCAGCAGGAGAGAAGACCGTACCTCCCTCTTTAAAAAAGGAAAAAAACAAACTTTTTCTCTTTTTGCATTGCTCAACACGGTGATCGCAGCATTCATGCCATTTTTCGATTTCCTTCAGTGTTGATGTAGTAGCATTGTGCTATTTGCTGTAAGTTTTCTGGACAAGTGTTATGCATGGACATGACCAAATTCATTTTTATTTTATAGTGTTCCTGCAAGTTGTTTGCATTGCAGACTCCAGGCGCAAAACCTTTTTATTTAAATATGTTCTTATTAGACGCACAAGGTATAAATCCACCTTGTGTTCACACATTATACATTTTGTATTTTTTAAGCTGTTACCTTGTAAAAGTAGCGGTGACATCATCACTGTGCTGTTCATAACCTGTGTAGAGAGCAGAGCTGTGGGAGGGACCCAACAGAGTCCACCCAGTACAGGCAGCCTGCATAAAACTACAGAAGGGGGCGGAGACAAGACCAGTCACCCTGCACAATAAGAGAGAGCAACAGTGACTGGTCTTTATTACAGGAAGCTCCTGCACAGAGGTGAAGTTTCACATCCGATTCCTACACAGATCTGGAATAAATACACAAAGGGCACAGAGATTCAAGTAGGAATACATAGGCTCCATGTAGACAATTTTTGCTTATCCCAGAGTGAAGTCAACCATGAAGTCCTTTGTTCGTCGACCTCATGTGCCATTCAGGTCAGGCCAAATCACAGGGTGTCTGAAACGCGTGCACATCAACGCAGGGTGCTTAAAATAATCATATATTCTGGAGTGAAAAACTCCTGAAATTTATTATTTTTTTTTTTTTTTTTCTTTTCACTTTTTGAACAGCTTTCCCGAAATGGAATCAAATACCCCAAGTCTTTCTTTCTTGTATTTTCTTTTTCTTTTTTTCATCAAAGTAATTAACAACGCACCGAGTCGCCGTTTGATGTTTTCAGCAGGCTCCTCACTGAGGTGTGATTAAGTCCTAAAAATCCCCTTAGTAGCTTTCTGCTCTGAGCTTACAAAGAAAGGCAGCTAGACTCTGGGCACTTGACCTCTGGCGTACCTTGACCCGAGTTTTCCTTATCGAGTAGAGCTGCTTTAACTCAAAAAAAAAAAAAAAAAAAAAAAAAAAAAAAAAAAAAAAAAATCTCTTGTTCTGAAAACTCCAGTGCAGAGTGACACGGGATTAAATTACTCTCCTTTAACTCCTAGGCGCCAGCATGTTTAAACGCTTGCAGTGGGCTGTGTGCCAAAAAAGCAGGCTGCTTGAATAAAGGGACAAACTTTTTTTTTTTTTTTTTTTTTTTTTTCCCGTTAAATTATAAAATTACATGGTAAGTGGGCCCCCTCCCTCCCCACTGCCACAGTAGTCTGTTTATAGAGATAATGTGCTACTTCTTGTATCTTGCTACTTCTTTGGCTGCTGAAATGTTATGACGGCTCTCCGCAAAACTAATTCTTTAAATCTGTACGGTTTTATTACAAACAGCTCTGCCTTAAAGGTAAGCTAAGGCGATGGTTCATGGTTTGATTCTTTGTTTAGTGTCACGTTATTTTTATGTCACTTAGAGGAAGCATATTCCAAGTTTAAGGTACTAGCTTTCTGTTGCTGTGAAAGATTGGGTAAAATCAAATTGCGCATGCAGCTGAATGGTTCAGAGGAGGGACAATCTTTCCTCCCTCATTTACTAGCAGGGATGGGATCTTAAAGTAGACTTTTTAGTAACTGTACTTGTCCACTTGAATACATTTTTGACATGTCACAATTTACAGCAACATTGTCTTTTATAAAATAAGCGCCAACTTTCAAGCCCCGTTCACACCTGGGCATAGCAGAAACACGGACAATTCTGGAAACGCATGTGCTGTGCCATTACAGGGGTTGGACTAAAATATGAAGACACTACATGATTTGCAGGTGTGAAAGTGACGAGGTGTTTCATATTGAGCCCCTGTTCACACTGGTGTGACTTGTCATGTGTTTTGACAGGTCAAGTTGCACCCTATTGTTGGTGATGGAACTATTCAAATCGGTGCGATGCAGACTTTGCCATCCCGCACCGATTTGAAAAAGTAGTTTCTGCACTACTTTTGGCAATTTCAGGTGCGACTTGCATAGACATCTGTGCATGAAGTTGCACAAATGTCAACTGAGTCACACTTTTAAGTCACACCGACATGTTGCTTCGAAATTGTGCATTTTTCAAAGCCGCATTCAGTGTGAGCCAGGGCTGAAAGCGGAAGTGATTGTTTTGCTTCCACTGTGATGAGACACCGGGCTAACAGGTGGGTCACTTTTTTCATTCACTGCAAGTGCTGCTAGTAATGTGGAGTCATGTCAGAGCTTGCAGGGTTTCAAAGAGGGCAAATTGTTGGAGCCTGCTTAGCTGGTGCCTCTGACTAATGTTGCCAAATTATTTTCCGATTCACGAGGTACAGTATAAAAGGTTATGACTGCATACACCGGAAAACGCTGCATGATAAGCGTATAAGCGCGGTGGACATGGCCAACTGACCGAAAGAGCCAAAAAAAACATTGCGCAGGATTGTGACCCAGATTTTTGCATGAGTGACATCAGATGACATTATCCACCATCCAAGACTTGGATGGGTGGTGGGGATTGCTGGGATGGCGGTGGTCAGGGGTCAGGTAAAGGAATTTGCTCTGTGGCAATGCCTAGTCTCCGAGGGGTGTGGGGTCCGCTCCAGCTGGGCAGTCACAGGTTGGTGAGATGTGGGCGCACACAGTGTAATGCACAGAGTTGGGTGTCAGTGTGAGGCAACCTCCAATCACAGAGCCCCTCTCACTTCCTAATCCCAGACACGCTGCTTTGTCCAATCTATTGCATGCTCTGGAGGGGGGAGTAGGAGTGCAGGCACAGGAGGGGGGAGTGTGAGGAAGGAAAGAAGGCAATGACAGGAGGAGGGAGTGTGTCCATCACCTAGTTCCATCACCTAGTTCCCTCAACTTACTGCTGTGAATCTGCCTTTTCAACCATGAACATGCTGAAAAACACTTACCGCAGCACACTCGCCAATGAACACTCACATCAGTGCCTCCGCCTGGCCCTCCCCGCCTTTTATGCCCAAGTTTAAAATACTGGTGGCACAAAGGTGTCACCTTTCACACTAAAATGTCTACTTCCATGTCATTTTTTGTGTATATAGTAGGGATGCACCGATCTGACTTTTTTGGAGCCGATACCGATATCTGGAGTGGTGAAATCGCCGATACCGATACGGAACCGATCTGGAGCTACACACATAAAGCATGCGGCTGCAGTACAGAGCAAACCCGCTGCTTCATGTGTGTGGCTCCTTTATTCACAGGAGGAGTACATCTGATAACACTCCGCCTGTGAGCCGGTGTTCCGTGAGAATTACCTACCCGTGAGAAAAACCTACCCTCGTCACTTCCGGTTGCACGGCACTGTATGTAATGCAGCGGTTACATTAAAACCACTGTGCTGCAATACGAGTGATCTCCACTCCTGTCCCTGTCACTTCCCTCATCTCGGCTACTAAATATAAAAGCGGCGGCGGGTGTATGAGAACATAAATCACGGAGCCGAGACCCGCTTTTTATATTTACTAGCCAAGATCAGGGGAGTGACAGGGACAGGAGCGGAGATGACTTATATTGCAGCACACTTGTTTTAATGTAAGCGTGGCGTGGATAGGTTTTTTTTAACGGACACCGTGACAATTTCCTACTAGTGCGCATGCGCACTAGTCAGGTGGTCAGCTCTTTCATTAGGTATCCGGGGCTGTGAGCATGCGCAGTGCTGCGCTGCTCAGCTGTTCCTGGCCGGAAGTGACGAGGGTAGGTTTTTCTCACGGGGTAGGTAATTCTCACGTTACACCGGACCTATACAGGAAGAAGCGGCTCCCATCCCATACTATTACTGCACCTAGTAAGGGATGGCTGAGCCGTCACTCAGCAAAAACTGGATCTGCCCGTGGGACGGCTAAATTTTACCGATCCAGCTATTTTGTCCGGATCAGGGCCGATTTCTGATCCGAATATCGGATCAGTGCATCCCCAGTATATAGTTCAAACGTTTTGGGGAATGCCTTTTTTTGTTGGCGTTCTGTATTTGGAATTTGACGGTCACTTTTCCGGACCTGGGACTGAATGGAAAATTGGTAAGTGGACCTTTTCAAGTTTATATTTGAGTACCCCTGCCATAGGCAGTTCAACACCATATTCGGTAACAATTTTGTTCTTTTTCAATACATGTTTCCATAATTTTGTCCAAACCTCATATTTTCTAATGGCACGCCAAATATGGTTAGCAGTTGCAAAACACAACACAAGCTTAGTTCATGTCCAAAATTTGGTGCATGTGCTTCTTTAGAGCATTTTGGGAGTGGAGGGAGGCCAGTTCAGATCAATGGTGTTGCTCCAAAAAATATGCAATAAAAACACGCAAAAAAAACCCCACTAAAAACGTGACGCAATAGCATCTCTAAAATGTGAATGGGGCCCGGTCATTTAAGGCTAAGTTTCCACTATTGCGGCTGCAAAGACTTTGTAGTGTGACTTGTTTGTGGCTACTTCTGGGGACTTCAGTGCGACTTCCTTCTATGAGGGGCAAGTCGCACTGAAGTCTGCCGAAAAGTAGTGCAAAAACCTTTTTACAAGTCGCTGCGACTCAAGTCGCAGCAGTTAGAACGGGCCTAATTGAAAATAATGGGTTTTGACTTGTTGTGCGACTTGACATGTGTCAAGTTGCACTACAAACTACAAGTCGCAATAATGGAAACGGAGCCTTAAACCTGTCCTTCAACTTCAGAAAAATGAGTTTGCTTAGGCTGAGATGTTTGCTGCAGGCAGGAGAAAACATTTCCTTTTTTTCCCCTCTCACCCCTGTCCTCCCAGTGATCAGACGGCAACATTGTAACTTTGGAGAAAGTCACAATTTAGGGGCTAATCTATCTTAGATATTTATAAACACAGCCAAGAACTGCACATGCACCTTAATTTACATGACGCTGACATCCCAGTCCGGGATTTGGATAGTGAATCTGGATGGTGGTAATCCTTCTGGCAAGATGAGAAGATGAAGGCTCGATCAGGGGGAGGACCATGAGAGGTATAACATACCTGGAAGTGTGTGAAGAACATTTTACACGTTACTTTGCATGTATGTGCTTACCATGAAAGAATGTATACTAGGTCAACTGCCAGCAAAAAAAAAAAGCATGCTTTGCAAATTGAAAGTCGTGAATGTTCCCTGTATTACATTGTTTGGTCAAATTCAAATGTTAACTATGTAATTACCATCATATTGCAGCCTGAGCTTGACATATTATTGAAAATGAAGGTAGGAGGTATACTGTTGTTGGCATTGACTTGTTGCATGTTCCTGGTGGCAGTGGACGGTGTGAATCCTCCTGGGTCATGGAAAACTGCGAAAGTAAACCATCAATAATGTGTTCTCTATTCTTTCTCCTAGGTTCTTAATGTGTTCTTAATTCTGCAGTGTCCTCCCCTACTGGAAGTTGGGCCAGAATAACTGCAAGCTTTCCCCATCACTGACCAGTACCTACCAGAGGGTCTTTTACTCAACTGTGGGACTGTGCTGTAGACTCCATGCTGGTTTATCTTCACTATGAAGTGGACCAATATACATATGACCATGAATGCTTGGCTCATAGCACTGCATTAAAAAATGTCAAAAGTACAAGGAAATTCAAAGTAAAAGGGCATTTTTCCTGTTGGCATTTAAAGGTAAACTCCAGGCAAGCAGCTGAATTCAACTATATGGGAACCAATTCCAATCGTTCAGCCAGTTTTGTGATCTAGGCACCCCTGCCAGTCAGCACATGCAGATCCTGCCTCCTAATCTATCTGCAGACTACCTGGAAGTGGATCATCATCACAGCTTGGTCTGGGACCTATACCAATCTTACCAACCTGTGGTTGACTATATTTTTGCACTGCACTCTCTTCCTGTAAAGAAGGTTCCAGAGGTAGATGGACAGCACTGTGCAAAGCAGTACATGGCTCAAAGTGTTGCCCTCCCTCTCCTAGTCTAAGACTTGGCCATACATGGACCTTTTTTTTTTTTTTTTCCGATCTGCTAGCAGGCTGAACAAACACAAAAAACAAATGGTTTACCTCATCCACACAAGCAAGGTGGATGGAGGAATTTTGTATTCTGACAACATAAACTCTTCTGCTGTCAGAATGAATTGATCAGCGCTACTGATCAAGCCAATCCAGTCCTTTTTCGAAAGAAGTTTATCTTTAGATTGAGGAGAGAATGGCCCTAGATGGATCAAAGCTCGGCTGGCCCCTCCTAAACTGACTGAATTTTGATCCATCTAGGGCCTGCTCTGCAGGTTGACTGATTCAATGGAAGATTTATGTGCCTTCACAAACCCTATAAAGAAAAACTGATCTTTCATATATCAGTACCCTAAGTTATCTATTTTTTTTATTTGGGTCTGCCTGGAGTTCGTCTTGATGCTAGTGTAAATTTTTCACCCACACTGGAGGTCGGCCTTTGTTCAGGCTGAGCTAGCATTTTTGGATCTGAATTTGGTGTGAACTGGCGATATCACAGATGATGCCACAGATTCTAAGAGACTTCTTTACTTTCACACAGATACTAGTTCATCCTTTAAGATCTGGCTTACCCCCATTGTGTCGGTGCTTAGAGGGGATCTTTAAATGCAAGTCTGAGACTTGCCTAAGGATCTTGGGGTTTCCCTTGCTGATCATTTTGTTGCTAATTAAAATGGTTTGGTAATCATTCTCTAAATGGGGGTGGGATTCCTAAATGTTGCATACAATGAACATAATTGCAGTGTTGTCTAATACAACTAGGGAATTTGACATATAAATTAAATATATTTCAGCACTCAGTAATATTGGGTGGGACTTAAAGTGAGCTTGTCAGCCACATGCCAAAGGCCAGGCTCCTTAAAGTACATGCTATAAACTCTTCTATACACCCTTCCTATTGTGGATTCACACCAAGTTGGGATCCTCAACTTGCGGACCAAATGCTGCCTGCAGGACTAAGCCTTGCCTATCTACTATCTGCCTGTCTAAGAATCCACTTCATTGGCTGCTGAGGCACTCTAACTGGATTTAACATTTTAAAATGGCGCACTTTTTAAAACTATTTAGCAAATAATTTTAATCTTCCGTCTGAAAACTGATTCCTTTCTGCACTTATATGGAAATAAATGGTTTCATCGTTGCAAAGGAACTAAGAGTGTGCAACTATGCATCATAAAAGATATTTTAACTGCTTGCCGACCGCCGCACGACTATTTACTGCGGCGGTCAGCCCCTCACAGGCAAAGCGACGTAGGGCTAAGTCGCTAGCCTGTGAGGCTCTAGGGAGCGAGCGCGCGCCGCCGGAGGCGCGCTCCCGCTCGGTCACGGACCGACAAGGGCCCCCCCCCCGGGCGCGCCTGGCGGACCCGATGTCCCTCGGGCACTCGCGATTGTCCGTTACACCGGAAGAAAGTCAGGCGGCTAATGTAAACAAAGCCGCCTGTCATTCTTCCCTGTGTAAGAATGGAGATCACACGGTTCTGCTATGTAGGACCGTTGATCTCTGTTCTTACACCAGTAGCCACATCCAATCAGTTAGAATCACGCCCCTAGGGACACACTTAACCCCTCCCTCTCAAAAAGTTAACCCCTTCACTGCCAGTGTAATTTTTACAGTAACAGTGCATATGTATAGCACTGATTACTGTAGTAATGTCACTGGTAACCCCAAAAGTGTTAATGTCAGTCAAGGGTCCAATCTGTCGGCCGCAATGTCGCAGTCCCGCAAAAAAATCGCAGATCGCCGCCATTACTCGTTAAAAAAAAAAACAACAACAAAAATGACAATCTTTCCCTTAGTAAACGCAATAACTTTTGCGCAAACCAATCAAAATACGCTTTTTGCGATTTTTTTTTTTTTTTTTTTTTTTTTTTTTTTTTTTTTTTTACCAAACATATGTAGCATAAAACAAATTGGCCTAAAATGTTAAAAAAAATTAGATTTTTAAATTTTTTTGGGGAATTTCATATAAAAAATGTGAAAAATATTGTTGTTTTTGCAAAATTGACGCTATTTTTTTGTTTATAGCGCATGATCAAAAAATCGCACAGATGATCAAGTACCACCAAAAGAAAGCTTTGTTTGTGGGGAAAAAAAGGACGTCAAATTAATTTAGGTACAGCGTCGCATGACCACGCAATTGTCCGTTAAAGTCACGCAGTGCCGAATCGCAAAATAGGCCCTGGTCAGGAAGGGGGTAAAATCTTCCAGGGCTTAAGTGGTTAAATGTACACGTCAAAAAATTTAATAGAATTTTCCCAATTTGAGAATATGTGTGCAGGCTGCAAAGTTTTGCGGTTTCTTCGTTGGGCCCAATAGTCAAAGAAATGTCACCCCTACTCAATGAGCCATTATTGAGTGTTTGTGTCATCCAAGCAGCAAAATGATCAGCACTGGTACCTTTATAAATATAAGAGCACCTCTGCTTTTCCCGGTGATAGACAAGCCAGCTCAAATCTTTGCTGCAGCAAAATGTTGTTTGGAGATGGAGAAACTCTGCAAGCTGTGGAAGTCTAGCAAATAGACATAGCTGCTATCTAATCATTGCAAGGGTTTTTTTTTTTTCCTCCCTCCTAGAACCTCTCTAGTGAAAAGCAAGCACATCATACAAATACATTTTTTTAAGTTTGTCTGGGTAAAATGAAGAGTACATTCCTTTTTCATTTGTGATGGTTTCCTCATGTTTTATTCCTTAAAATTTCTGCAGGTACAAAAAAAAAAATACCAGTCGTTCTGCCAGAAATCTAGTGTGTGTCTAAATTCATGTTTGAGCTGACAAATCAGTGCCTTTGCGCAGCCTAAGTAGAACAAGCTGTCTCCTGCCAGCATGCTGTAGGGAAGAACCCTGGCAATGGCCTCTCTGAAAGGTGTAATACGCCCCCTGCTGAGTCTGAGCTAGAGAGCTTCAATCAACATGGAGCATGAGCTTTGCTGATAAGGGCCCAAAAGGCACTTCTATCATTGACATAAGACTATTATCCAGTTTTGATGCAGAATTGGCAGGATGGAGTGTTTTTATTATTTTTATCTGTGCATTTCCTGCAAGACTTTCTGACTTCTACAAAGGTCCCGCCTAGTTGATCATAGTTTACAGTCACAGTCCATTTGAGAAATGGTGCTTTGGCCATGCATGGTAATGTTCCTCTCCACAGCCATAATTTGTCTGATTGTTTCTGCCAAGATAAAGTTTATTAATATTTCTGTTTGCAGCTATCTAACTGTCTCTAGGGTTCACTTGCATCTCATCAGTGAAACAATTGTTTAACAAGAAAGATCTTCGGCTGAGATCAAACCAGTTCAAATTGTGGATTCTCTATTTTTGTGCTAGAGTTTCCTTTTTCTGGACCTTCATGGCCCAAACATACAATTAGGCTAAATTCACATGGTGATTCCTGCTTCGGCCCTGAACAACTTGGTGTGGCCGCAGCAGCCCTGTTCAGTGGCAGGTCGCAGGGGGCCGCAGCTGTTAGCTGCTCTCTGCACAGCCAGCGATCACCTTTGGTGATCCCTGCTGGACACACTTTGTGTCCAGCAATGATTACCACAGGTAATCACTGGCTGTGCAGACAACTGTGAATACCTGTGGGCGCTGCCAACCTGTCCTAATGAACTGGGCTTGTGGCCACACCTTGCAGCTTGTATCAAAGGATTCCTGCCACTACAAATCCCACAGGCCTAAATCACTGACCTTAATGTAGCCTTACTGTCACAGATGACGTTTGTGTGCTTTTATTAGCTGTATATAAAAATACATTTTAATGTATCTCTAATGGTCACATTCTTTAACTTGATCTTACATTTAGTGCCCATTCATACTAGGGCGACTCACGAGGCGACTTGTGTCGCCCCAGGTCGCTTGACATAACCAAAGCAATGTATTTCAATCAGTGCCGTCTTAATTGCCACTACTGAAGTCGCTCCGACTTCAGAAAAGGGTCCGGTACTACTTTGAGGCGACCAGTGATCCGACCTGTCCCATATACGTCAATGGGAGTCGCCTCCTTATCTTAATTGAAGCGACTTGTGATCCGACTTGTCATACGACTTTGCAAAAAAATGGTATTGAACAAGAAAAGAGCATAATTTTTATTAAAACATGAATATGTCTTCTGTCAACCTGGCCGTTTTTCTTGCAGGCATTTATCGGCATTTTTTTAGTCAGGCATGTCTTTTTTTGTATTTAGTGTCTGGGGGGTCTAAAAAAATGTACCTGTCAAGTTTCAGCTCTGTAGCATGTCCAGAACCCCTAAAAAACAGCATTTTTCTTATAATTTCAGTAATACGGCTTCTCTGCGGCTGGCTTTTTTTCTTGCAGGCATTTATCGGGCATTTTTTTAGGCAGGCATGTCATTTTTTGTATTTAGTGTCTGGGGGGTCTAAAAAGTGTACCTGTCAAGTTTCAGCTCTGTAGCATGTCCAGAACCCCTAAAAAACAGCATTTTTCTTATAATTTTTAGTAGAAAACTAATGCAGTGTCTTTCCAGCTGTCTTTTTTTTTTTTTCAAAACATCATATTGTGATTGGCCAAATAAAAAGTCGCGTCGCGCCAAAGTTGTGCTGGAAGCGACGCGACTTTAGTGGTCGCGGCAGTGTGAACCGGCACTTATACCTGGAGTTCATGGTCAAAGAAAACCTGTTATGAAATAAATATGGTGGGGGGCAGTGTTGCTTACCAAAGTGCTGGCTGCCTTTTGAAGCTTTGGGCCACAGACCGGCAGTCTGAAAATAGTCTGAAGTTCCACACCATTGATTCCAAGTATTGAATTAAGAGGGCCTGCTTGATTGCCAAGAAGAGTTCACTAATGGCCATCTCTGTGTAGTACAGCCTTTGAATGTGATGGATAGATCACCCTGTGTTGCCTAAGATCTTTCATGTTATCAGTCTTGTATTCCTTCACTGTGAAGCTTTGCCTTGTCTTGTTTTGAACGCCATCTTTATTCATTGTCTCTGTGTTGGAAGATGCTGATTCCTGATTGTCCGTAACCACCTTACAGATGGGGCTAATGAGCATTAGGCACAGCTGCCACCGAATGGCTAACACAGATGTGCCGAATGTTAATTCTTGGCCAAGCGCTCATTGTTTTGGTCACCAGCCAAGTCAGGAGTGGCTTTCCTAACATCTGTGTGGTGTTCACCATAAGGCCTGTCTCCAATTATCATTTGACCTTGGTTTCCTATCTCTTTTTAACAATTTTTTTTTTTTTTTAAGTATTAAATGTGTACTAAAAAACAAAAAAGCAACTCGGGGGTCTATTAGAAGTGCCGCTAGGGGCCTGGCAAAATGTCAACATGTTTTAACAGCTACTTGTCTTACCTGCCCATGAATGTTTTTATTCTATCTAGTCCTTAGTTTTTACACAGCCCTACAACACAGTGTAGGCAGCCTGATGACCAGATTTTCTCTGCTGCTAATAAATGCAACTCGATCAGCACTATTAAATGTTTACTCGAAAAACAAATTATACATTTTTAGCTTTTTTTTTTTTTTTTTTATCAAAATAAAAAAGTTTACCAATTGCTGCTATATTATGATGGCTTCCCTTTAAAGTGACAGTTTCTTATTTGACCCATTCCGACAAGTTTGACTGTTTTTTTTGTTGCACGCTTTCTTGTATATCATGTCCAGACAAACAGCCATTATTTTCTCAAGTCTTCTTCCAGGACAGCCCAGCCCACCTAGGGCTCCTCCTACTAGAATAGGGAACATGTTAACCCCATCAGATAAAAGGCGGTCCTCTAGTCCTCCCCCTTCAGTATTAGTGTTTCCTCCGGACAGGGGGGGTAGCATGATCCTGGAACCTGGTTCTTTGGGTATCATGGTCTGTCCTATACAGACTTGGTAGAGAATCCTATACAGCCTTCTCCATACCTCATACCTGCAGGTATGTGGTGGCTGCTTATCTCCTGTCCTCAGTGCCTGGGGACGGCCAAGACCACTGGTGATGTCAGGGGAGCAGGAGGGATGGTCTCTGTCCGCCTTATATGATGCATCCGGGAATGATGGCCTCCTTGCCGGCAGTGTAGCTGGCCGAGCAGGAGAGAACGAGAGTGCATTTGCCGATCCAGCGGCATGTAGGGCGCAAGGGGCGGGGCTCCTGTGTTCCATGCTGGCCCAGAGGAAATGGCGTAGCGTCATCAGCAGGCGCCGGAGACGCTGGTTCCAGTCTCAAAGGCGTGAACAGGGAACTGCTGGGAGGCTGGTGTATTTTGTGACACCCAGCAGAGGCTGTGGAACAAAAAGAAGAGCAGGATGGACACTTACAGCTACTGCTCAGGCAGCGGACGCAGGATCTGGCACCAGCACCTCTCAGGAAAAGCTTGGGGACTCTTCCCTCTTGCTTATCCTGTGGGGCTTTTTCTCCTTCATCATAAGCTTTGTGGGGCTTTGTGAAGGAGCACCTTTCTTCTCTCCTGCACTGGGGTGTGTTTTGGAGAGCTGGGTGGCCGGATTCTCTAACTAGGCAATCTTTTATGTTTTGTTTGCAGTCCAAGGCTTCGGACAAAATCCAGGCGAAACCACCCAAGAGTAAATGTGCAGTTTGTGGGGCAAAGCTTAGCTCCTCGTGGAGTAAGGTGGTCTGCCGCGCGTGCATAGACAGGTTATTAAAGGATGACCCCACTATATCCTCTCAAAAGATGCTCACTTCAGTTAGAGATGAGCTTTCCTCTACCTTCAGTTCCTTCAAGACCCTGATTGACAAGATACAGACTCCCACTTAGTCAGGCCTCAGATAGGACTGTGGCCGGAGCTCCACCCCAGGGTGCGAAAAGTGAGGATCCAGAGGAGACTTGGTCTCCCCATTCCTCACAGGAGGAATCTGGATTGGGGGAAGAGCCTAAGGATAGGGATTCCGTCAGGGGCTCTAAGTACAAGTTGTCACTAGAAGATGTTGATGATTTTGTTGAAAGCTGTCTGTTACGCTTGAAATTGAAAAGGAGACGGTTCAATTATCAAAACACGATCTTATGTATGAAGGAATGCATAAGAAGGAAAGGGTTTTCACTGGGCACAGCTCCCTTCTAGATACAATTAGTTTAGAATGGGGAGAATCTTCCGTGAGATGCCACCCCCTGATAGGTGTTACCCTCTCCGTGGTGAGTCACTTGAGCGAAGAGCTCCAGCTAGCTCCATCACTGTCGTCTCTCCTTCCACTTCTGGGTCATCCTGACTTTCTCCCTGGGATCATGGACCGTGCCTTGCTTGCATTGAGCTGATGGGGGACGTTTCGGATATCCCATTTTTTTGAGAGGATCCTGCTGGCCCACCAGGGTGGAACTGATTGCAATTGGGGACTCTTTTGAGCTACCATTCTGGACGGCGGTCTAGCTGCATCACTTCCTGATATCTCTGCCAGCCCCCCCTGCCTTCGCCAGACCTCTGACCCCGCTGGAAACTATGTGTGTGGAGGAGGGTGTGCTACCACGAACGCTCTCCCTGTCTTATAGTCTTTTACAGCTGCCTCCAGATCAAGTCGCCTTGCACTGCATTGAGAAGTGGGAGGTTGATCTTGCCCATTGTTTGTTTGGTCGTGAAACTATCTATGATTCGCCTGGCCCTCTCCTCGATTTGCACGAGGACACAGGAAACTAACTTCAAGATTCTTACACGCTGGTACTATACACCAGTATGTCTCCATGGTTTCCTCCCGGATGTCTGACCGGTGTTGGCGGTGTGGGACTGAGAGAGGGACAATGTTGCACATTTGTTGGTCCTGTCCTCTTTCTGGGGGGAGGTCAGGAGGCTCCTGGCGTTGTTCACGGACAGGATGATTCCCTACGACCCATCTTTCTTTCTGCTCCAAGTTTCAGATATTCCCCTTGGGACCTATAAGAAGTCATTGCTCTGCCCTTTGCTGGATGTGGCCAGGGCATGTATTCCGCTCCTCTGGAAAGTCAACTCCCCCGACGGTGACTCACTGGCTTCATAAGGTCGAGGCAGTTAATAAACTGGAGTCAGATCGCGACCTCCCAACATTGGAGGTATAAACATGCGGACCAATGGAGGATCTGGGACCTTTTTGTCTGGAGAAGGGGCTCACCTGCTGGCTGAGTGATTCCTGTGGCCTGTTCTTGTTTTCAGCTTGATAAGCAGCTCCCTTTTCTGTTCTGTGCTCTGTAGCGTGGGGGGGTCCCCCCTCCCTTTTCCCCCTCTCTCCCCTCCCCTTCCCTGCCCCGTTCCCTTCCTTCCCCCTGTCCCTCTATTCCTTCCTCCCATCCCTTATTCCCCTCCCATGGGTGGCTCGAGGGATGTCCAAGAGGGGGGGATGCTTTAACCGGTCACTCCTTGTACGGGAAACATGTTTGATCTGCCAATGTGGACGTTGTTTCACAGGCCTGCAGAACTGTTCCTCTGCGACTTAAGTTGTTGTACCATGCCTTCCTCCTGTTGCACTCCTTTTATTTGTGTATGTATTTTGTTATGCCTGTACCCGGTTGTTCTCACTTGAAAAAAAAGAATGGGGAGAATCCTGAGAGGAAACCATTTTTTTCCAGCAACCTGATGCCTCAGCTGAGTCGGTTAGGATGGCAGCTAGGACCTCGGCTTTGATCAATTTGGCCAGGGCAGGGGGCAGACAGCAGGGTCTGCGAGAGGAGGCAGGCCACAAAGGCAGAGGTGGGGGTGGTCTTGTTTAACCCTCCTCAACAGCCCGCCAAACTACAATGACTCCTGCTGCAGAGTGGGAGGAAGATTAAGGGCCTTCCTCCCACAGTAAACGGGCATCACTTAAAGCCCTTTCATTTCGGATCTGGTGACCAGAGGGTACAGACTGGAATGCGATTCCCAGCCACCAGAGATTGTCACCAGCCTGCCCAGAGATAGAGTAAAGGCAACTGCCTTGAGCCTCCAGTTAGGAGACTTGGAAGATCAGAACTTTCTGGCTCCAGTTCTGAGGGCAGAGCAGGGCAGGGGTTTTTACTCCCATATCTTTGTGATAAAAAGCCCTTGGGGAAATACTGCCTGATATTGAATCTTCATTCTCCAAATCAAACACTTTCACATGGAATCAATATTTTCCATAAGTAATCTGCTTTACCCGGGGTGCTTTATGGCAACGCTGGCCTTAAAGGATGCCCACTTACACATCCCTATTCACCCAGCATACCAAATGTTTTTACGACTAGCAGTAAAATTGGGATTGGAGATCCAGCATTTTCAGTTTCAAGCACTGCCCTTCCGGTTGTCGTCGGTCCCATGCATCTTTACAAATGTCCTGGGGGAAGCTTTGGCCCCGTTAAGACAAAAATGTATTATGATCATCTCCCTACCTGAATGACCTCCTAGTAGTGGCAGAGTCGTGTCAGAAACTAGAGAGGGATCTTCAGACGGTTCAGGAGTTCCTCCAGTCGCTAGGCTGGGTAGTCAACAAAGAAGTCTTCTCTGAAGCCCTCCCAAAGAGTGACCTATATCTCTGGTATGAGACTTCCTCACTGGATCAAAAGCTTTTCCTTCTGGGGGAAAAAGTTTCAAAAACAACTCAAATTATGGCATCCTTGCAAACCAATCAGTGGGTCTGGTTCAGAGAGGTCTCAAGAGCCATAGGCCTTAGGAACTCTTGCTTTCCAGCTGTGCCTTGGGCGCGGTTCTTCAATCGTCCTCTTCAGTTATTCCTTCTAAGGAACTGGGACGAGTCTCCAAGTTCTTTAGACTTGAAGGTACAAATTCCCTCCAAAGTAAAGAGAACCCTGTGGTGGTGGAGATCGCCACTTCACCTGACCAGAGGACTGGAATGGGTCATTACAATATCTGCGAATAACGGATGCAAGCTCTTATGGATGGGGAGCCCATCTACAAAATTAGACAGCGCAAGGAGAATGGTCCCCGGTGGATCAAAGGGAGCTTCTGGCAGAGCAGAGGGCCATAGGTTTTTCATGCAGAGGTCAGGTCACCGGTCACCATCTGCAGATTCGATCCGACAACATTGCAACAGTAGTGTACCTCAACAAACAAGGGGGTACAAGAAGTGAGACTTTGCAATTCACAGCCCAAAAGAGTCTATCTTGGGCCGAGATGAATCTAGCCTCCATTCCAGCACTTTCTCTGAAAGGGACTCCGAATTGTTTGGCAGATTACCTCAGCCCCTAACAGGTGTGTCGGGACAATTGGTCCCTGAACCCGGAAATGTTTGTGGAAATTGCCAGCAGGTTGGGTTCCCCAGAGGTGGACCTTTATGCAGCCTAAACAAACAGCAAAACAGATTATTTTCCCTGAATCCAGGGGATCTACGCTTTTGCAAATCCCTGATCATTCAACCTCCGCTACGCCATCCCTCCTACCAGACTAATCCCTGAAGTCCTCCGGAAGTTTCTTCTTGAAAACACCAATTTGATCCTGATAGTTCCCTTTTGGCCTGAAAGACCATGCTTTTCACGCCTGCAGGCCCTAGCCTTGAAAGGTCCAGTGACTCTCCATATGAGACAGGACCTGTTGTCTCAGGGTCCAGTATCTCATCCTCAGGTGACATCATTAAACTTAACAGCTTGGTATCTGAAGAGCAGATACTAAGCTCCCAGGGATCTGAAGAGCAGATACTAAGCTCCCAGGTGTTCTCAGACGAGGTTTTCAAGACTCTAGTTATTCCCAGAAGCCTGTCACAATATATATATATATATATATATATATATATATATATATATATATATATATATATATATATATATATATATATATATATATATATATATATATATATATATATATATATATATATATATATATATATATATATATATATATATATATATATATATATATATATATAATTTGGAAGAAGTTTTACCTCTTGGTTGTCTGAAAATCTAAGATTTTCTCCCGATGTTCTAGCTATTCTGGAATTTTTCCAAGAGGGTGCCGACAAGGGTCTATCCCTTAGTACTTTAAAGGTTCAGGCTGCGGCCATAAGTGTGTTCCTCCCAGTACTCCCGTTTTTGGAAAAAGCCTGTTTATAGCGAGGTTTTTCAAGGCAATCCCCAGGTTAAAACCAATGGTTGTCGGAACATGTTTTTCTTGGGACCAGTCTCTAGTCCTTCAATCTTTAGTGACTGTCGAACCCCTGAGGGATTTGTCAGTAAAATTGCTCACACTAAAAACTACATTCCTGGTTGCAGTTACATCAGCTCGCAGGGTCAGTGAATTGCAGGCTCTCTCAATTGTGGAGCCTTTCTTCCCAATTTTGAAAGATAAAGTGGTGTTAAAAACTGACCCGGGGTTTTTTTTGCCAAAGGTAGCCACTTCCTTTCATAGATCACAGGATATTGTGCTACCAACCTTTTATAATTTTCCTGAAAATGAGTAATAGTGGGATTTTAATTTTTTGGATGTCAGGATTCTTTTTGCATACCTAGAGGTTACCAGGACCTTTAGTAAATAATGAGGCCTTTATTTTGTTATTTTTCCTGGGACACACAAGGGTAATGGAGCCTCTAAGGCCACCATAGCCAGGTGGATAAAGCAGACAATTGCCGAAGCCTATAGAGTTGGGAATGTTTCTCAGCCATTTGTCTATATGCATTCAACAAGAGCCTTGTCCACGTCCTGGGCTGAAAGGGCTGGAGCTTCACTGGAACAAATATGTAAGGTGGCCACCTGGTCTAATTTTTTGACCTTTTTTGTTAAACATTATAGCCTGGACCTCCTCTTTTCCCAGGAGCAGGCGTTTGGTCGAAAGGGTCTCCAGATAGTGGTCCCTCTCTAGATTGGTAAGTTCTGGCTCGTCTCATGGGCTGTCCTGGAAGACGACTTGAGAAATGCTGAACGAGGCTTACCGGTAACTCCCTTTCTGAGAGTCTTCCAGGACAGCCGGCTTTCCACCCAGTGATGTCTTGTATTATGCATTATGCATATGTTTTGCAGGGATGTCCTACGGTTCTCGAGAAATACTGAAGGGGGGAGGACTAGAGGACCACCTTTTATCTGGTGGGGCTAAATGTGTTTCTTGTCCTGATAGGAGGAGCCCTAGGTCTCATGAGCTGTCCTGGAAGACTCGCAGGAAAGGAGTTACCAGTAAGTCTAACTCAGCTTTTCATTTGCCAAGTGGAGTTACCAGTAAGTCTAACTCAGCTTTTTATTTGCCAAGTGGAGTTACCAGTAAGTCTAACTCAGCTTTTCATTTGCCAAGTGGAGTTAACAGTAAGTCTAACTCAGCTTTTCATTTGCCAAGTGCACCATTATGTCATGTGGGCTGTTGCCTGTTAATTCAGTCCTTGCTTAAGATAGATTCATAAGAGATTTTGTACTGTTAGACCTCAAGCAGTTGTCCTGTCTACTTGATGAGACTTCATGTTTAGAGTTTGTTTTAATACGGTTTTATTCCTTTGAAACTGGAATAATATAGAAATCGGGAGCCAGTCTATATCTGCAAAAAGAGCCCCACCTTCACTCCTTCTGTGACTGCTGTGAGATTTTCTGTGTATGACTATGAATAGTTCACTAAAGGACTAGTGACACCACAGGCATCCTCATTGGTTCTTCATAAAAGATGGGATTAAATGTGGAGACTGCACTTGAAAAATATCATGCTCCGGCACACAAATAGGCTTCAGATGTCATAATGGGACTGGCAAATTTGGCAATGTTGTCCCTGCATGGTCATGACAGCACTACAGTCCCAGTTGGGGATCCATCTGAGATCAGTGCAGTGATGATGTGCTGAGCTTGGCGAGTCAGACTGTAATTCCCCCCCCCCAATGGTGTGTACCAGACACATGGGGGACGATGCAATTTAGTGCAGTCCAACCACATCTGGTGTGAACCAGCCCTTTGAATCCTGACAAATATTTGGGCAACACACTACTTAATAACATTATTTGAGAGATCCCTGCAGAGTGCTCAGAACAGCACTGGAATTCTGGCAGGATGAACAGGTATTTTTTTGTACTTCTAAAACAAATGAGACCGTTTTTTTGATTATCTTTTGGTTTATTGAAGAGACCAAAAGGGAGAAAATAAGACGTTCATTTGCTTCACCTGTGCTGGACTCTTTCAGTTCACTTTGTGTCCACCTAGAAACTTTAACATTTTCTCTTGAACTCTTTTATCTGTGACCGTACCAGTTCAATATATGGTGATAGTTGTGCTGGAAACCACTCAATGTTTTCTTTCCTGGTTAAGAAAAGTGTCTTTCAATTAACTTGAATTCTTTGACTTTTCCGTACTCATGTGCCAAGAGTATGGGGGATGAGTTCCTTCCGCTGTTTTTTGCCCATTTCTACAGTCATTAACGTATGTGTTCTTTTTATCTCTCTTTAGTGAAGAAGAGGAGGAACTGGCATAGACATGACTATACAGAGCCTGATGATGGGACGAAGCCAGTTCAAGCCGGAACAAGAACCTTTGTACAGCAGCTGCGAGCGCGGTCCTTTCCAAGGTTTGTGTCTTTCTCATATTGACTGTATATCTCATATTGACTGTATATGCTATCAGATCCTTCCCACTGGCACCAGAAATCTGAGTATTTGGTCATTGGGAACCACAAGAGTTCTTGCAGGAAAAAATTTGGTATGTCAGCATACCAATTTTTTTTTTTTTTTTTTTGTAGCGCCGACGAGATTATATTGAGGATGAATGGTAGCCAACTGACACAGAGGTACCTGGAGAAACATGGATTCAACCTTCCAATTATGGTGCCGCAGTTAGATGATCTGGGCCTCAGACTGCCGCCTCCAACTTTTTCTGTAATGGACGTAGAACGCTATGTCGGTAAGATGATGCTTCTATTATTTTAGTAGAGCTTGGTATTGTTTCCCATGCTTTTGTTTAGTCTTGCTCTGCTGCTCGTGATCCATGCAACTTTTGAGGATAGCGGTGGCCTTCAGGCCCAACTCCAGGATAAACCAAGAGCTTCAATCCTGTGGTCTTGTGATGCATAGGGTCTTTTTTGCCCTACAGTGGTTGTCTTTCGTTCCCTAATGCCTCGTACACACGCAACGAATATCGGCCGACCGATCGGCCATCTTTTGTCCAGAGTGGTAAATTTTGTTGGTTGGAATGTGCCTAGACTTCACACTAATTCTCTCGGCCAACAAAAATCAACTTCAGAAGTGATGTCATGTGCTGGTTTACTTTCCGTGTGTTTTTTCTTCTCTGAGCATGCCCAGTCTTGCTCATCAGATTTTTGTCTGCCGAAATCTGTACTGACTGACGGAAAATCGAAAAATTTTATAGCCTGCACACCAGATTTTTTTCAGCCGAAAAGTCGGAGTCGGTTGTCGAAAGCATCATACTAACAAGCCGAAAATCGGCCGATCGGACGTTTGCCGAAAATTCCCAGCCAATAATCGATGCGTGTGTACGAGGCATAAAGGTTTGAGTAAGGAAATGTCTCAGTTGCATGGCTTGACAACAAGGCAAGAGGGGGTTCAGACATGTTGAATTTCCAATATTGATTTAAGTCTGGTCGGTGTTTGAAAATGTTTAAACTAAAAATTGCCTGAGTCTTTCAGGGGATTATAAGTTTTATCCATTAGGCTAGGGTAAATTTTGGGTGACCCAACAACTGGGATAGGAGTTCTGAAGAATACGTTTCCAGAGCAGGAGTAACCCCGATCAATGGGTGAAGTCTGACCTGTGGAGGTAGATCATCTAGAAGCCATGGGAGGCAGTAAAGAGGGCAGGTGACATGGCTTTATCCTTGTAATGTTTGCACCAGTCAACGGCCCATGTCATATGTACAGCTCTATGATATTTAACAGATTCGGCAGTCTGAAAGGTTGTGACAGAAGAGATGAATACATGGTTTTTACAATTGTCTACATTCCACCTGCACTTGTTTTGAGGAAAGAAGTTGGTATGTGAATGGGAAGGGTTTGCAAAAGGTATAAGAGTCTCAGGAAAACCTCTCCATCTGGCGTTATTGCAGTAGAATCCCCTTTAATTTCCATAGAGGTAAAAAAAAGTAAAGGTAAATCTCCCAGTGGTCCACTATTTTCACAGAACAGATATTATTACTGCAACATTCTTTAGCGGTTTCCTGATTTTGTTACGGCTTGTCAGGATAACTTCCATGGAGTTTAACTTGTGTTGAGATAGGCCAATATGAACCAAATGCTCCCCTTTTTCTGTCTGGGCATTCAAAATCTTCAGCAAAGTGTCGAAAAGACAGATGTGAAGAGCGTAGGAGACATGATTACACTGCAATGCCTGAACCGTATATTTTGCGGAAGCCTGTCCCTGTGCGCCTGTTTAATGGCATGACGGCATCTCTTTAGGATTAATCTGCAGTATGTTCTTCGCTCATTCAGTGTTTTTGCCATGTTCCAGGACGCACAGAATTTTTAATCTGCTTTTGGCTGTTTTCCCATATTAATTTGGCTCACTTATTACGTCTGGAATGGGATCCCGACTCATACTTGTTTATCTGGACTTTATCGATGCAATTATTTTCAGCTTCAGCACGGGCACGGCTGTCATAAAAGCAGCAGATGGCTCAATGCCCATGGGTGAAGTGACACGCATTTTAATGTGTTCAGATTGGGATGTGTGCAGATAGGTAAAAAGCTGCATGGCAGGAGTGTGCAGGAGGAATGGCGCCCCTGGAGAGCTTGGAGATTATGTTGGTGTCGTTGAAACGATGCTTTGCTCTTTCCGTATCAAATATCTTCATTTTATTTGGTATTCCCATGTTTTCAACCGTCTTACACCTGCTCTAAAGACAAAATTTTGTTGTGCTTGAGGGGAAACTGTGTGTGTGTGTGTGTGTGTGTGTGTGTGTGTGTGTGTGTGTGTAAATATACACACACTCTCACACTCCTCACATTTTTGTAAATATTCGATTAAATCTTTTCATGTGACAACACTGAAGAAATGACACTTTAAAGTAGTGAGTGTACAGCTTGTATAACAGTGTAAATTCTAAACCGCTGGCAACAAAAGTGAGTAAACCCCTAAGTGAAAATGTCCAAATTGGGCTCATTTAGCCATTTTCCCTCCCCGGTATCATTTGACTCGTTAGTGTTACAAGGTCTCAGGTGTGAATGGGAGCAGGTGTGTTAAATTTGGTGCCATCGCTCTCACTCTCTCATACTGGTCACTGGAAGTTCAACATGGCACCTCATGGCAAAGAACTCTGAGGATTCGGGAAAAAAAGAATTGTTGCTGTTCACAAAGATGGCCTAGGCTATAAGAAGATTGCCAAGACCCTGAAACTGAGCTGCAGCACGGTGGCCAAGACCATACAGCGGTTTAAGAGGACAGGTTCCACTCGGAACAGGCCTCACCATGGTCGACCAAAGAAGTTTAGTGCACGTGCTCAGCGTCATATCCAGAGGTTGTCTTTGGGAAATAGAAATATGAGTGCTTCAAGCATTGCTGCAGATGTTGAAGGGGTGGTGGGGTCAGCCTGTCAGTGCTCAGACCATATGCTGCACACTGCATCAAATAGGTCTGCATGACTGTCATCTCAGATGGAAGCCTTCTGAAGATGATGCACAAGTGAGCCTGCAGTTTGCTGAAGACAAGCAAACTTAATGATATGGATTACTGGAACCACGTCCTGTGGTCTGATTAGACCAAAATAAACGTATTTGGTTCAGATGGTGTCAAGCATGTGTGGCAGCAACCAGGAGAGGAGTACAAAGACAAGTGTGTCTTGTCTACAGTCAAGCAAGGTGGTGGGAGTGTCATTGTCTGGGGCTGCATGAGTGCTGCCGCCACTGGGGAGCTATAGTTCATTGAGGGAACCATGAATGCCAACATGTACTGTGACATACTGAAGCAGAGCATGATCCCCTCCCTTCAGGGACTGGGCCACAGGGCAGTATTCCAACATAAGGACCCCAAAGACACCTCCAGGACGACCACTGCCTTCCTAAAGAAACTGAGGGTAAAGGTGATGGACTGGCCAAGCATGGCTCCAGACCTAAACCCTATTAAGCATCTGCGGGGCATTATCAAATGGAAGGTGGAGGAGCGCAAGGTCTCTAACATCCACCAGTTCCGTGATGTCGTCATGGAGGAGTGGAAGAGGACTCCATTGGCAACCTGTGAAGCTCTGGTGAACTCTATGCGCAAGAGGGTTAAGGCAGTGCTGGAAAATAATGGTGGCCACAAAATATTGACACTTTTGGCCCAATTTAGACTTCTTCTTTTTTTTTTTTTTTTTTTACTAAGGGGTGTACTGACTTTTGTTGCCAGCGGTTTAGACCTTAATGGCTGTGTGTTGTTATTTTGAGGGGATAGCAAATTTACACTGTTAATAGATAAACATTATCATAGATATAACACCTTTTTCTTTGTATAGGCTGTAAATGTATATGTACATGAGGACAGCCATATTACCTCATTATGTATGCAGTCTGCCCTTCTTGCTTAGTAATGTTGCCCAGTAACTGTGCTCTCTCTCACAAAGTTAGTGCAAAGTTAACCATACAAGGCTAGATTTCACTCATTCAGCATGCTAAAGAGTATGGATAGAGGCACCTCCACTGCTGGCTTTCTATATTAAGACAGCTGTGTGACACTCACAGCTGCCTGAATACCTAAACAGGGACTTCATCTGATAGAATGCAGCCACTGCTCGACTGAAAAAACTATGGCTACAGGCTGTAAAAAAAAAAAAAGAAAAATGCCCGTATGCACGAGACCTAAAATGTACTTGTTTTTCCAGACTATGGGCATTAAAGATTTTTATGTTTTTCAAGCAGTAAATTCACTTTAAAACAAACTGCACTTGGCCTCCCCAGCTGTTTATACTGTGACTTAATAATTCTCAAACCTCCTCGAAGTTCACACTGAAGTGGGGTTTAAGACATGCCAGACTGCCATGCTTTGGTCCGTTTTTTGCAGGCTGCTGACTTTTTAAATGAGGCTTTTTAAATGATAAATACTTTTGAAACTGTTGAAAACATTGGCATTAAATTTACTCAGCTCTTTGTTACATGGGATTTATCATGTTTCGCAGAGATTACACCAGTGGGAATGTATGGATACTTCTCTGTGTGCACAATGTGAGACAGATACAGGCACCCTTATACATATGGGGGATGCTCAAAGTTATTCCAGTATTGGAATGTTCTTAAAAGTGATTGTAAAGTCTCATTTTTTTTTTTTCTATTAAAATAACAAACCCATCATACTTTTGCACAGGGCTGCCTGGATCCTCCTCGGGTCCCTGGCTGGATATCCTGGCCCCTCCCTCATGTTATGTTGAGTGCCCCCACAGCGAGCAACTTGCTATGGGGACAGCCGAGCTGCAGCGCCGTCTATCCATTCAGACACAGAGCTGCCGTTTGACCCTGCCCCCTCCCTTTCCTGATTGGCTGAGTTTGACAGCAGTGGGAGCCAATGGCCCTGCTGTTGTCTCAGCCAATCAGGAAAGAGGCACTTCTGGACGGCTGAGGCACTTGTGGACATCGCTGGATAGAGAGGAGGCTACAGAAGGCTTTTTCTTTTAATGCATAGAATGCATTAAGATAAATAACCTGACTTGACAACCCATTTAATACTATGAAAGCGGTAGTAAACTTTTTATTTAGACTTGTACCTAAATGTAAGCTTACCTGTAGGTACATTGAGTATCTCCTTAATTTGCACTGTTTTTTAGGAGATATTCACATTGCAATCAGCCGGTTATTTCACTGGTGCACGCGCTCTGAAGGGACGGTATACCCATGCTATTCCTTTAGAGCTCCGTGCCACGGTTTGTGACTCCGGCACTCATGCATGGGAGTGACGTTATCACGGCTCAGCCAATCCCATGACCAGAGCAAATGAACCCGGTAGGAAGATTGCTTGAAGATGGAAGCCCTGTCAGCAGTGACAGCGTGCTGCTGGAGGGCTTCGTTCTAAGCAGTGTTAATTTTGGCAGCAAATTTCAATTTAGTTTTAGTCTTAGTCTTAGGACTAAAATGGCATTTTAGTTTTAGTCCTATTTTAGTCTTCTGCAAGTGTTTTAGTTTTAGTCGTATTTAGTCGACTAAAACTCCAGTATATTTTAGTCGACTAAAACGCCCTACATTTTAGTCGACTAAAACTCATTTTAGTCATCTATAATCAAATGGGTGTAGTTCAATTGTAATTTGTAATGTATTATTTAAGCATTTCTCTTCAATTTCCAAACTCATTATATACTACTACTGGTCCTGGAGTGAAAAATCTAATATGTTATTATTTATGCTTTGAGCACGCACTAGTGTTAATTTTTGGCAGCAAATTTCGATTTAGTTTTAGTTATAGTCTTTTGACAAAAATGCTATTTTAGTTTTAGTCGTATTTTAGTCTTAAGACTAAAATGCCATTTTAGTTTTAGTCGTATTTTAGTCATCTGAATTGTGTTAGTCGACGAAAACGTTTTAGTCGACGAAATTAACACTGGTTCTAAGGTGAGTATTTCATAATGTGCTAGTATGAGATGCAAACTAGCACATTATGCTTTTGTCTTGCATGGTTTGAAAAAAAAATTCTGTTTAGTACCAATTTAACACGATTTCCTTTCTCCTCAGATATATACACTATATCTTTCAACTCTTTTTTTATTGGTTGCTGCACAGAAACTTCTAGCCCAAAACCTACTTTTGATTCAATCATAATGCTTATCTCGATAGAAAAACTTGTACATCATTAAGGGTGCCAAAATATTGGGGCAGAAACTGCAAAATACTCAATGTTTTGTGCCTATACAAAGGTTTTGCGCCTATACAAATTTGCACAAACTCTTTGCTTGATGTAACAGGCAGAATTTCATACATCCTGGATATATTTTAGTTAGTAGTCTTAACAATAAAACACCACAGGTGGAATTGAAGGATTGACATATTTTACTACTGCCAAATGTTGGCCTAGTTGTCTACCATTGCATCACCAAGGACAGGGTACAGAGGCACATTGTTACCTGTGTTCTAGCAGAAAAAGCTTCTGTTATTTGTATGTGTCTGATGTACTTTTTGTTGAGCTCTAGACCTCGACGAGATGCCTGTAATGATGATGTGTGTGCTATATGAAGGGATGCAAACTGCTTTATACTGCTATACCTGCTGCTTTGAAGGTGGGGGTAGGGTGGGCTGCATTAGGTATTGATTCAATGTACCCTTTTGTTTTTCTATAAAAAAAAAAAAAACTTTAAAGATCGATAAATGCACATTTCTCTTTTCCTCTACAGGTGGAGAAAAGATTATTGATGTCATCGATGTGGCCAGACAAGCGGATAGTAAGATGAAGCTGAAAAACTTTGTGAAGTATTTTATGAACCCTGATCGACCCAAAGTATTAAACGTCATCAGCCTGGAGTTCTCTGACACCAAGTAAGTTAGTAGGGTCGCTGGGCCTCAGTGTGAACAAAAAAGAAGCTGCTTTTACTGGCCAATCGCCTAGAGCAAAGTCCATATTTGCTGTGGTGTGAAAAGATGTTGACCCACATGTTCATAGCCAACAGTAAAGTGTCTGTTGCCTGTTGTAACCTATGTTTGCTTTGATTTTGTTTTTTACCCAATAAAAGCAACTAGTGGATACTAATGTCTTCCCGTGCACAAAACAAATACCGTTCGGTATTTTTTTCAACTCAAACTTTTACTGTTGTCTTTATGAATGTTTTGTTTGAATTATTATTTTATTTTGACCACTTGACGACTGGTGACGTACCGATACTTTGCTTGACTTCAAGTGGTTATACTGGGATGACACCTGCAGCTTGCAGAGGATGTCCCCCCCTCCCTCCCCGCCGCTTTCCTCAGATCTCCCACTCCACTGGAAGTCCCGATCGACCAGCTGGCGCTTCCACTGGCTTTCCATAGAGGCAAACAGACCAGATGGGTTTGGTTTGCCACTATGGTATAGGAACCTGTTAGCGATGAGCATACATCACTTGCGGTTTCCCCAGATGTAAACGGCGCAATTTTTTTTTAAATGATAAAGCATTTGATCACACCAATCTTGGTGTGATCAAATGCTTTTTTAAGGGCATTTGATTTAAGGTTATATCTCTCAAAGAGTACCTTTCACTGCCTTTTGCTATCACAAGGAATATTTATGATTCCTGTGATTAAAAAAAAAAAATTGAAGCACCTCCATGCTCGTGTGGAAACGGCAAACGCAAGTGTCAGTCCAAAAGAAACAAAAACAGCGATCATCCCACATATGTGCGGTATCACCACAAACGTCAGATCATGGGCAGTAATTCTAGCACCAGACTTCCTGTTTAAATCTAAAGTGGTAACCTGTAAAGTCTTTTAAAGCGTTGCCTATGAATAATAAAATGTATGTAATTTTTCGACATTGCATGGACCTGTGCAATTTTAAAGCATGATAGGTTTGGTATTTATCTATTGATATCTACTCGGCGTAACCTCTTATACATTTTACCATGCAATTGGGTATTGTGTTTTTGTTTATTAAAATTCAGAAACGGATATTTGAAAAACCGCTGCACAAATACCGTAACATGAAAAAAATCGCAACACTGATCAATTTATTCTCTAGGGCCTCTGCTTTAAAAAATAAATATATATATATATATATATATATATATATATATATATATATATATATATATATATATATATATATATATATATATATATATATATTTTTTTTTTTTTTTTTTTGGGGGGGGGGGGGGTTCTAAGCAACTTTCTAGCAAGAAATACAAACTTTTTTTGTCATCCAAACTCTTCCTTGTGGTTACTCAGCAGAATTTGTTTTCCGTTGTGTTTTCAGGATGGCAGAACTAGTAAAAGTGCCGGACATCAGTAAAAAGCTTTCTTGGGTGGAGAACTACTGGCCCGATGATTCTGTCTTCACCAAGCCGTTCGTTCAAAAGTATTGTCTGATGGGGGTAGAGGACAGCTACACTGACTTCCACATAGACTTCGGAGGCACTTCTGTCTGGTATCACGTTTTGTGGGTAAGCATCTGACTAAGAAAAAAATTAAAGTATTTAGATGTGGGTGACAAACTCCAACCCACTTCACTAGTAAGTCAAAACTCATGGCCGTCTTCAACCTGAATCCAAACATCTGTTCGCAAGCATCACCCCTTTGTAGTCTTGGATATTGGTGGTTGTTGGCTCCCAGGGTATGCCGGAAAAAAGAGGTTTGCAGTGCCTGCTACTGTGCAAGCTTGTCAGTATATGATGACTGTTTACTACTAATTGGTATGCTTTAATGACCTGATATGCTTTGTTTTGGATACAGTTGGGAAGGGTTAAAACCTCCACCAGTTATTTTTTGACGTCTTGTTTTGTGGTGAGATTTCCCAATGTCTGTATAGAAAATGAAAGGAAATCTCTACAAAATGAGAAGTTTTCCTTTTTAAATAGTTGTCACAGGATCAGGTGTCCCATTGAAAGGTTTACTCCTACCTCTTGTTCTAGTGCATTCCCATAATTTTCCGTCTTTTGACATTTGGTCTCCAGGACACAAATCTTCAACAGTGGGGACACAAATAAAAAAGAACTTCACAGGGGTTCTAATCTGTCTCTACTCTATCCAAAACTAGAAAAAAATAGGTTTTCCTACACATACTTTAAAGATAAACTCTTGGAAAAACATTCCATTATCTAAACAAGAGGCATGTGTATTCTCACTTAAATCTTCATGTATTTGATCTGTGTAGTAATTCATTGTTAGGCTTTCCTTCTGTGCAAGAGCATCCTGTAGCAATGACCAGTCATCTCTGTTCTCTCTCCTGGTGCAGGGTTACTGGTCTCCTCTACGCCCCCTCTTGTAGTTTTCCGGAGCCAGCCTGTAGTGGATGGAGTGTGCTGGGTCCCTCCCACAGCTCTGCTCTCTGCACAGGCCATGTAAAATATAGTGATATCACTGCTTCTTTCACAAGGGAATATCGTGATTGCTCCCAGAGTCCAGGTTTAGGAAATATTTCATCCATCCAATAGTGTGATGCAGGGTACATTTTTATTATGGTAGTCAGGCCAGCAAGGTGCTCACCCTCTCCTCCCTTGCTCCCAGACGACACTTGGATATACGATTTGGAATCTGTATACAGTATGTGTTGGGACTAATTTTAATGTTTTGACTTGACTGGAGGACACAATCTTCTCAAATAGATATATTTGTAACCCCACTCCCACCCCCCCCCCTCTTCTACAATACTCAGAATGGAAGCCCCCCCCAGTCTTCAATTACAGTAGTGAGAGTTTTAAAAGAAAAACTTAAGAGTCCATACGCATAATATAGGTATAGTTTGCAAAGACAAAAGGTTCTATGCAGTAAAGTAAAAATTGTCCTGCATGCAGCTTCCTCCGTAGCCCCCCAAATACATACCTGAACCCAAGATCGATCTGCAAGAGAGCCAAGGCTGTCTGGGCTCTCTTGCTCCTCATTGGCTTCTGCTGCTGTCATTCACAGCCAGTGTGGAGGGAGCGGAGTAGGGCTTGGGAGCAATCGCACACATGTGCCCCCATAGCAAACCGCTTTCTGTGAGGGCATTTGACAGGGAGGAGCCAGGAGCACCGAGTGGGACCCGAGAAGACGAGGATCGGGGCTGCTCTGTGGAAAACCATTGCACAGAGCAGGCAAATATAACATGTTTGTTTTTAAAAAAAAAAAAGAGAGCATTTAGTACTACTATAGGGCTCCGTTCACATATGCTGCAGCTGCGGTTAACAGCATGGGTTCCGGTGTGTACCTGTTCATCGATTGAGGTGTGAATCAGGCCCGAATTTCTCCCTGAATTCGCACTTGAATCAATACCAAAGACATACAGGACCCTTTTAAAATGCGGACCGCAAGCACCCCAGAGCTGTGTGAACTGGCTCCATTGAGAGCCGGGCACACTCTCCTGTCATGCAAATTGTATGCAGGGAAACCCGTCCAATGTGCATATGTGTAAACCCGGCCTTAGACTTTGATGCTCCAACGGTGAAAAATCCCTGCCATAATTCCGGACTCTTTGTGTGTTTCCATCTCCCCCTGTTCCACTCCATAATAAAATTACTAAGGAGTTCAGATGGGATGGGGGAAACCCACATTATGCGTGCGACGTATGTGCTGAGATCTTAACAATAGAATGTGTATGTATACCTGACATAATGGAATATCCAGGCAAATAAAACTTATTGACCAGTTATTGATTTGATCTTTAGGGGGAAAAGATTTTCTACTTGATAAAGCCCACCGATGAGAACTTGGCAAAGTATGAAGCATGGAGCTCGTCTGTTACCCAAAGCGAGGAGTTTTTTGGGGATAAGGTGGACAAGTGTTACAAGTGTGTAGTAAAGCAGGGTCACACACTCTTTGTTCCAACAGGTAAGTACTGTTTCCAGCATAAAATGGCCTCCTCTGTGTTTGGTACAAGCATGGTTATATCCCAGCTAGTGGTCATACAAGCTAGGGGCCAGTTGGTTGGCTTGAGGTATGAAAACCAGAATGATGGGTTGGATGTTATGAAGAACAGTCTGATTTTTCTTTGTTTTTCCAAACTAAGACCTGTGTTCGGATTTCGGTTAGATTGTTGGGGTATAATATGAAAATGCCTTTTGTGGATTTGATCCTGTCTTCTCTGATCCTCCACCTTCATCCACAGTCCCCAGCCCATCTCCTGATAAGCAGAGTTATATAAAGTACTCGAAACCCATACTTGAGTAAAAGTACAAGTGCTCAATCAAAAAGTGACTTGAGTAGAAGTGGAAGTGCTCGATCAAAAAGTGACTTGAGTAGAAGTACTAAAGTATTCAACATTTTTTGTACTTGAGTATTGCAAGTAGTTTTTTAAAAAATTTTGCTACTCAAGTACTGAAAGTAAAAGTACAAGTACTGTGTTATGTAGTTATTAAAGAAATAAGTCAAAAGTTTGAACATCATATTGTTTTTTATTATTTAAAATGCAGCTTTTATTTATACATACAGTAGCTTTTATTTTCATATGCACTAATGCACATGTTTTGAGCTTCATGAAACCTGCCATCTACTGTTCTGGCAGTGGTAATTTTTATAATTGTAATGAGTATCTATGCAGCACAAAAAAAAAATATCGGAGTAGAAGTATTGAAATCATTGAAAAAATGTAGTGAAGTAAAAGTGTAAGTAGGAGAAAAAAATTCTACTCTAGGAAAGTACAGATACCGCCTTTCGGTACTTAAGTACAGTAGTGAAGTAGTTCTACTTAGTTACTATACATCTCTGCTGATAAGACAGAGCCTTGGAGGCACTCTGCACATGCTCAGTTTGGTGTGAATTGCTAGAGTATTTATTTTTTTCTTGAAAGGGTACATGTGATTGGAACAGAGCCAATCAGCACTGCCCAGACAAAGGGTCAGGGGTCATGCAGCCTCATAAGACAGGGGAGAATGAAAACTCCTCCTACAAGCTTTAACTAGTGCTCTGCTGGACACTGATAGAATTCGCAAGACTACCATATTCATCTGATGAGAGAGTAGGTATACCTTGCTAGTTACCGATGTGGACCCCATTTTTCCTTCAGAACTACCATAATTCTTTGCGGCATAGATACAACAAGGTGTTGGAAACATTCCTCAGAGATTTTGGTTAATATTGACATGATGGCATCACACAGTTGTTGCAGATTTGTCGGCTGCACATCTATGATGCAAATCTCGTGTTCCACCACATCCTAAAGGTGCTCTATTGGATTGAGATCTGGTGATTGTGGAGGCAATTGGAGTACAGTGACCTCATTGTCATGTTCAAGAAACCAGTGGTGAGATGATTTGAGCTTTGTGACATGGTGTGTTATCCTGCTGGAAGGAGCCATCTGAAGATGGGAACACTGTAGTCATAAAGGGATGGACATGGTCAGCAACAATACTCAGACCGTGGTGTTTTTACAAGGCTCAATTGCTAATAAGGGGTCCAAAGTGTGCCAAGTAAATAGCCCCCACATCATTACACCACCAGCCTGAACAGTTGATACAAGGCAGGATGGATCCATGCTTTTATGTTATTTACTTCAATTTCTGTCCCTACCATTTGAATGTCGCAGCTGAAATCTATACCAGGCAAGGGTTTTCCAATTCTCTATTGTTCAATGTTGGTGAGCCAGGTCAAATCTGTTGTTAGCTGACAGGCATGGCACCTGGTATGGTCGTCTGCTGCTGTAGCCTATCTGCTTCAACATTTGAAGTGTTGTGCGTACAGAGATGGTATTCTGCACCCATTGGTTGTAACAAGTGTTTTTTTGAGTTACTGTTGTCTATCATCTCGAACCAGTCTGCCCATTCTCCTCTGACCTCAACAAGGCATTTATGTCCATACAACTGGATATTTTCTCTTTTTCGGGCCAATCTCTGCAAAACCTGGAGATGGTTGTGTTGACTTCCGCTCCTCAGGAGTAGCTAGGCATAAAGACTTAAAGCCCGTACACACGTACCGATTGTTGGCCGTGAATTTTCGGCTGCCGCCCGATCGGCCGATTATCAGCTTATTAGTATGATGCTTCCGACAACCGACTGCGACTTTTCGGCTGAACAAAATCTGGTGTGCATGCTATAAAATTTTTGTTGGCCGTCAGCAGAACGGCCGATTGTTCCTCAGTCAGTACAGATTTCGGCCGACAAAAGCCAGATGAGCAAGACTGGGCATGCTCAGTGAAGAAAAAACACACGAAAAGTAGACCAGAACATGACATCACTTCTGCAGTTGGTTGTTGTTGGCCGACAAAATTCGTGTGCAGTCTAGAGCACATTTCAACCAACAAAAGACGGCCGATCGGTCGGCCAACAATCGGTGCGTGTGTATGGGGCTTTAGTCAAAAGAACAAAGGTATTTGCATATACACACCATTCCTTTTTTTTAAATGGAAGAAAAATAGGGTTCTGTTCCGTTCCAAAAAACGGAACAGAACTGAAAGGACGCAAATCGGATGTCAGCGGATAGTCATCCGCTGACATCCGCAATCCCATTGACATGCATTATGTCCGTATATCACCCACAAACGGATGGGGTGATATACGGACATACGGAGCGGCCGTGTGAAAGAGGCCTAATGCCATCCTTGCCCGGCCGGTCAGTTTAGTTGGTTGGCCATTTCTTGGTAAGTTGGCAATTGTGCCATACTTCCATTTTCAAATGATGGTTTGAACAGTGCTCCATGAGATGTTTTTATTTTGACATTTTTTGATAACCTAAACCTGCTTTAAACTTCCCCACAACTTTTATTCCTGACCTATCTGGCTGTTACTTGGCCTTCATGAAGCTGTTTATTCACGAAGGGTCCTTTCACACCTGTCAGTTCTGACGGAGCTGTCAGATCCCCGCTGTCCTCTATGGGGAAATCGGATGAGAACGGACCGCCTGTCTGTTGTCAACCGATCCGCCAGACGGAAGGAAAATAGGGTTTCCATCCGTCTGGATTTGATGGGACAGGATTGGATCGGATGGCAGCGGGTGTTAGTGGCGATGTCTCCGATGACATACGCTGCCCCATAGGGATGCATAGGGCATCCGATCAGGTCCGCCTGAAAAACTGACAGGTGCATCTGATTCGACCGTATGTGTGAAAAGTCAGTTTTTCTCAGCGGGGGATCGAGCCGCCGATCCCCCGCTGAGCAGGAGTGACAGCTGTGTCTCCGCGCTGTGTGCGGAGACACAGCTGACAGTTCCCCATGCATCTCTATGGGGGAAATCGGATGTCAACGGACCGTCAGTCCGTTCTCACCCGATCCCATCCGATCCGCTGGACAGATGGGAAAATAGGGTTTCCATCCGTCCAGATTTGACGGATCGGGTCGGATGTCAGCGGACATGTCTCCTCTGACATCCGATGCCCCATAGGAATGCATGGGTGGACCGTTCAGATCCGCCAAAAAAACGGACAGGCGGATCTGAACGGTCCGCCTGTGTGAAAGGGGCCTAAGGTTCTCGAACAAACCGGAGGGCTTGATAGAACAGCTGTATTTATACTGAGATTAAATTACACACAGGTGGACTCTATTTACTATTTAGGTGACTTCTTCTGAACCCAATTGGTTTCACTAGATTTTACTTAAGGGTATCAGAGTAAAGAGGGCTAAATACAAATGCACGCCACACTTTACAGATATTTATTTGTAAAAGATTTTAAAAACCATTTATAATTTTTACTTCCACTTCACAATTATGTGCCACTTTGTGTTGGTCTATCACAAAAAATTCCGAATTAAATACATTTACGTTAATGGTTGTAGCATGACAAAATGTGGAAAATTTCAGGGGGTATGAATACTTTTCAAGGCACTGTATGTTAACAGTAGTAGAAAGATGAAGTCCTTTTTTTGTTTTTTTCCAGAGCTCCATTGGATACCTTTTTTTCACGCCTGCCATTACACAGACCTCATTGTCAGATAAAATCACAAGCTTTTATTTTGTCAGACATTGCCTATTTAAGGTTGGCCATACATTATACAATTAGGTACAATTTTCCTTTAGATATACCAAAACCATACAATATGAGGCAGGCCCTTGCACTTCATAGATGAAGGTAAATCTAAAGGAAATTAAATAAGAAAAATGTATGTTTGGCCAGCTTTAGACTTGGGCCACACGCACAAAAGACATTAAAAAAAAAAAAAAGCGCTGCAAAGCCAGCACCGACGCCAGGAAAAAGCTGCTTTAAGGCTCGGTTCACACTTATGCGATGCGGGAAGGCTGCGAATTTGCAGCCTGTTCCCGCATCGCACACGCACCCCCGGCAGTTCACACTGCCATATGCGATCCACTGGGGGTGTCAATGTAATCTTAACGACACCCCCAGTTTGATCGCATATCGCAGTGCGATCGTGCAGTTCGCACAGGATCGGATCGCACAAGTGTGAACCGCTGTGCGATCCGATCCTGATGCGGCTGCAAAAATGCCTCCTGTGCGTGTTTGCTGCGGGAGCGATGCGAATTTAGCCATACAGTTTGTATGGCTAAACTCGCACCGCACAGCTGATCGCATGTAATGTCGGAGCAGTGCGCTCCGATATTACATGCGAACCCCGCACACGCACAAGTGTGAACCGGGGCTCAAATCGGCTTTCATTGGCGGTAATGCGCATTTAGCAGGGTTTTTTTTTTTAAAGAACACTGCCCTCTTCTATTTTCCACTCCCAAATCACAACTACAGTTTAAAAAATGTTGCTGCAGCTCCATGCTGTATTCAGCATTAACATGCGTTTAGCCGGGTCAGGTGTTTTTACAGCTATAATGCTGGTCGTCTTAAAGAGGAAGTAAACCCTCCTCTGACACTTTTACCTATAGGTAAGCCTATGATAAGGCCTACCTATAGGTAGTGTAAATATCTCCTAAACATGTACCGTTTAGGAGATATTTACCTTACATGCAGACAGTGACGTCACTGCCGCATGTGCTCTGAAGGAACGGCCGCTGGTGCCGTTTCTTCAGAGCCCCGTGCCGTGACCGTCGGCTCCCGCGCGGGAGTGACGTCACCGCGGCATCCGGCCATCTGATGACATGTCGCCCGTCATACAGGTGAGTGAGCGGCACGGCGGGGGCTCGTTCTTAGGTAAGTATTTCATAATGAGCTAGTATGCGATGCATACTAGCTCATTGTGTTTCTCGTTCAGGTTACAGAAAAAAAAAAAACGTTCATGGGTTTACAACCTCTTTAATGCGCTGGACCTGGGGTTTTTTGCAGCTTGAAAACTCCTATGCCGCTTACAGCTCCTATTAGCGTATGTGTGTATGGAGACACAAAATAACATGGAGAGTCATTTCTAAGCGGTAAAAAAAAAAAAAAAAGCCTGCAACTCCTAAAAGCGGCAGGAAAAACTCTGTGCATGAGGCCTTACACTAAAAATTTAGGTCAGTCTGTGTCCATGTTTTATCTAATGCTAGGAATGAAAACTGCTGGTGACTGCAATTCAGAGCTTATGCAGGTCAGGTGATCAAGTTGTAGGGCAATTGACTAGAGCAGAGTATCAAGGGATAGGCATGTTATTGCAGAAAGATCACTTTTTAACCACTTCCTTACCGAGTCATGTAAAATGACGTCGGCAAGGTGGTTGTCTAGATCCGGGCCGCCGTCATATGACGTCGGCCTGTTCTAGCTGCTACTGCGCGCCCCCGGCGGCGCACAGCGGCGCGATCAGGGATGAGGCTCGTCCCTCGGACATAGCCCATCACTGATCAAGGTAAACAGCCAATAGAAATTGGCTGTTTACCACGTGATCGGCTGTGTCAATCACAGCCGATCACATGAGCGGCTCCAGCACGAGCCGCTCGTTCTCTCTGCAATGCGCGCCCCCGGGGGCGCGCAGAGCAGCGATCGGGGACGAGGCTCGTCCCTCGGACAGAGTCGATCCCCGATCTAGGTAAAGAGCCAATGAAATTGGCTCTTTACCACGTGACCGGCTGTGTCCAATCACAGCCGGTCACAAATGTCAACAGAGAACACAGTAACTAGCTGTCACCGTGTTCTCCTCTTCACACACTGATCCTGTGTGAGGAGGAGATTGTGGTAACAGCTAGTTACCAACTACAGTGCACCCTAAACACACTGATTGCCCCCCCCCCCCCCCAATAAAGAGCACCTGTCACTAGCCCATCAAAGTACCCGAGTACCTGTCATCAGGTACTCAGATGACAGGTATTCGGGTACTCTGATGACAGGTACTCGGGTACTCTGATGACGGATACTCTGATGACAGGTACTCGGGTACTCGGGTACTCTGATGACAGGTACTCGGGTACTCTGATGACGGGTACTCGGGTACTCTGATGACAGGTACTCGGGTACTTTGAGTACCTGTCAACGGAGTACCCGTCATCAGAGTACCTGAGTACCTGTCACCTACCCATCAGAGTACCCGAGTACCTTCCACCTGCTCATCAGAGTACCTGACGCCTGAAGTACCCAAGTACTTGCCGCCTGCTCATCAGTACCCATCACTACTCATCAGTACTCATCAGTACCTATCACGTATCAGTACTGATCATCAGTACCCATCAGTACAGTATCACCTATCACCTATCAGTCAGTGAGTACTACTCATCAGTACCTATCACCTGCCTGTCACCTGCCCATCAGAGTACCCGAGTACCTGTCACCTGCCTATCGGAGTACCCGAGTACCTGCCACCTGCTCATCAGTACCAGAGTACCTGTCACCTGCCCAACAAAGTACCCGAGTACCTGTCACCCTTCATACAGCCACCATGTCCAAGTCCAAAAAGGTTTATATACGTCCTCCGTTTAAACCTAAATACCGGTGTTATGGTAGCAGATAGCTGCCATAACCCTGGTATTTTTTTAAACGGTGGACGGTTGGCTTTCCGATAAGGGTGGTCCCAGCGGCGGATTCGCCGTGGGATCACCCTTCCGGGATGGCGGAAGAGGCAACCCCCCCCTCCCGACGCGTTCCGGTCCTTTTCCCCGCTTACCGGACCCGCCGGCAGCGGGGAAAACGATCCGGTCCCGAATCCTCACAGACAGGATGTCGAGTGAGGGCAAGCTTGCCCTCACTTGACTCTATGGTCTTGGAGGACCGGAGCTACGGAAAATGTTGTTGCCTAGCAACCAGTTTAAAGGTCCTTTTTTTTTTTTTTTTTTTCATTTTATATTATAATTATTATTTTTTTTTTTTTTTTCTATCTTTTAGTGTACTTGTGAGATCTGAGGACTTTTTGACCCCAGATCTCACAAAAAAGAGGTCCTGTCGTGCCTATTTCTATTACGAGGAATATTTACATTTCTTTTAATAGAAATAAAAATGATCAATTTTTTTTTTTTTTTTTTAAACGGTGTAAAAATAAAAAATAATAAATAAAATAAATAGTAAAAAAAAAAAAAAAAAAAAAATTAAAGCGCCCTGTCCCCGTTAGCTCGCGCGCAGAAGCGAATGCATACAGAAACCCCGCCCACATATGTAAACGGTGTTCAAACCACACATGTGAGGTATCGCCGCGATCGTTAGAGCAAGGGGAATAATTTGAGCCCTAGACCTCCTCTGTAACTCAAAGATGGCAACCTGTAGAAATTTTTAAATTGTCGCCTATGGGGATTTTTAAGTACCAAAGTTTGTCACCATTCCGTGAGCGCGCGCAATTTTGAAACATGACATGTTGGGTATCTATTTACTCGGCGTAACATTATCTTTCACATTATGGAAAAAAATTGGGCTAACTTTACTGGTTTCTTATTTTTTAATTAAAAAAAGTGAATTTTTTCCAAAAAAACTGCGTTTGGAAGACCGCTACGCAAATACGGTGTGATAAAAAATAGTGCAATAATCTCCATTTTATTCTCTAGGGTCTCTGCTAAAAAAAAAATATATAATGTTTGGGGGTTCTAAGCAGTTTTCTAGCAAAACAACTGATTTTAGCTTGTAAACACCAAACGTCAAAAATAGGCCTAGGCAAGTGGCTAGGATGCATGATGATGCTCCTTGGATGTTCGGCCCCTCTATATGGCTAGGCTGTGAAAAAGTCTCACACATGTGGTATTGCCATACTCAGGAGGAGTGGCAGAATGTATTTTGGGGTGTCATTTTTGCTGTGTACATGCTATGTGTTAGGAATATCCTATAAATTGACAACTTTGTGTAAAAAAAAAAAGTTTTCATTTTTTTCCCACATTTTCCAAAAACCTGTGGAAAAAAATGATATGTTCAAACGACCCATAATGCCTCATAGAATATACGTTGGAGTGTTTGCTTTCCAAAATGGGGTCATTTTGTGGACTTTTCCATTGTATTGGTGCTCTAGGGCCTTGAAAAGTGTGATAGGTAGTAAGAAAGTTTTATGTGTATTTATGCTCCTAGAACGCCTGAATGTGCTTCTTGGACGTGGAGTCTCTTTTTGTGGCCAGGCTGTGTAAAAGTCTCACACATGTGGTATCGCCATACTCGGAAGGAGTAGCAGAATGTATTTTTGGGTGTAATTTTTGCTGTGTACATGCTATGTGTTAGAAATAGCTTATAAATTGACAACTTTGTGGGAAAAAAAAGAAGAAAAATTTTTTTCTTCATTTTCCCAAGAATTGTGGGAAAAAATTACAACTTCAAAAAACTCACCATGCCTCTTACTAAATACCTTGGACTGTCTACTTTACAAAAAGGGGTCATTTGGTCGGTATTTGTACAGTCCTGACATTTCAGGGCCTCAAGAATGGAGATAGGCAGTCAGTACATCTGGTGTGATCAATTTTCAGTAATTGGTACCATAGCTTCTAGACTCAATAACTTTCACACAGACTAAATAATATACACTAATTTGGGTTAATTTTACCAGAGACATGTAGCAGTATACATTTTGGCCCAAATGTATGAAGAAAAATTTATTTTTTGCAAAATTTCATAATTGAAACTAAAAAAAAGTGTTTTTTTTTCAAAATTTTTGCTCTTTTTTTTGCATATATCACGAAAAAAAAAAACCCCAGTTGTGATCAAATACCACCAAAAGAAAGCTCTATTTGTGTGAAAAAAATGATAAAAATTTTGTTTGGTTATAGTGTAGCATGACTGAGCAATTGTCATTCAAAGTGTGAGAGTGCTGAAAGCTGAAAATTGGTCTGGGCAGGAAGGGTGTCTAACTGCTCTGTATGGAAGCGGTTAAAGAACATTCGGGTATTGGAAGCATCATAAATGATCTGACAACTAGTAGGTGAAAGCTAACTTTTTTTTGTTTTATCTTCAGAATAATTGGTTTCTTGGTTGAAGAAATCCACTAGCTCTATAAAGTACAGTTTTTTTAATTGGTGTTTTTTTGATGCAGGTTGGATTCACGCTGTGCTCACGTCTCAGGATTGCATGGCCTTTGGTGGGAACTTTTTGCACAACCTAAACATTGGCATGCAGCTCAGGTGAGATCTCCTTTCCAATTTCTAAACTTAAGGCCAAACCTGTTTGCCAAAATAAACAATTTCTGAAGACCTAATTATTTCCCCTTGACTGTATGTTTCTCAGATTAGGGAAGTTATTGCAGTTTAGTTCTTCTTCCTATCCACAGTTTTCCAGCACAATGCCTCTTGATTGAGATAATTCAATAGATGTCCTATCTTTTTTTTTGAACCACCAGCCAACACCATGTAGCTGGTGGTTCACCACTCCTGCTGACCACTCTGGTCCCCACTTACTATTAGAAACCAACCTGACTGGTTCCCGATCATGTGATCACTAGGTCAGCTGTAACCTAGCAATCCCATGCAGAATTTAGGGTTCATTGGTAAAACGAGCCTTTAGATTGCAGATGCCACTGCATCATGAAGGTGGTTCTCTGTTTGTTTACAATCGCATTTCTCCAATACAATTTATTTTTTTTAAAAATCTGTATCCTTGTTTGCTCATTTGGCAGCCCATATTAAAAAAAATATTTATTATTAAGGTATAGTTAATGTTAAGCTATAAGAATTTTCACTTTTTTTTTTTACATTTATTTCGTAGGACAATTTACATGTAGTACTTTGTCCCATCTCCCTAGGTGCTCTGTAGGTCTACCGGTCATTCTGTACAGGGCTCCTCGTCCCTTGGCTCACAGTTGCCCAACACTGCAGATAGCATGGAGAATGGCTTTTTGCTTTGTAGTGCCCAAGGCAAGCACTGGCAAGAAAATTGCAGAGTGATAGGAATTTGACACTCCTCACCTCTCTCTGTATTCCTATTGCTAGGGCTTAGTGTGGGTAATTGCTGGAAGCCTGAAACGGGTACTGCAAAATGGCCATTGGGGCACCCTGTCTGACATTGCAGCTAGGGTACCTAGGGCAATGGGGCAAAGTACTACATGTATCTTGTCCTATTGGGAACTCAATATTGTAAAAAAAAAAAAAAACAAGTCTACTGATGCTGCTTAATTGGGAATTAGCATCTAGTCCTCAATGACCTCTAGTTGTAAAAGAGCAAACAATACTCTTCCTTTTTGGAACCTTCATTCCATGACTCCAGCATTGCGACTGAACTGTCACTGACCATTTCCGGTCACTTAGTAACAATTGGGGGCCGATAGGAGGGTCTCCTGATTACATGATCACTGTGACAGCCAATCGCAGTTGTCACATGATTGTGAAGCCCAATAATTCTTTAAGTGGCCAGCGATAAATGGTTAGCATGACTTTTTAAAACTTTTTTTAGTTTTTTCTAAAAATATTTATAGATCTGACCATAATGAAATGCATTCAAAACCCTTTCCCTTATTAAAAAATGTAATGTGTGATAAAATTTGCTTCTGGTGGTTCTCCTTTCTCGTTTTTAGTAAAGACCGATTTTCTCTTCAGGTGTTACGAGATGGAAAAAAGACTTAAGACCCCAGATCTCTTCAAGTTCCCGTTTTTCGAGGCGATTTGTTGGTTTGTGGCCAAAAACTTACTTGAAACTTTAAAAGGTAAAAATTCATCTAACTTGAAAAACCGTGGTAGGAATGGACACTGGGTAGAATCTGAATCTCCACTCTTCAGTTGTTTGTTTATAATGCTACAGATTTACCTTTCAGGTATAGCTGTGTATGCTGTTACTTAGTGCCATTTTCTCCCTGTCCTAGCTGAAATGTCAGCCCAGTGTAAGGCTGTAAAGGCCCCAATGGAGGCTGACCTATCCCCTGCAGAGCTTGATGCTGATAAATAAAACTTTATCCAGTCAGTACAAACCAATGGCAACCACCCCAACCTATATCTGAAAAAAAGCAAGTATATCTGTGCTCAATTGTTTTATACACATGAAATGTTAGGAGAAGATTAAAAAACAAAAAAAAAAAAAAAAAAATGCCCCCTTACATCCCCAATGGCTTGTCACTCTGCCTGAAGGAGACACCGCTACCACCTCCGACTCCCTCTGCGGCTTCGGCAATCCGTGCATGACAGCCGGTTCTGCCAGCCAGACGGCCACGCCGGCCACAGAAGCTTTCTCACCTGACACAGCCATCTGCTTACCTAGATGTAAGTTTTTTATTATTGTTTTAAATAAATGACTTCTGCTTCCATTGATGTTTGCGCTGCGCCACCACTTCTGTTTTTCCAACCCTTTAACTGGCCTTTTGCAGCAAGGAGCACATGGAAGGGTGACACAAGTCAAAAAACAAAGAAACATTTTACCAACCAGCCTGCAACAAACCGAATTGTCCTGTTTAACAATTCACGTTAAAACCAGGGGTTTAGTTTACACACATTTGCTAAAATATGCGTAAGCTGTAGGGCTACTTCATGACACCCTAGTGTACTGCAGTCCTAACGCTATAAATTTTGAGTCTCAAGTCGGAACACATATATAATAATGGACAGATTGCAGGCAGGTATGCCTAGAGGGAGCCACCCCTCGTTAAAGGTATGGTAATGCACTGGATCCCCATACATGGATCGAAATTCAGCCAGTTCCTCCTGAACCAGCAAAATTTCGATACATGTATGGCTCAGTGCAATTTCTCTGACTCTATTCGCTGTTAAGGTAGGATGTTGGCCACACAGGGAGTGCATTGCTTTCATTGTGCCAGCCAACTCATACATAGTTTGTAAGTGGGATTAGTAAAACCATTGAGTAATGCTGCAAAGTTGGAGAAAAAAACTGAAATTTAATGAGCCAATATAGTTAACCCCATTTTAATTATTACAAATTATATTGGAATGCCTATTCTCTTTTACATGTGCATCTAAAATACCCTGAATAGATTAGTAATCTCTTTTGAGAAATTAGGCAGTGTCGACGTGGCACACGCTGACAAAATTTTGCTTTCCTTACTGTAGAGCTAAGAGAAGATGGTTTCCATCCTCCAAACTATCTGAAGCAAGGTGTGAAAGCATTAATTACTGCACTGAAAAGCTGGATGAAAAAAGAAGTGAGTTTACTTTGGAATTACAGAGTTCCTACATAAAGAGTCATGACTATGAATAATAAATGTGAAGTTTCTGAACATTTGTTTATGGCGATAAAACCCAATGTACAGTTGTGGCACCATCTATGCAGATTAAACCCATAATCTTGGTTAAAATATTCATTCAGTGCTTGTGCTATCTGAGACGTATTGCAAAAACCTTCCTGAAGGGACAGATGGCTGTGAAAGTGCTAAAATTCCCCAGCACTTAGCCCAGCTAGTTAACATAAATGCCTAATTACACGGTTTTAAAGCCCAATTGTACTGTGTGTCTACACCAGAAAAAACCTTCAAGGTGCATGAAACAAAAATGGTGTAACGTCTATTGCCACTTTCTAAATAAAACATACCAAAGTCTTGGTAGAAAAGCCTTTCCACTGCCAGCAAGCCACAGAGAAGGAACCTTGCTTTCTGTTTGAAAGAAGTGGTCCCTCTGCTGATGTCCAGTCAGGCTCTGCAAAGGTTCCATTGCTTCCACACAGAGAGCAAGGGTCATTCTCTGCTGAATTCTGGCAGGGATATACTTTTCTACTCAAGCTGCAGCTGCTTTGTAAACAAAATCAACTGTAAGACTTTGAACACCTTTATTTTTGGATGCATCTGGAATATATTTGGGTAGTTTTGAGGGGATGTTTAATTGGGCTTCAGCTTCACGTAGGCAAGGTCTGATGGATGTGTTTTTTTGTTTTTAGTCTGTAGCAGAGCACGCTTTCGAAATCCCGGACAACATCCGACCTGGGCATCTGATTAAAGAGCTGTCCAAAGTAATTCGCTCTGTAGAGGTAAGAAAACAGAACAACAGATTTTATTTTTATATATATATATATATATATATATATATATATATTTTTTTATCGCTTAAAACCTGCATGTGTTACAACACTGTAGTATTTTCTCTTCTCTTTCATTCATTGATGGACATAGCTCCTGATCTTCAAGACCATTGGGTTATACTGCCCCTACAGGAGTAGGACACTAGGCAGAAAAAAAATCTGGTTACACCTATGGGCAGTCCCAGGGGGTATACTCCCTCTCTCTGCTATAGTTACTCGGTTTATTTCTGCCTAGTCATGAGTAAGGACCTAGTTCTTTGCTAAGATCTCTAGTCCTGGCAATTTTTTTTCTTTTTAGATCGAACATTTTCTCCTGTGTTTTTTTTTTTCCCTGTGAGATCTACAATCAACTGGCGACGGGCTTGAAAATCTAGATCCAGTGGTCACCCTCGTCTGGTCAGCGCGCAGTCAGTTAGCTCCGTGCTAGGTTGGCCGTGAGATAGCCCCACTGGACAGGGGCTGGCCTGCAAGTTAAACGCCTTGCGAGGTCGCAACCGACCGGGTCTCAGCCCGAGTCGCAGCTTTCCTGCTGCCCGACAGCACTCCCCATTTCGATGGAGAGGAGGTTCTGTCTGGAGCGGTGCCCGCCTGGTTCCTGAAATGGTCCCCTTGGAGGGTTTTGCTGTGAACGTGGGCCCCTCCTTGAGACGGTCAGACCCCCAAGTTCCTCTCCTTCCCGTCAGGCACTCCCCTTCGTCTGGCTCCCCTTCCTACCCCCTCCTCCACTTTTGCCAGGGCTGTATGGGTTGTACCTGGTGGGGGCTCCTGCCAGGGCCCCCTGTTCTGCCTGTGCAGGGCAGGGCCGCCATTTTGCTGTAGCCTGTATGTTTCCATGCATGGCGGCCATGTTTGTGGCCATTTTGCTGTGGTTTGCCATTGAAAATAGTGATGGCCATGACAGTGGAGCCCTGTTGGCGACAATTTCGGCATTCGCCGCACGTAGAGTGAAGATTATCCTGGTGGCTGCAGGTGCCAGGTACTACTGGGTGGGGAGTCTTGTGGGGTTCTCTCCCTCTCTGCTGAGGATCGCTTGGTGCTTTGTTCCTGTTGGTGCTGCCAGCACAGTAGGGGTTGTCCCTTTGCAGTGCTTTACACTTTTTGTGGGGTTCCCCTGGTGACCAACCATCCATCGATGCACCGACGGCGGTACTGCAGTCCTTTGTGTCCCGGTGGCCTTTGGGCGACAGGCTATCAAAAAGCGCCCCTGCCTCATCCGTCTCATTGGATCCTAAATCGGATTCGCGTGCTGCAGACATGGGGCACCCTGCTGGGTCTGTGACCACGGGCCTGGAGTCCTCCGATAGTGAGGATGATTCTTCCACATCTGCAATCGTGCATGAAAGAACGCTGATGGAAGCACTGATTGTATCTGTGCATGAGACCTTGAAGATGGAGGACGCAGCTGCGACGGAGGCGTAGGTTCCCTTTGGCATTCAAGCCATCTAGAGCGGCAGGTGTTTCCTTTCCCTGCCTATATTGACAGAATTGTTGCTAGAGAGTGGGGACGACCAAAGCGTCCCCTTGGGGTCCCTAAGCGATTTACTAGGCGTTACCCCTATGAGGAGTCCCTTATTAGGAATTGGACTGTTCCACTGGTGGTGGACCCTCTGGTTTCCAGGTTGAACAAGGCAACCATGATTTCAGGTTGAAGAGTCCCCAGCCTTTAATGATCCGGCTGACAGGAAGGCGGCGACTGGGGCCCGTAATATGTATACTCTGGCTGGTTCGGCACTGAGGCCGGTATTCACCATTGCCCTGGTGTCGCAAACTCTGACTAAGTGGGCTAAGCTTTTAGCCCGTGACCTGGAGGGAGAACAGCTCCCCCTGCCTTTGCTGAGCTAGCAGACCAGCTGGTCCAGGGGCTGCAGTTTATCTGTGATGCCTCTTTTGGATGCGACTCCCCTAGTGACTCTGCTCTGTTTCGGGAGTGGTCCTTTGGCATGTCTTTTGGCTTAAATGCTGGTCTACGGACCAAACTTCTAAAAAGGCCTTGACCTCCCCTTTCAAGGGAATCGCCTGTTTGGGGCTACCCTGGATGACATCTCACAGGGGGAAAGTGTACTTTTCTTCTGCAGGCTACTAAGGGTAAGGAACCTCGTCATAGATGTGGGCCTTCCCCCTCAGCTCATAAGAAGTTTTTTGTCCCTCAGGGTCGACTGACAAGGGCTCAAAGCCTTTCAGGGCCACCTCTGGAGGATCCAAACTTACCTGGTCTGGCAAGCTGAAAGCGGGCTTCTCCAGACTAGCGGAAAAGTTTTCTTCAGCATGAAGGTGCGCCCTCACCCGTCTCAGGGGTGGGGGGGATGTCTTCGCAGGTTCCCGAACCCGTGGACTTCCCTGGTACAAGAGAAGTGGGTCCACAAAGTCATTCGGTCCGGCTACAAGACCTGGTACTTCAAGGGATAATTGTCCCGGTTTCTACTTTGGCATGTTTTCAGGGTTTTTACTTGGGGATTTTCTTGCCTCTGTTGACATCAAGGATGCTCACCTTCACATTCCAATATCTGCTGGTCACCAGTGCTTCCTCCGCTTTGCCGTGGGAGAGGAGCACTATCATTTTGATAATGATGACCTTTAAAGATCCTATCGTTGGTGGGCAGCGGAGCATTACATCTATAAGGAATAGCTGTGGTGTACAACACCAATCCTAAGCTGGTTTGACCGCAGACTGAAACGGCAGGAGGGGAGCAAAGCACCTTTATATATTTTGAAGCACAGCTATGCACTTTTATCGACTTTTTTGAAGCACTAATGCACTTTTAGTTATTGAATTATTTACGTTATATTGTATTTGCTTACTATTTATTTATTGACGCACTTGTCCTTTATATTTCAGGCAAGCGCTGTTAATTTATATTTACATTTGTTTGAGTTTTCCTGGTGAACAGCAGCTGCTGATGAGCATTTTATTGATTTGCACATGTTGGTTACACACACACACACACACACACACACTATAATTTTTTTTTTATATTTCTATATATGCGAGTGCTGTGTTCTACCAACATTTAGAATGATGCAGAGGTTTGTGGCTCGTTTACGGGATCCTCTGGCGCACGCCACAGACTAGCTGGTGGCCCGTGGGGTCAGTTTTGTCTGATTTACACCTTCCCTTCTCTCAAGCTTCTGCCAAGACTTCTACGCAGGATTGAGGCAGAATGGATTCCGGTCATCTTAGTGGCCCTGAACTGCTCTGGACTGAACTGGCCTCGGGGGCCTGGTACACTGATCTCCTGCGTCTGGTCTCCGATGTTCCTTGGAAGCTTCCTCTCAGGGAGGTTCTGCTGTCCCAAGGGCCAATCTTCCATCCTGGTTTGACAGCTTGGCTGTTGAAAGCCAGGTGCTGAAGTATAGGGGTTGTCTGAATCGATGATTCCAACGCTGTCAAAGCTAGGAAATCTTCTTGTGGGAAGATCTATCATCGTGCGTGGAAGATGTACATCGCGTGTTGAGTCTCTTGGGGTTCAGCCTTGCTCCTTCTCGGTGGCTCAGATCTTGACCTTCCTTCAACGGGGGGTTGAACAGAAATTGGCCTCAAGTACCATCAAGGGCCAGGTGGCGGCTTTGGCGGTCTTCTTCCAACAATCCTCGGCCACACACTCCCTGTTGCGTACCTTTCTTCACGGTGTTTGACATTTGGTTCCTCCAGTGCGGTCTTTGTTGCCACCTTGGACCCTAATTTGGTGCTCTTGGTCCTCCAGAAGCCTCCCTTTGAGAAGCTTATGCTGTCTCAGAAGGTGGCTTTTTTGGTGGCTATCACCTCTGCGCACAGGGTGTCGGAACTGGCAGTGTTATCCTGTCATTCACCTTACTTGGTGATTCACAGAGAAAATGTGGTTCTTCACCCCTGTCTATCATTCCTTCCAAAGTTTGTCTCTGAGTGAAGACATTGTGTTTCCTTCCCTGTGTCCCAGGCCAAAACATCCTAAGAAAATTGCATTGCATGCCTTGGATGTGGTTCGGGCAATTAGGGTGTACCTGGCAGCTTTGGAGTCTTTTAGGACGTCAGACTAACTATTTGTGCTTACGCATGGCCCTCGGAAAGGGTTGTCCGCTTTCTCTGCGTCCATTTCCAGATGGATCAGACAAACGGTGATTCAGGCCTATTCTATCAGGAGTCGGGTTGCTGCTTTCCCTGTGAAGCCACACTCTACTTGGGCGCCCAATGCCTCCTGGGTCTTCCGTCATCAGGTGTCGGTGACACAGGTTTGCAAGGCAGCCACCTGGTCATCGGTGCACAGTTTCACAAAGTTCTATAAAGTGGATGTGTTGGCATCTGCGGATGCTTCTTTTGGCCCCAAGAGTTTGCAGGCTGCTGTTTTAGAAGACCTGGTCCTCTTTGAGGGTGTATTGTTTTTTCAGGTGGGCTTTAGTTGCCTGGTTGACTACTGTTTAGCCTTGGGAATGTTTTGCTCTTTCCACCCCTCATATTTAACACTGCTTTGGGACGTCCCAATGGTTAAGAAGATCAGGAGCTGTGTCCGTCAATGAACGAAAGAGAAAATGGGATTTTTGACTTACCATAAAGCGTATTTCTCTTTCGTTTATCGACTGGCACAGTGCTCCATAAATAGGAACTAGTGGGTTATATTGCCTCCTCCAGGGGTAGTACTAGGCAGAACAAAAAACACCTGGCTACGCTCATGGGCCATCCTCAGCTGGTATATAACCCCCCTCTCTGCTCTAGGTAATCAGTTTTAATCTGTCTAGTCAGGAGTAAGGACCTAGGCTCCCTGCTGGGATCTCTGGTCTTAGCAATTTTCTTCTTCCTTACATATTTTTTGTTCTCTCTGCTGATGGGTATCCTGAGCCTTAAGGGGATCCTCTAGTGGTGCCAAAAGATCGTTTTTGTACTGCAAGGTCTTCCTTTTTATTATGGAGCCCCAGGGTCACATCTCCCCCACTGACCCCCTCATGGAGGTGGCAGGTCCCTCGGAACCCCTGCTTCCCATGGTTGCACTGACGGTGGTCCTGCAGTCCTTAGTGCTCTGGGTGGGTGTGGGCAATGGCCCAGGAGGAAGCCTTCCCCTGCCGTCTTATCTGATTCTGAGCCTAATGCTGCTGTGGACGTCCAGGGGGATTTAATATCACACCCCCTGATCCATCCGATGAGATGATTCCTCCATGGTGGCAGCAGAAAATGGAAAATGCTGGCAGACGCACTTATCACTGCAATGCATGAGACTTTAAAAATGGAGGATGTGGCTGTGTCGTTTGGTAGGCACAAGTCCCGTTGTACTCCAAAGGTGTTTATGTGCCTTATTTTGACAGGTTTTCCTATAAGGAATGGGAACAACCAAAATTACCCTTTGTGGTCCCCAAACGTTTTGCTGTACGTTAACCTTTTGAGGAGTCACTTTTAAGAAAGTGGGCTAGTCCACTAGTGGTGGATCCTCCTGTTTCCAGGTTGAATAAAGCAACTATGATCCCAGTAGAGGAATCCCCATCCTTTAAGGACCAGGCTGACAAGAAAGCAGAGGCTATGGCACGCAATATGTGGACTATGGCTGGTTCGCCATTGTCTCAGACCCTAACTGAATGAGCCAAGCTTTTGCGCCAGGGCCTGGGGGGGTGAGCAGGTCCCTGCTGCTTACGTGGATTTAACAGACAAGTTGGTCCATGGGCTGTAGTTTATTTGTGATGCAACTTTGGATACAGCTCCTGTGCTGTCGAAACTTTGTTTCAGAGATGGTGATTAGGCGTGTGCTGTGGCTTAAGAATTGGTCTGCAGACCAAGCCTCTAAGCACGCTCTCATTGATCTGCCCTTTCAAGGCAATCACTTGTTTGGGGCTACCCTAGATGACATCATTAAGGGTATCATGGGAGGGAAGAGTACCTTCCTCCCACAGGAAATTACAAATCGCGGGGCGCCGATGCGATTCCAGTGACTTGCAATGGCACCCCAAACACGACACGATTTTTGCCACGATTGTCGCCTGACTAATAGCAGTAAAATCATGCAAATAGAATCACGGGATGCCTGTCGTCCCAAAAATTACAAGAACTTCCTTTTGGGCACCAGGCATCCCATGATTTTGTTTGTGCGATTTTTACCGCGTTTCGTCGGCCGACAATCATGGCAAAATTGCACCGCCTTTGGGGTGCATTTGAAAGTCACGGAAATCACAGGGGCATCCCGCGATTTGCAATGATTCGGGATTGCGGGCAGAATTGCGACAGTTCTTCCTGTGATCTGATACGCCAGTATGTGAACAGAGCCTAACATTCTCTGTTTTCCTTACCGTGTAATGATGGTCTCCTATGTCATGGATGCAATCTGTAGTATCATGGCTAATAGATCCGCCTATATCCATGTGGTGTTTCAGCTAGCTGGTCCCTATACGCCATGGTGGCGTGACAACTTCCTGTTCTGGGTCACAGCATGCCTTGCGATCCCCTCTGTGTTGCATCAAAAATGTGGAAGTGCTGATGTGATGAAACGCATCTAGTTGCTTGAAGCTGTCTGCGTGTCTGTGAATGCTCTGCCTGCCTGGGTCTATCAGTTCTAATATTTTTTTGTAGATCTTACCTGCATAATCACTAGACTCAGAGACCATGGATTTAGTGTTGGGTTTCACACAACAGACAGGTCATGCAAAAACCTTTGCCGTGCAGTATGTCTCATGTTTTAACACAAGCTAAAATTGCTGACCTCGGAATGTAAAGATTTACTCTACAATAGTTGTGCGAGCAGGAAATCCAATGGCACAATGAAACTACAGGATCAGTGCACACCTTGGGCAGATGAAAAAGGCAAGGCGCAGGCTGAAAGGTTTTCCATGCCTTTATGTAAGCCTGATGTTCCTGAATGCAAAGCTTAGGTGGATTTTGCTGTGCGGTAAGGATGCCCTGTTACACAATGACAATTTGGCTGAAGCCAAAAGCATCTATGATTAATACAATTATAATAATGTGACACAGAAATCATTAAAAATGTAAAAAAAAAAAAAGGTTGATACGAGATTATAAATTTAAATGCACAAAATGAATGCTTACCAGAAGTGCACATTCGTTTCCCTTTAAATGTCTCACAGCCCGATGGAACAAAAACAATTTCATATTGACTGTTCTGCTTCCTGCATTGGTTTTTGTCAGGGGAGCTGTAAATTCAATTATCCAGCACATAGAGCATCTCAGGACCGCAGGTCCCGACAGATTACAAAATTGCCACTTCAGCCCTACAGAGAGACAGATCTATAATGATTGTAAGACCTGCTGGTGTATTATAGACGAACACACTTAAGGTTTTAAGTACAAGGAACATTGCCGTGTTTGCGCTGCACTGTGTTTTATTTGATTGGACAGGCATAAGGAGGGCTGTGAAGCTAGACAATCAATAATGTGTTGACTTTGCCTTTTAAATATTTTCTGATACTAGTGGCCCATATATTGGAGAAAAAAAACACTTAAAGGGAAAGTACGTTTTCACACTTTTTAATATTTAGTGTTTTTTTTTTTTTCTATGTGAGCATCTAAATGTAGTAATTACTGAAGTGTTTTATCTTACCTGTGGACATTCCGGTATTAAACTATTATAAAACAAAGTAAATGAGCTTTGAAATTGTTCATCAGTAACCTGTGTTGCTGCATGCACTGTGAACCAATTCTACCTGATAGTCCACACCACTGGATTTATTATTTTTAGCTCTCAGCAGCTCTGCTCTCCCTGCCCCCACCCCCTTCTGCATTGATTTAGCATCTCTTCTGCATTGATTTAGCATCTCCGCTCCCCCTTCCCACAGTGGCTCAGCACCTGCACCCCCCTCCTTCCCCTCCCCCAGCAGTGACTTACCCAGCTTCACCTTTACAACTCAAAAGCTTACTTTCCTTTGCTCTCCCCCCTCCCAGAAGTGATCAGTGGAACAGCTGTCCTTCTCCAAACAGTGACACAGATGCATCACCTGATGTGCACTCCCATCCAGCAGTTGCTCATCTTCGCATTCCCCCCTCTCAGAACACCTATTTTATGTTTACATTAGAGCAAGGGTTTTTAAACTATGGCCCTCCAGCTGTTCAGGAACTACAATTACCATGATGCCTAGTCATGTCTGTGAATGTCAGTTTTACAATGCCTCATGGGATGTGTAGTTCCCCAACAGCTGGAGGGCCGTAGTTTGAGGATCCCTGCATTAGAAGGTAGAAGGCCTCTGAGTCACTGCTGGGAGGAGGAGCAGGCTGAGCTGCTGAGAGAACCAATTTGGAGCGCTCCAATGCTTCTGTTGTGAACTTTTGGAGATCATTTGCTCCATAGTGGCTACACTGATCAGTAAGGATTTTTTGTAAAGCTCATTTACTTGTGGAATATATGTAAATATTTGAATGTCCATTTGAACCTAAAAAAAAGTGACGATTCACTTTTAACAGCCATTGTCGACTTGGAACGGGTTGGCCTACTCATAGACTTGCATTGCGAGCACGTTTTAGTAAAGCACGCTATTGTATTTGCATTACTATATATTGTGCTGATAAAAATTTAAAACTGAATTAATCATGACAATTGTTGAGTAACTTGTGATTATGATTTGCAGGAGGAGGGGAGCAAGCCAGTCAAATCTCAGGAAATCCACAGTCTGAGCCCGCTCTCCCGATCCTCACAAGAGAAATCCTCCCATCATTCCACGCGGAAAGCACGGCGGCTGCGTGACCACACGAACAAAGCACCCTCCAACCTCGATATCCTGGAGCATCACACCAGGGAGGTGCTGAAGAGGCTGGAGATGTCTCCGTGGGAAGAGGTTAGTCTTTCCCTATAGTACTGCAACCTAATAGACTAGAAAACTGACAATGGGATTGGGAGTGGCTTGGTAATGTCCTTTGGATTATCCACAGCATTGGTGTAATAAGTAGACTGTGCCTAAACCACAGGTACCCATTACCTATTTGAGGGACCTTGGGTTAGATCTTGAATGAATAAAGTTAAGTAATGTGCTTAAGTTGAATGGATCAGTAGTAAAATAAGGGTTAACATGTACCTAAAGGCAAGGCTTTGAATCCAAATGTAGATTGTTGTTTTATGTATCCTTGTTAGGGGGAATTTACTCTTTCTTTGACTGCTGTAAATAGGACTGAAAGTTATAGAAGATCCAAAATTTTGAGTTGTCACCAAAACAAGAATATAGGGGAAATCTTCCACGAGGGCTCCTTGTTTAGGTGACAGCTGTCTTAGAGGGGGTTTCCTTCAAATTGCAAAAATTACCCCCATTGCAGATTCTTCACAAGCAGTAAATGGGCTTTAACCATTTCACTGCCAGGTCTATACGTCAAACTGACCTGAAAGTGTGGGGGGGGGGTTTACACACATGCCTGGTGGCTGCAGCCCACGGGATTGTTTAAATCTGTCAAGGAGACTCCTGCCTGTGAGATGGAAGCATTCGGCAGCTGTGCTGCTGCCATATTGATGCACCTTCGATAATGTGGCCGGATAAAGTGTAAAGTGACCAGATCCGCCCACCAATGTCACTGGCTAGTATTGCTGAGAAAAATGTATTCCGTGGAGCACAAGGGAGACATCCAGGGTCTCTGAGACCCTGAATGTCTTGTTAAAGAGAACCTGTCACCAAAAATCATTACAAGAAGCACTCACTAAGACCTGTAACTGCAGCCACTGTGGAGTAATTCATTCTCACATTCTACAGCTGAAACCCATTAACTTTTGCTTTCATCAGCTCCCACTGCTTCTCCTTCCCAGTAGTAACACAGCAGCTTGGCTTCCCCTGCTACGCTCCCCCTCACTCTTCCCTTAGAAGTAATTAGCAGCTCAGCTTCCCCTTACTAACAGTAACTTGGAAGCTTCGCTACCCCTGCTCCACCTTCCTACAGTAACTTAGCAGCTCAGGTCTCCATGCTACCCCTTCACAGCATTGACTTTGCCATCTGCCAGCCTTCTTATCTCTAGAGGAAACACAAAGCAGGAGCACAGGAACAGTGAAGATGGCAGAGTAGTGAGACCTAACATGGATCTCTTAACTTCCTCTTTTGTGATCATTGAGGAATAATTATTCAACAATACCTGCAACTACAGAAGTCATTGAGGGCTTTTTTTTTCTTATTTTAATTCTGTTTGAGGGCTTTTTGTAAAGTTAATCTATGTAAGTACTTGAATTTTTCCATAGCCTTTATATGTGATGTTGATCTAATTTCTGAAACCTCTCTGATAAGAATAGACTAATATTCTGTCATTATTTGCCTTGTTAGGACTTGGGCAGTTACAAGTTGAACATGAAATTTAACAAGCCACTGCAGCCGTCTTCTACCGTCCCTGATCAGAAAATGAGGGATAATGACATGCGGCTGCTGCTTTCCAATGGAAGGATAATAAGGTAATTAAAGGGAAACTCAACACTGAGGGATTGTCCTTTTTGGTGTACCATTTTAGCACTCCAATTGCACAACACTTGGTCCCATGGTTGACATTGCAAAGAAAGATGGCTAGTTAGAGGTGCTGTTGGAGAATATGATTTGCTTTAGTGTACCTGGTGGATTTTTTTTTTGCTATACAGTGGAATGCGGGTGGGTGGAGTCTGAATGTTTTCTCAGACTGATGTAAGAAGCGGATATAAAATATACTGATACTCCCCTGCTACCATTGTTTGGAAATACCCAGTGCTACTGGATAGGGAGGGTGCAGGCATGTGACATGTTCCCCAGGATGCAATGCACAGGCCTGAACACTGTTATGTGTTGTGCATAGTCCATGTTTCCTTTATTTTTGTTTATTTTTTAAAGTTTAGTAGCCAAGAGCATAATTGGAAGTGGTGAGTGGGTTAACCCTTGTGCACAATGAGTAATGTTGCTCTTCTCTGTAGTTGCACCATTCTACTTTCCAGGTTTGTTCCTGGAAAGAGTGCGAGTGTAACATCCGTGCTCCACAACACACTGCCTTTTCCTGATTTATTAATGAGTTTTCCATGTTCTTTTGACACAGAGATGAAAGACAGCAGTTCACGGACCGCAGTTTGTACACTGCAGACAGCGATGATGAAGATGACCGAGCCAGGTTGAGAAAAGCCAAGGATATTAAAGAAGAGAAGCCTTGCTCCAGTTCGGAGGCGGAGGGCAAAGAAGAAACTCAGAAACCACTTAATAGTAGGTTTTGCAAAGCAGGGTACACTTAAGGGCTGCTGCTCATGGGCATACAATTTGCTGCATACAGATCTGTAATTTATATGGATATGAATGCAGCAGTATTATAAGCTATGGACCCATGCATGGTAGTCAGCATTTGTCTGCAAAGTTTAACACTGTAAACCAAAGCTAGAAATATCTGGGTTAGCAATTCTGAGTATATACCATGTCTTGTATGGGAGTAAAGAAACCTAAGCGCTGACCATATAAAACAGGATGTAGTGTGCGGAGGGTACAAATAAATGTGACAAAATGATGACTGGCAGCCAATTCTCTGTAGTGTCACCACATATGTAAAAGCATAAAAAAATATATAAATAAATCGGCGCTAGTTAACCACTTGCCGACCGGTCACGTTGACCGTACTGCGGCAAAGTGGCACGATTCCTTCCAGCGACGTAGACCTACGTCGCTGGACTCCTCCCCCTGTAGGTGGCGCTCGCGCACCGCCGGAGGCGCGCTCCCGCTGTTTTCATTCACAGCGGGAGTCGGGCCAGGGGAGGAGCGGCGGCGATCACCGCTGCTCTTCCCCGATCGTCGGGGAATCTAGTTTGGAGATCCGCCCGCCTGTGTAAACAGAGCAGGCGGATCTCCTAAGTGACAGGGAGTGACAGATCGCAGTGTTCAGCATAGCTGAACATCCGATCTGTCCCTGACTCACTCAGTCACCTCCCCCCCCCACACGTCAGTAAGCACCAGGCATACATTAACCCCTCCCTCTCCAATAAAATTAACCCCTTCACTGCCAGTGTCATTTTTACTGTAACAGTGCATATTTATAGCACTGATTACTGTAGTAATGTCACTGGTACCCCCAAAAGTGTCAAAAATGTCAGTCAAGGGTCCGATCTGTCCGCCGCAATGTCGCAGTCCCGCAAAAAAAAAATCGCAGATCGCCTCCATTACTCGTTAAAAAAAAAAAAACTCCAAAAATGACAGAAATCTTTCCCTTAGTTAGTAAACGCAATAACTTCTGCGCAAATCAATCAAAATACGCTTATTGTGATTTTTTTTTTTTTTTTTTACCAAACATAGGTAGCAGAAAACAAATTGGCCAAAAATTTAAAAAAATTTTGATTTTTACATTTTTTTTGGGGGGGAATTTCATATAAAAGTTAAAAATATTGTTATTTTTTCAAAATAAACGCTTTTTTTTTTTGTTTATAGCGCAAAAAGTAAAAATCGCACCGGTGATCAAATACCACCAAAAGAAAGCTCTGTTTGTGGGAAAAAAAGGATGTAAATTTCGTTTGGGTACGGCGTCGCACGGCCGCGCAATTGTCAGTTAAAATCGCACAGCGCCGAATCACAAAAAGTGGCCTGGACGTAAGACAGCAAAATCCTCCGGTGGTAAAGTGGTTAATCACAACTAAATCTCATAAATAATAGGAATACCAACAAATAATCAAAATCACATGAGTGATATAAACTAGGCAATCAATGATATCAGCAAAAAGCAGTAAATAAAGTGCCAATACCTCTACCTCATTATCATTAACTTGCTATTGGCACTTTATTTATTTACTGCTTTTTGCTGATATTATCATTGATTGCTTAGTTTATCATTTATTTATAATATTTATTATTTGTTGGTATTTCTGTTATTTTATGAGATTTAGTTGTGATTAACTAGAGCCGATTTATTTATATATTTTTCATGTCTTGTATGCATGTTGCACTTGCAGGCGTGCAGCATACATGGATCGTATTGGCTGCCACTGCTGCTCAGAAGCTGCATTTACAGATCTGTTAAAACACTTTTAATGTTTGCATATGCATTCCCTCCGAGTGAGTGATTCATGCGGCAACAGTCCTAAATGCTTTATCCTCCCTACCATACATAAACGCTGCTGATTTAGTTTCTGAAGATATAATTTGATATCCTTCAGTCCATTTACAATTTTCCACCTGGTCTTCTTTTATGTTTAGTGACATACTCATTTTTAAAGGTGAGGCCCTTGGTCAGTTTTGTGTAAAACACATTTTCTTTACTTTCTGGTAGATGGTAATGGAATTGCTGATTATTTTTATTTACTTTTTTTTTTTTTTTAAATTCTTAATTGTTTGTTTTTTCCCCAGTGTTTTTCGAAAGTGTCAAATCGGAACTCAGGAATGGAACCTCAGAATATTCCGATATTTCTGATTCTGAAGGATCCGAAGCAAATTGCACTAACCAGGTACGCAGGTAGAATAGTTGGATTTGTTGAGTTTAAAGTGTGTAATGGCTGTCTAGAGCATCAATTTTTGGCTAGTGGTGATTAGTTGTCAGGTCTTTAGGTGGTTGTGGAACTACCAGTGCTAAAATACCTTAGTCGCCGTTCCATGGCAGTACGCCAAGCCTGAACCGTGTACATTCAAGTGGCTGATATTAGTTTGTGATTTTATATTGGTTCCTAAAAACAGTTGTTTCTCTATCGCTCATTGACAGACGTAGTCCTCGGTGATACAGCACCTTCGGGTTATGTTACCTCCACAGGAGCAGGACTAGACAGGAAATTAAAATGCTCTGGCCACACCCTAGGGGCAGTCCCAGAGGGTATATCCTCTCTCTCTCTGCCTCAGCAAATCAGTTATTTTCTGTCTAGTTTGGAGTAAGGACCTAGATACCTTGCTGGGATCTTCGGTCCTGGCAAGATTTTTTTCTTAAAAAGATTTTTTAGACAGCTTTTTTTCTCCAGTGTTCCTGTGAGATCTTCAAGCAAGAAAGCTGAACTGGGCGACGGGCTGGATGTTGAGATCCGGTGGTCACCCCAGTTCAGCCTACGAGCGCGTGCAGGCCATAGCTCCGCGCTGGGTCGGCCGCGACAAAGTCCTATTAAGGGACTGACCCCGCGAGTTAAACGTCTCGCTGAAACGCCAAAGACCATGAGTCACGGCGTCCGTATTGGTCGACAGCCCTCCCGCCCCGGTGGAGAGGGGTACTGTCAGGAGTTGGTGCCCGCCTGGTTCCGGTATGGTGAGTAGTATGTTCCCCCTTTTCCCCCTGACGGGTCTTGTGGTGAACGCGGGCCCCTCTCTGTATGGTAAGATAGAGTCCCCCTCTATCCTATAACATGGCACAGATCCCCCTACTTTGAGTGTGATTTTATGTGCAAAAAGCCAGGAGGCTTGGTTTGGGAGCTAACAATCTAATTGTATATATGTTTAAAAGATTGTAATCAGTGGCAGTCTGGGAATCTTACTGTGATAAGAATAAGGTACCTACCAGTCAGAAGAGTCGCTGGTTTTAATGGCCTGGCCATTGAGACCCAAGTACTGAAGGACAGAGGTTTGTCAGCTTCAGTCATTCCTACCCTTATTAAAGCAAGGAAAGCGACTTCCAGCAAGGTCTATTATCACACTTGGAAGACTTATATTGCGTGGTGCGAATCTTTAGGATTTCCTCCACGTACCTATTCGGTGACTCGAATATTGGCTTTTTTGCAACAAGGGGTTGAGCAGAAGCTAGCCTTGAGCACCATCAAGGGTCAAGTTTCAGCATTAGCAATCTTCTTTCAGAAACCTTTAGCTACCAAATCCTTGGTGCGGAATTTCATCCAGGGGGTGCGGCACCTGGCTCCACCAGTCCGCGCGCCCTTACCGCCCTGGGATCTTAATTTAGTTTTGTCGGTTCTACAGAAACCTCCCTTTGAAAACATCAGGGAGATTCCCTTGTTTACTTTATCCCAGAAGGTGGCCTTCTTGGTGGCTATCACTTCTGCTCGCAGGGTGTCAGAACTGGCTGCATTATCATGCCAGTCCCCATACCTAGTGATTCATAGGGATAAGGTAGTACTTCATCCTAAGCCATCCTTTCTTCCTAAGGTGGTTTCAGATTTTCATCTGAATGAAGATATTGTACTACCTTTGTGTCCTCAGCCCAAGCATCATCGGGAACATGCGTTGCATTCCTTGGATGTGGTTCGGGCAATCAGAGTATACCTGAAAGCTACGGAATCATTCCGTAAGACGGATTCACTTTTTGTGATCACGGATGGCCCCAGAAAGGGTTTGCCTGCATCTGCCGCGACCATTGCCAAATGGATTAGACAGACGGTGGTACAGGCTTATTCTATTAAGGGTCAGAGTCCTCCGTTCCCTGTTAGGGCGCACTCCACTCGAGCGCTCAGTACTTCCTGGGCCTTTCGCCATGAGGCGTCAGTGGTCCAGGTATGTAAGGCGGCCACCTGGTCGTCGGTACATACCTTTACAAAATTCTATAAAATTGATGTGACGGCATCGGCGGATGCCTCATTTGGCCGCAAGGTTTTGCAGGCCGCAATTTGAGGAGACCGGTGGTCTACCTCGGGGGTTTTTTCTGTTTGAAAAATGTCTTTTTTGTTGAGTCTCATCATTAAGGATGAGCATTGTAAACTTCTAGTTGGCACCGGTTGGGCCTTCTAGATTGGGATTTGATTTCCATTTTCCCACCCCTCATTTGTGATACTGCTCTGGGACGTCCCGAAGGTGCTGTATCACCGAGGACTACGTCTGTCAATGAGCGATAGAGAAAAATGGATTTTTGTAAAATCTTACCGTAAAATCCTTTTCTCTTAGCTCATTGACAGACGTAGTCCCCGCCCCTCTGTTTTGGAGTTGGGTTGGGTTAAAATCTCTAAAGACTGCTTTTTGACATAACTGATTTGCTGAGGCAGAGAGAGAGAGAGGATATACCCTCTGGGACTGCCCCTAGGGTGTGGCCAGAGCTTTTTTAATTTCCTGTCTAGTCCTGCTCCTGTGGAGGCAACATAACCCGAAGGTGCTGTATCACCGAGGACTACGTCTGTCAATGAGCTAAGAGAAAAGGATTTTACGGTAAGATTTTACAAAAATCCATTTTTCATCCCCAGTTGTCTTGCATTCAGTATCGCAGTTGATTGAATCCAAGCCAACACTGAGAATGAAGTCTTGCATTCCCAAAAGGGGCTGGACCTACCTGCTCAAGGTTTCATTTTTTTCACCCAGGCATTTGTGCAATTCACCAGTTTTCTTCACTCTTCTTTATAGTGACTTAGGAATGTCGCTTTTGCATTAAAATGGTAAATAACAAGGGTTCCCAACACCCACTGTATATTCCTGACTGTCTTTAACATACAGAAATCCCAATAGTAAGCTGTGGCTTATGACCACCAGTGAGGTTCATTCCGGCTTTGGATGTTTAAATCTGATTTAAATCTGATTGTTAATAAAGCAGACTGAGTGAGAGAGAACAAAGTACGCAGTGGAATCCTCACCGCAGTGGAACTTATCACACAAGTGAGCAGCTCAGAGAAATCTAGCGGCAGTCAGGAAGATAGCTTTGGTTCGTTCGTTCGTCCGTCCGTTAATTTTACTTGTTGCCTGTAATGACTTCTTAATAGCAAAATTTTACATCAGCCATGAACAGTTGCAAAATTACACAGTAAGTCAGAGGAGATTGGAGTTATTGATGATGAAATCCTAAGCAGTTGAGACAAAATACTTCCTCCAGTTTAAGCATTTGTCTGCCTAGACCTTCTGGTATTAACACCACTAGTGTTTGCGAATTTAGCAGCAGAGTATCCAGCTGATCCACTTGCCACAAAGGAAACCCTACCCTCACTTTTTCAGGGGAAGGCAACCTTTGAGAGGTGGAGATCTACCTGAACAACATGAGATCAGAGATCACTGCGGTTCTGTGCCTTTTTTTTTTTTTCAAAATGAATCATCAAGGCCTAACTAACTAGTAAGGAAAACTCAGAACAAAATATTAGAAAAATGTCACTGTAAGGGCTCTTTCACACGGGCGTTCCTTTTTTTTTTTTTTTTTTGCCCGATCAGGTCCTTTTTTTTTTTTTTGTAACGGACACGGATGACACTTGTGTCATCCGGTCCGTATGTCCGTTTTTCACCCCATCCGTTTGCGGATGAAAAACTGACATAATGCATGTCTATGTAAATACGGATGTCTGCGGATGACACCACTGACATCCGTTTTTGCTTCAGTTCCGTTTTTTGAAAGGAAGAAAAAATAGGGTTCTCCTCCGTTCAAAAAAACTGAACTGACAAAAAACGGATGTCAGAGGATGATCATCCGATGACATCCGTATTTACATAGAGATACATTATGTCAGTTTTTTCATCCGCAAACGGATGGGATGAAAAACGGACATACGGAACGCCCGTGTGAAAGAGCCCTAAAAGTATAAACTTGGCCGCCTTTAAAAATAAACAGAAGTGCCTTTCTGTCAGTAGGGCAGAGTACAGTGTGTGGAGGGTGTCAATGGAGCAGTGGAGGGTGTCAATGGAGCAGTGGATGGTGTTAGTAGGTTTTTATTCATTTTTTTTTTTTTTACTATTTTGTTTTAGCGGCCCTGCTTGGGGGTTTTTGGTGAAATATCAGGGGTCTAACTCTAAACAAAACCTTGACCTCACTTTTGAAACCGAGAAAAGAGTTTGAAAACACAGTCCTCTAACTCTGCAGCCTCAGTTGCACAGAATGAATGAACAGGAAGAGCCTTGCAGTCTTTCTATTCATTCACAAACTGAAGCATTGTAGACACATTTTACTATGCATCAGTTATGGATGCACACAGGGACCAATCCCTCCCCGTGTTCATTCATAAAAGGAAAAGGCTTGTAAGTTACTCCTGCGGCAGCTGAATTCTGGCGGGAGGGAGCTTTCAGCTGCTGCAAGAAGAAAATATAGGGGATTGTTTCTGTAAATGCCACCCCTCCTGTCCAGGTTCCAGGAGTTGGCAAGGATGGGAAGCTATCTACCCGTCACTTGCCTGCAATCTAAGTATTGCTGACCCCTGTTACAGAATAACTAGAGAACCGTTATTTACCAAACGTGAGTTGTTAATTTTAGGGTAAACCTATTTTAAATTAACAGGAAAAGTAGGCAGTATGATTCACTATGATGGAACTTGTGGTTCTCCAGCATCCTTTTTAGGATTTGTGTGCAGATGTCTTGCTGTTCGTGTTATTTTTCAAGGGTCAATCCTGGAAGCCTGTAGAAAGTCACATGTTTAGGGGAAATGCTTTTAATCAGCCTCCCATGGGGTGGGGAAGGATCCTAGCTAATCAATACTGAAATCTTTTTTTATTAATTATTAAAGGTCATTCGATTTCATGATCTCAGTTTCCTCAGCCTGCTTCTGTCCCATGTTAATGGTGTTACCAGAAATGTTCCCAGGTCTTGTGGGAATGTTCAAAATCCACATAGAGCTTTTTCTGATGTTTGTTTGCCACCTAGTGGATAGTTTGTACAACTACATCAGGGATCTTAAAACTTTGTAAACAAAGGGCCAGTTTACTCTCCTTTAGACTTTAGGGGGCCAGACTGTGGCTATCCAGGCATCAGTGGGAGTAAGCAATGCAGTATTAGGGGGAAGAATAGCACTGCATTGTTGATCTCAGTTTGAGAAATAGCACCCCCGTCGTTGGTATCAATGGGAGGAATAGTGCCCCATCGTTGGTATCAGTGGGAGGAATAGCACCCCAGCGTTGGTATCAGTGGGAGGAATAGTGCCTATCTGTGGGAGGTATAGTGTTCCATCATTGGTATTAGTAGAAGGTAATTGTACCCATCCTTGGTATCAGTGGGATAATTAACCACTTATCTAGTGGGCACTTTTATCCCCTTCCTAATCGGGTCAATTTTTAGCTTTCAGCGCTGCCACACTTTGAATGACAATTGCGCGGTGATGCAACACTGTACCCAAACAAAATTATCATTTTTTTTCCCCCACACAAATAGAGCTTTCTTTTGTTGGTATTTAATCACGATTGTGTTTTTTTTTTAATTTTTACTAAACGAAAGCCTGACAAAGAAAAAAAAATTTAATAGTTTATGAACTTTTGCAAACAGGTTATTTATCTCCTTCACTGATGTGTGCTAATGAGGCTGCACTGATAAGGTGGCACTGTGTTGACTGCAATGATAATCAGTTCTCTGATTATCAGTGTAGATGTCCCTTTTAGAGAAGCCAGTTATCGGCTCTCTTCTCAGTTCCTCATGCCTTGTCAGCATGATGAAAAGAGTGCCGATAACCAGCTTCCTTTTACATCTGTGATCAGCTGTGATTGGACACAGCTGAACACATGGTGAAGAGCCCTTCAGCTATAGCGTGGTCGGCAAGTGGATAATGCCCATCATTGGTATCAGTGGGAGGAACCATAGCCCATCATTGGTAGGGGGTATATTGCCCCATCATTGATATTGGTAAGGGGTATAGTGCCCATCCTTGGTATTGGTAGGAGGTAGAGTGCCCATTATTGGTATTAGTGGGAGGAATGGTGCCCTGTCATTGGTATCAATAGGAGGAATAGTGCCCCATTATTGGTATCAGTGGGAGAAATGGTGCCCATCATTGGAATCAGTAAGAGGAATAGTGCCCCTATCATTGGTATCAGTGGGAGGAATAGTTCCCCTCTCATTGGTATCAGTGGGAGGAATGCTACCCCTTTATTGGTATTAGTGGGAGGTAATAGTGCCTAATCATATTGTAACAGTGGAGGTAATAGTGCCTCATCATTGGTATCAGTGGGAGGAATAGTGCCCCATCATTGGTATTAGTGGAAGGAATAGTGCCCCATCGTTGGTATTAGTGGAAGGAATAGTGCCCCATCATTGGTATTAGTGGAAGGAATAGTGCCCCATCATTGGTATTAGTGTAAGAAATAGTGCCCCATCCTTGGTATCAGTGGGAGGTATAGTGCCTCATCGTTGGTATCAGTGGGAGGAACAGTGCTCCATCAATGGTGTCAGTTTATGAAATAGTGCCACATCATTGGTATCAATGGGAAAAATAGTGCCCTGTTGTCAGTAGTAGGAATTATGTCCAATTTTTGGTGTCATTGGGAGGAATAGCGTTTTGTATCAGTGGAAGGAAAGGTGCCCAAAGGGCCGGATAAAGGCGAGCAAAGGGCCACAGTTTGGAGACTAGGGTATTATTAAAGTGAGCCTTTTGCCTTGGCAATGTAGGGAAAGCAAAAAAAATACATAGAAAATGACGCCACTTGATAGTGAATTTGTTTGGTGTTTTAGTGTCTGCAGCCGTCAATTTTGGTAAGTACCAAAAGAATGTGAAAATGTTTTATATTTAAGGCACTGTTTAGTTAGAAAAGTGTAAAATAGTGAAATTAAGAAAAAAAAAAAACATAGTGATGAATTCATAAATTGAAATGTTCATATGAAACAAATTCTTTGGATCGCCAATAGTGATAGGTGTTCAATACCTCCCCTAAATAAAAGTGCTTGTGTATAATGCTCCTCCACCCGTGTACAAACAGGCCACTCACCAGAAGGCTAAGGGTCTCCAGGACCCTGCTCACTTAAATTGGAACCTTTCACTCTTGGGATTACCTTGAAGGCCTCCGATGCCAATACCGGACCTAGGATATTGCACCCCCCCCCCCCCCCCCAGGCTATGGTAAGGAATTTGTATGCTTATTTTTACAGCAGGTATTGAAAGATGACAGGAATTCCCCAAAAATATAAAAATGGACTAATAATCACGCAATATCGTCTTTATTGTGTGAAATGAAAAAACATAAATAGATGTGCACTTGCATATGTTGGTGTCTAATGGCGGCACTGCTTGATACATCTCAAGTTTAGCTTGGAACGCTAAATATGGATATTGCGTGATTATTCGTCTATTTTATATTTTTGGGGAATTCCTGGCATTTCTCAATTCCTGCTGGAAAAGCGAGCATACAACTTCTTTACTATAGCCCTGGGGGGGGGGGGGGGGGGTTTATCCATATCATAGGTCTGGTTTTTAGCATCGGAGGCTTTCAAGGTGATCCCAAGAGTGAAAAGTTCCAATTTAAGTGAGCAGGGTCCTGGAGGGCCCTTAGCCTTCTGGCGAGTGGCTTGTTTGTACACAGGTGGAAGAGCACTATATACAAGCATTTTTATTTAAGGAAGATATTGAACACCTATCACTATTGGTGATTCAAACACATTGTTTGATATGGACATTTCAATTTATTCATCAGTATATGGCAGTGTGTATTTTTTCTTAATTTCACTGTATTTCACTATTTTCTAACTAAACAGCGCCTCAAATATAAACACTTTAACAATGTAGTTTCTGAAAGCAAGAGGATCACTTTAGAGGCCCTTCCTCCTTTTGCTGTCCTACTGCTCTGTTTGGCAGCCTGGTTCAAAAGAGAAATATCCCATACTTTAGCTGTGGGGAGCACGTAACTCACCCCTTACTCCCATGATTCACTGGGTGCCTGTGTGGTCAGTTACTAGTCACCACTTTTCTCATGTAGTGCTGGAAAGAGATTTTAGCCCCAGAGTGAATTTTATTTAAATTAACTCAATTTAAATAATTGTTAAAGAGCAACGGTCATCTGTCCCGCAGCAGCTCCTCCTTTGACCTCACCGACAGTCCTATTCTCTTTAACGGGATGGCTGGTGATGCGGCAGTGACACAACAAGGTGAGGGACGTGGCGCCAGCAGGAGAGTGGATGCCCGCTCACAGGCGCTGCCATGATGGCTTTGAAATGATAGGTGCTCTTTAAATGTAAGGACTCATTCTTGCTGGTAGTTGGTATAAAATTCAAATTGTGTGACTGCATCAATGCAGTGCATTTAATGCAATACATACAAGTGCAACGATTTGTGTATTGATATACAAAATAATTAGTGCAAGTGTTCTGTGAGCACAATAATATACAAGTCCGTGTAGTGAATTCAAAGAAGAATGCTCAATCCTGGAGCTCCACCTTGTGATCTTGTGAGCTAATATATATATATATATATATATATATATATATATATATATATATATATATATATATATATATATATATATATATATATATATATATATATATATATATATGCTCACCAGATATGAGCGGGTCACACAGACCCCACATGCTTTAATCGATATTCCTGGTCAAATGGGTATGCACACTCCTTTTATATGGGATCCTCTGGGTCACTCTCTTATTCACACACAGAGTAAAAAATCAAGGACTCACTCCTTTGCCTCTCTCCAAAATAGATTTCCTGGGTATGGGTCTCATTTGCATAGAGTGGAAAGACAGGAAGCCAGATATAGTGTAATACAGTTTTTGGTTAAAAGCAAAAGGTAATAAAATGGGTGCTTACATGAATCTGTGCCCTCCTGGCACAGGTAAGATTGCTTGTTGCTATGTGGGAGCTTATAGATACCAAAGCTTGTCCCCCTGTAGTACCTAGTAGCGTGGCAGCGGTCGGCGTGCGTTCCACCGTCCGGCAGGAAGTGACGTCGCTGGTTCACTATTTTCGGATAAGGCTTGGAACACAATGCATTTTGCATATGAATGCGTCATCAGGAAGTCTCAGGAGGCGAAGGAGTGTGCATACCCAGTCTAAGCAGATTGAAAGGGAAGGCAGATCCAACAACAATCTGATGGGAAACTTTAAACTTGTGTGGCCACCATAATAGAGATTTACAGATATGTTTATGGACCATTAATCCACGCCTGCACAATAATTCTAAATATCTGACCTTTGTGTAACTTGCTATGCAGCTTTGTCACTCCATGTTAACTGCTGCTGAAAGTGGCAAATGTGAGTTTAAGTGATTGCAAACAATCACCTTTTAAAACAACCCATTCGTTTAAAATGGAAATGAAAAGAAAAACATTTTTGCATAGATCTAAAAATACATTATACTTTTTTTTTTTTTTTACGACATTCCCTCTGTTCTCAGCTGCATAAGAGCTGGGGGGAGGAAAAGCAGCAGCAGCACACTTCTCTTCCCTGGGAATGGCTGTGCAGTGGGGGCGTGTCAGGACAAGTCTGATCATTGGAGGAGCACGCTGAGTTCCCAGCATAGCTAGAGAACTGACCACTGTTTGCTCTTGCTTATGGCACTTTTCCACTGCAAGTACCGGCTCGGCTCTACTCGGCCCTGCTTGGCCCGGTTTGCTTTTCCACTGCTGGTACCGCATGGTACGGTGTTGGAACGGTACGGTATTGGTTTGCTTTTCCACGAAGGTTAAGTGGGTGGGATAACAACGGGGTGGGTGGGATTCTCTGACCAATCAGTGGCTAGTAGTGACTGCATGCAAAGGATTGTGGGATATGGTACCAGTTTGGTACCTTTTGGAACCACAATCGAGTAGGTACTGTTTTTTCAGAGCCGTACCGTACCGTTCCATGCAGTGGAAAAGCAAACCTATACCGTACTGTACCGAACCGTTCCGACACTATACCATGCGGTACCAGCAGTGGAAAAGCACAAAACCGTGCCTGAACTGTTACGGTTCCATGCAGTGGAAAAGCGCCATTAGTGTGGTCCGTTTTTAATCGTAAGTCAGAGGGACTGACGAACACCAGAAATTTCACATAAAGGAAGCAATACAAAAAGAACAGGATAGTTTCTCATACAAGTACTTGGTACAGCAGGTACATATCAGGAATTTAAAGTGTTGGGATAACAAACGATTTAAAGCAATTTAAAAGCCTTGATGATTTTTTTTGTTTTGTTTTTATGTTTTACTTGCCCGCTCTGTGCAATAGTTTTTGGCGCTCCTGGCTTGTGCCGGGTGCCCCCATGGTAAGCAGCTTGCTCTGGGGGCATCCAGGCAGGCACGCTCCATTGACACACAGAGCCGCGGCTAGGCCCTGCCCCTTCGTCTTCTGATTGGTTCACTGGCTGTGAATGACAGCAGCAGTACCCATTGGCCAATCAGGAGTGCGAGTCCCCAGAGACGCTAGGCTCTCGTCAACATTGCTGGATCGAGAGGGGGCTCGGGTTAGTATTGGGGGGGATGCTGCACACAGAAGGTTTTTTACCATCATGCATAGAATGCATGAAGGTAAAAAACCTTGTGCCTTTACAACCTCTTTAAGAAATAAACATGACATTGTCTAGCAGGAGATTGTCTGTTTAAAAAAAAAAAAAAAAAAGTATCTGCCTGCTATACCAACAGCATTTTACATTTGTTCTAAAACTGTTATGTCTTTATAAAAATGATGCAATTTGGATACAGTGGTCCTTTAAAATCTTGGACAGGGCAAGTGCTATACGAATTGGGAGCTCAAGTCAACACCTTAAAACTCGTTGTGTTCCTCAAACCATTCTTAAATTCATTAGATCAGGCCACCTTCCTTTATTGCTCCTTTGTCCAATTCTGAAGCTCGCGTAACCATTATTTTTGGTTGTTGGCACTGGTCAGCATAGGCCCCCCCCCCCCGACCTGTCTGTGGCTGCACAGCCCCATACACAACAAACTGCCATGGTCAGTGTGTTCTGATTCATTTCTATCAGAACCAGAATACATTTTTTCAGTAATTTGAACTACAGTAGCTCTTCTATAGGATCAGACTACATGGGCCAGCCTTCACTTCCCATGCGCATCACTGAGCCTTGGCCACTCATGACCCTGTTTACTTTCCTTAGACCACATTTAGTCAGTCCTGACCACTGCCGACAGGGAACATCCACAAGAGCTGCAGTTTTCGAGTTGTTCTGACCAGTAGTCTAGCCATTACAATTTGGCCTGTGTCATAGTCACTCAAACCATTAAACTTGCCAATTTTTTTTTTTTTTTCCTCCTTTCAACCCATCAACTTCAGGGAGAACATCAATATATCTCTAAGCCATTGATCCTAACCTGCAGCGATTTGTTATGTTATGTTATGTTACTTCTGAGTGTTCATCACATCATCGTAGTCTGTTTCTTTGGCTTTAGCAGAAAAATCCCTCAGAGGATTCAGACAGCTCAGGTGACGAGCAGCCAGAGGAACACACAGCAAGTGTTAAAAAAGAGGACACAACAACCTGCAACAATGGATTCTACTGGTCAGCTAGTGACACTACACAGAAAAGGTAGGTGTGCGTGTCTGTGTTTTTTTTTCCTCCCCCCTTGCTTGTGTACATAAACAGTGGCAGTGATTTTGCAGGGTAATAACTAGTGCCAGACAAGCTGGGTAACCATAAATGTCATGATCCTGCCTCTGGTTCCACAGCCCGATGGTAACCTGCAGGCCTACCCTAGGTGGGATGTCAATGAGCTGATGTGATATTGGAGGCAGTTGTTACTGCTCAGATATTTTTTCACTTGTTAGATTATCTCTGTATAGTGGGACTTATTCGTGCCTTTTCTTTTTGAGAAAAGTATTATACGACATGCACCACTGCACAGTAAGTACTGGGAGACATTTGCCTATCTACAGGTGCGTCTCAAATGTGCATATCATCCAAAAGTTAATTTTATTTTAGTAATTCATTTTGAAAAGTGAAACACCTATATCCTATAGATTCGTTACACACAGAGTGATAGATTTCAAGCATTTCTTTCTTTTAATTTTGATGATTATGACTTGCAGCTAGTGAAAACCCCAAATTCGGTATCTCAGAAAATTAGAATATTGTGAAGAAGTTCAATATTGTAGACTCATGGTGTCACACTTGAATCGGCTAATTAGCTCAAAATACCTATAAAGGTTTCCTCAGCCTTTAAATGGTCTCTGTCTGGTTCAGTAGGTTACACAATCATGGGGAAGACTGCTGACTTGACAGTTGTCCAGAAGACAGTCATTGACAACCTCCACAAGGAGGGTAAGTCGGAAAAGGTCTTGAAAAAGCTGGCTGTTCACGGTGCTGTATCCAGGCATATTAATGGAATGTTTAGTGGAAGGAAAAAGTGTGGTGGAAAAAGGTGCACACGCAACAGGGATAACTGCACTCTTGAGATGATTGTGAAGCAAAGGCCATTCAAGAAATTGGGGGAGATTGGGGGAAAGAGTGGACTACAGCTGGCATCAGTGCTTCAAGAGCCACCACACACAGACGTATCTAGGACATGGGCTACAACTGTCGTATTCCTTGGGTCAAGCCACTCCTGAACCAGAGACAATGTCAGAAGTGTCTTACCCGAACTAAGGAGAAAAAGGACTGGACTGTTCAGTGGTCCAAAGTCCTCTTTTCAGATGAAAGTAAATTTTACATTTTATTTGGAAATTGGGGTCCCAGAATCTGAAGGAAGAGTGGACAGGAGCCAAACCCAAGTTGCATGAGGTCCAGTGTGAAGTTTCCACAGTCGGTGATGATTTTGGGAGCCATGTCATCTGCTGGTGTTGGTCCACTGTATTTTATCAGGTGCAAAGTCAACGCAACCCCCTATCAGGAAATTCTAGAGCACTCATGCTTCCCTCAGCTGAACAGCTTTATGGAGGTGCGGATTTAATATTCCAGCAGTACTTGGCACCTGCCCACACTGCCAAAAGTACCAATTCCTGGTTTAATGATCATGGTATCACAGTTTTTGGCCAGCAAACTCGCCTGACCTAAACCCCATAGAGAATCTGTGGGGCATTTTCAAGAGGAAGATGAGTCGCCATACTCAACGATGCACACGAGCTGAGGGCCGCTATCAAAGAAACCTGGGTTTCCATAACACCTCAGCAGTGCCACAGGCTGATCACCTCCATGCCACGCCGCATTAATTCATGCAAAAGGAGCCCCGACCGTATTGAGTGCATACTATACTATACATGGACACACTTTTCAGTAAGCCAACATTTCTGTGTTAATCCTTTTTTTTTATTGGTCTTATGTAATCTATTTTTCAGAGATAATGAATTTTGGGGTTTCCATAGCCTTAAGCCATAGTCATAAAAGTTTAAAGAACGATGATTGAAATGGATCACTCTGTGTGTAATGAATCTATAGAATATGAGAATCACTTTTTTGATTGAATTACTAAAATTTACTTTTTGTTGATATTCTAATTTTTTTGAGATGCACCTGTATGTTCAGCTTAAGATATATTGCCAGATAATCTGATATACAGTGCCTTGTAAAAGTAGTCAACCCCCTTGGCATTTTCCGTGTTTTGTTGCCTCGCAACCTGGAATTAACATGGATTGTTTGAGGATTTGCATAATTTAATTTACAGAACATGCCCACAACTTAAAGAGGTTTTTTTTTTTTTTGTTTTTTTTTTTTTTTATTGTAAAGCAAACAACAAATAGGACAGAATAACAGAAAAAGTCACTGTGCATAACTATTCACCTCCCTAAAGTCAATACTTTAAGCCACCTTTTGCGGCAATCACAGCTCCAAGTCGCTTTGGATAAGTCTCTATGAGCTTGCCACATCTTACCAGTGGGATTTTTGCCCATTCCTCCTTGCAAAACTGCTCCAGCTCCTTCAAGTTGGATGGTTTGCGCTTGTGAACAGGAATCTTTAAGTCTGACCACAGATTTTCTTTTGGATTGAGGTCTGGGCTTTGATTAGGCCATTCCAACACATTTACATGTTTCCCCTTAAACCATTCTAGTGTTGCTTTAGTAGTGTGTTTGGGGTCATTGTTCTGCTGGAAGGTGAACCTCCGTCCTAGCTTCAATCACGCACAGAGTGGTACAGGTTTTGCTCAAGAATATCCCTGTATTTGGCACCATCCATCTTTCCCTCAACTCTGACCAGTTTCCCAGTCCCGGCTGCTGAATAACATTCCCACAGCATGATGCTGCCACCACTATCTATCACTGTGGGGATGGTGTTCTTTGGGTGATGTGTTGGGTTTGCGACAGACATAGCATTTTCTTTGAGGGCTGAAAAGTCAAATTTTAGTCTCATCAGACCAGAGCACCTTCCTCCATACATTTTGGTAGTCTCCCACATGCCTTTTCACAAACTCAAAATATGCCATTTTGTTTTTTGCTGAAAGCAATGGCTTTCTTCAGGCCGCTCTGCCATAAAGCCCAACTTTATGGAGCGTACGGCTTATTGTGGTCCGATGTACAGAGACACCAGTCTCTGCTGTAGGACTCTGCAACTCCTCCCAGGGTTACCTTAGGTCTCTGTGCTGCCTCTCTAAATAAATGCCCTCCTTGCCCGGTCCGTGAGTTTTGGTGGGCGTTTGTCTCTTGGCAGGTTTGCTGTTGTGCCATGTTCTTTCCATTTGGTTATGATAGATTTGATGGTGCTCCTGGGGATCATCAAAGATTTGGATATTTTTTTTATAACCTAACTTGTACTTCTCAACAACATTGTCCCTTAAGCCCCGTACACATGTAGCGATTGTCGGCTGTAAATATTCGGCCGCCGAACGATCGGCCGATTGTCGGCTTGTTAGTATGATGCTTCCGACAAACAGCGAATTTTCGGCCGAACAGAATCTGGCGTGCAGACTTTAAAATTTTTGTTGGCCGTCACCAGAACGGCCGATTGTTCGCCAGTCAGTACAGAATTCGGCTGACAAACAGCAGATTAACAAGACTGGGCATGCTGAGAAAAGAAAAAACACACGGAAAGTTAACCATCACATGGCATCACTTCTGCAGTCGGCTGTTGTTGGCCGACAAAATTCGTGTGCAGTCTTTAGCACTTTTCAGCCGACAGGACAGCACCGGACAAAAGACGGCCGATCGTTCGGCCGACATTCGGTACGTGTGTTCGGGGCTTTACTTGTTTGGAGAGTTCCTTGGTCTTCATGGCAGAGTTTGGTTAGTTGCTTAGGTGTTGCAGCCTCTGGGGCCTTTCAGAAAAGGTGTGTATATGTAATGACGGATCATGTGGCACTTGGATTGCACACATGTGGACATCATTTCACTAATTATGTGACTTCTGAAGGTAATTGGTTGCACCAGAGCTTTTTATGGGCTTCGTACCACAGGGGGTGAATACATGCGCGCGTGCCAATTTTTTGTTATCTATTTCTAAAAAATAGTTTTATGTATATATTTTTTTTTCCTCTTTTTACTTCACCAACTTAGACTATTGTGTTCCGATCCATCGAATAAAATTCAGATTAACAAAACATTGAACTTAAGGCTGTAATGTAACAAAATAGGTAAAAAGTCAAGAAGGGTGAATACTTTTGCAAGGGCAATTGTTGTGCTCAGCTTCTAAACAAGATGAACAGTCTGCATGTATAATGAGAACATATGGCTCCCCCATGTGTATACAGTTACAAACTGAAACAAAACATAAATTATAAAGTGTTTTTTGTGTGTAAGGCTCCATTGAAGCCTTCTACATTTACATATCTTTATAGTCATGTACTCTTTCACATCCCCTTTTTTCTCTCTATAACCGCTGCTTTCTCTCACTCTGCCTTGTGCTTGCAGAGATAACAGCCTGTTGCAGATGAGGTAAAACTATGAAAATGGGGGTTAATTTACATATTCTGTGACTTTTATTTCAGCTTTGAAGTGATCTTAAACCAAAAATGTAATCGTATATAGCTTACCAGTTACTAGATGTGGAGGCTGCATTGTTTTCCCCTCTGTTTTCACCTGGCGATTTGGCCAGCAAGCACTCCTGTATTAGAGTGCCCGCACCCTGATGAAGGAGAAATAGACAGCTTTGGGCACCAGCATTGTCAGGCTAGGGGGAGGGGAGTGTTGGATGTACTAGCAGATTGAGATACGCTAACCAATTAAACCTAAACTCTAGCTAGCACTTTTTTAAGCAGATACAGTAATGATTGTTCCTTTTTGGGATGAAGGTTTTACAGCAATAAAAGCTGATCATTTTAAGCACCCCTGTCAGCTGCAAGTGATTTGCCTCAACCCTCTTAACTGCTACATCTGCAGGAGAGCTTGTACGGTTGAAAAAAAGATTTACTTGTTCGATCACCAGGTAAAAATAAAGGAAAGTGAAATTAGAAAACACATACATTTATCACATGTAAAACTTGGCGAGCTGCTAAATAATGTATGCTCTTGGGTGTAATGCCGCTTTTAAGCTGATCACATTGTATGTGCATCCAAAAAAAATAAGATTGTAAACACTGCATATTCTCATTGAAATAAGTTTTTATAATGAGCCAAAATAGATTGAGGCAACCTGAGCAGTTTTAGGAGGATTAAAAAAAAAAAAAAAAAGCTAAAAACAGTATTACTGGAGACCTTAATATAAGAGGGGACATATACATCTGGTAAGTGGTTGGCATGTACAATGGTGAAGGAGCACAGATATTGTGGTCACAGATATTGGAAGAAATTGCTGCATTGAGTTTGTGTGACACAGGACTTTTTTTGCATTTGATAACACAAACCTTTCACTGACCATTTTTGGTGTACTATCCATATTTTTTTTTTTTTTTTTAGCTTGTGCTGGCGATGCATTTTTTTTTTGTTAATTTTTAAGGAGTCATATGATTAACATTTTTATTTAATGCAATATTTAAAGGGATAGCGCAACACTATTTTTCATTAGGATTAGGAGTATTGTCAACTAGGGCATTTAGGTTTAGGTAAAAGATATGGCTGAGATACAGTATGGGGAGACTGTCGATGTATACTTCCCCAGGATAAAGTTTTCCCTTGATCCCCTAAACAGTATGCCTTTTGTTCTATTCTGTTCCTGATGTAAGTTAATTTTAGTAAACTTTTTGTTCTGTGGCAGTGAATATCTCAGCTCGACCAGCATGGAGGAGGACGCAATTGAGGGTATGCTGTCTATGGCATCTTTGCACTTCCCTTCTCGGTCTCCTGCAGAGGCAAAGAGCACAGGCTGCAAAATGGGGCGTCTATATCCTCAGCTGCACATCAAGTTCTCTCAGGAGAAGGTGGAATCTCGAGAGCCAGAATTGCTGGAAAATGGTAAGCATGTGTGCCATGTGTTAAGTGTTAATGTGATAAGTCTCTCTGTTCTTGGGGACCAATTCTGACCTAGGTATGGGCAGGGTGCCCCTGCTGGAGAGTAAAACATTGGTGTTTAAGGGCATAACTAAAGCCATGGCAGACCATGTGCCTGCTGTGGTACCCCCTAGGGAAAGAGGGGGGGCTCAGTTTATTTCTGAACAGGGACTGGATAGTTGCTGGTTCAGGGATTGAGAGAGGCAGACGTTTCTTTGGTACACAGCCCAGGCTTGGCACAGCAGTGACTCATAAGAAGTAATTGGAGTCTCTGAACCTGTGCCTGTGAATCATGTAGTGATCAGTACACACTGCCTGATGGTGACTTTTCCATTACTGTAACCATCAGTGATAAGGGTATAAAAAAAAGACTCCTGTATGGGGAGCATTTTAAGTCACCTGGGTGCAATGTATGTCCTTGGTGTGGGCCCCTTCAATCTTATTCTTGCATGGAGCTTTTTGATGTCTAGATACACATCTGTTGATTTGATCCAAAAAGGCAGTGTAATGGTAATGTAAAAAATAGCATAACCCATAACAGCCAATCGGATTTCAAATGGCTAATAAAGGAGCCATCAAAGAAGAATTCTGATTCAATCCCATGGGGTCACTAAAACGAGGACTAAGCTAAACTCTGGGGTTATATACTAAAACTGGAGAGTGCAAAATCTGGTGCATAGAAACCAATCCGCATCCAGTTTTTTATTGCCAAAGCTTGATTGAACAAGTTGAAGTTCAAAGCTGATTGGCTATCATGCACAGCGGCACCAAATTCTGAGTGCACCAAATTTAGTAAATCTACCCTACTATCTCTCTAGTGTATGTAGCTGAATTAGACTGTGCTGGCTGGCAGGACTGTATACATTTCAGGACCGACTAGCCAAAAACACCAACCCTAGGCAGGTGTTAAACATATCCTATTTATGTATTCAACTATATATTTAGTCATTTGTTTGGAGTTGAGTTTTAAGTTTTAGTGACCATAACGCTGAGAGGTTAGGTTGTAGGATACAGTGAGGGGCAAGGATGTTGTAAAAAGCCGATGGTAAGACAAGAAGCACAGAAAAAGAAATCTGGACAATGTGACTTGGATTCCTATATTTTGTCTGTAGCACTGCTTTTCTTTACACCGTCATGCTTAAACTCTCTTTAGCTGTCTGTCTATCCCTCCTTAGTGACCCTGGTTTTTTTTTAACAGGTCACAGTGGCGAAGATGACTCCAGTACTGGGTGGAGCAGTAAGATGGACCTTTCATGTGGGTCAAGTCCTCAGGTGAGTCAAAGCATTCCTTATGGAAGTTGAGCGTTAGACAACAGGGCAAGGACTTTTTTTTTTTTTTTTTTAATCTTTTTTTGTTTGGTCATCTCGTAACCCTTTTGGTTAAATACAGAAATTGGATCTTTAGGATGGGGTGGGGACACAAGAAGTTCTGGAGTCCTAAGACTCGGAAGTTCAGGTAGCATTTAACTATCTGCCTTTTCTTGTCAGGAATGCCGGGCTGTGAAAGCAGGAAACATTGGTCTGGCTCTAACTTTCATTAAAAGCTAAATTCGCTTTTTAAAATAAATGCACTTTCCTTTGGGCTCTTTATTATGTTTATTTTTCGAATGAGCTTGCAGAGCATTGCATCCCTGATCAGGTGATCATGAGTCAAATGTCATGCTCCTGCAGATTGTCAGGAAAGCTGTATACTCATACCTCCGATGCAGGCAGATATTTGAGAGCAAAAATATCAATGAAGTACGACTGCTTTCACCAACACCCTTGTAGTTCATTGAGAACTACAAGCTGTTATCCGCAATGGCTGGCGGTACTTGTAGTCTATTCATTCACAGGGAACTGTCTGCACTGTTTTCAAATTGTGACAGTGGGTGTGGGGAGGGGAGAGAAGGTGTTTATGCTGGAACATGTTACATGTTGTACCCTAAGAACTGTTCGAACAGGTTATATGTTCCAAATGTGAACTTACTCTTTAATATATGATCATTTTAAAAGGGTTGGTGACAAAAGGGGGTAGAACCTGTATGAAAGGGCATGTCATTCATGTACAATTTTGGCAGCATGATCCCTAAATACATTCTTGTTTTATGTCAAGCGTGAGCAAAAAAAATCTCCCTCAGTATATTTTGACGTGTATATGAAGTAAGCGTGTTTTGCCAATGCCTGGCAGACCAAGAGGCGTACTTTAACATTCACCCTTCTCAGCAGTATTTATTCACCTTTCCTTGCCTCTGCTCCATTTTCTGTTTGGAGAGAAGAGCTACTTCTGGGTATAGGGGAGCATGTGACAATTCCATTCCTCATAAGTACTGGTGCTTGGTGATTCGCCATTGAGGCGCCAATTGCTATTGCCACATGAGGGTGGGGACATACTTTTCCTTCCTATGTATGCTCCAAGTTACATGGGTTTACACAAGGCTAATGTGTGGAAGCACTGATTTGTTCTGTAAGGGAAACTTAAACAATTGACTGATTAGCCCACACAGTCAGGAACACGGGTAGTTTTGGTTCCCGCACAGCCCAGAAATCAGGTCAGGTGTTTCCTTGTCCCGAGGAATTTCACAATATTGTGAATGAACAATGGTGGGGTGTCTAAGCGCTTGAAACTCAGTTTATCCCTTTGCTGACTCGGTCTCGAACCTATGGCCATTGCCACCTAGGGTGGACCACCCTGTTTCCAGGTTTAACAAATCTACTGTGGTACAAAAACCGATCTTAGGGCCCGTACACACGTACCGATTGTCGGCCGAAACTGTTCGGCCGCCCAACGATCGGCCGATTTTCGGCTTGTTAGTATGATGCTGCCGACAGCGCACTTTCGGCCGAACAGAATCTGTCGTGCAAGCATTAAAATTTTTGTATGCCGACACCAGAACGGCCGATTGTTCGCCAGTCAGTACAGAATTCGGCCGACAGACAGCAGATTTGCAAGACTGGGCATGCTCAGAAAAGAAAAAACACAGGGAAAGTTAACCATCACATGACACCACTTCTGCAGTCGGCGGACAAAATTCGTGTGCAGTCTTTTGCACTTTTCAGCGGACCGGACAGCCTGGGGACAAAAGACGGCCGATCGGTCGGCCGACGATCGGTACGTGTGTACGGGGCTTAAGTGTCCGTTCTGGTTTCACAGACGGTAACGGTATGGGTTAAAGTGCTTAGGGGAAACGTGAAAGCAGAGATGGTTGCCCCGACCTTGTTTGGACTCACGGACCAGATGGCCCAGGCCCTGGTGTTTGTGTGATGCGTCCTTGGACGCTGCCCCTCTGTTTGCCAGAGGGTCAGCGGTAGGGATTCCTATACGCTGCATGGTGTGACCAGGCTTCCAGAAGGCCTCAACAGATCTCCCTTTTCTGGGCGAGCGATTGTTTGGAGACTCCTTGGATGAGTTGATAAAAGGCTTAACGGGTGGTAAGAGTACTCTTCTTCCCCTATCCTCCAAAGACGGTTCTTTTGTGTCTCAGGGACACAAGAGAATGGTAAACCGTTCAGAGCCTCTGGAGGGAGCAAAAAGGCTTGGTCGGGTAAGCCCAAGAACAGTCAGTCCGGTTCGGCGGACAAATCCTCTTCTGCATGAAGGAGCGCCCTCGCCCGTTTTCTGGGGTGGGGGACGTCTGTGTTTCTTTCATGAACCCTGGATGTCCTTGATCCGGGACAAAGGGGTTCACAAATCGATTAAATCTGGGTACAAGTTTGTCTGCTGGCCGAGACCGAAATTCAGATTCTTTCCCTAGGGCAAGGTGCATCCTAATTTGGACCTCAAATCTCTGAGCAGCTTTGTGGGGGTGCAGTAGTTTCGGATAAAATCCATCATTCGGTCGGTAGTAGCGTCTTTAGATCAGGGGGATTTTTTAGCCTCCATTGACATCAAAGGTGCATATCTGCACATCCCTATATACGGGGGACACCAGAGGTATCTCCGTTTTTGCGGTGGCAGAGGAGCACTTTCAGTTTGCAGTGTTACCCTTTGATCTTGCCTCCGCTCCCAGAGTCTTTACCAAGGTTTTGGTACGGAAAGTATTCAGACCCCCTTAAATTTTTCACTCTTTGTTATATTGCAGCCATTTGCTAAAATCATTTAAGTTCATTCTTCTTCCTCATGAATGTACACATAGCACCCCAAAAGAAAAACTGAAATATCACATGGTCCTAAGTATTCAGACCCTTTGCTCAGTATTTAGTAGAAGCCCCCTTTTGATCTAATACAGCCAGGAGTCTTTTTGGGAAAGATGCAACAAGTCTTTCACACCTGGATTTGGGGATCCTCTGCCATTCTTCCTTGCAGATCCTCTGCAGTTCTGTCAGGTTGGATGGTAAACGTTGGTGGACAGCCATTTTTAGGTCTCTCCAGAGATGCTCAATTGGGTTTAAGTCAGGGCTCTGGCTGGGCCATTCAAGAACAGTCACGGAGTTGTTGTGAAACCACTCCTTCGTTATTTTAGCTGTGTGCTTAGGGTCATTGTCTTGTTGGAAGGTAAACCTTCGACCCAGTCTGAGGCCCAGAGCACTCTGGAGAAGGTTTTTGTCCAGGATATCCCTGTACTTGGCCGCATTCATCTTTCCGTCGATTGCAACCAGTCGTCCTGTCCCTGCAGCTGAAAAACACCCCCACAGCATGATGCTGCCACCACCATGCTTCACTGTTGGGACTGTATTGGACAGGTGATGAGCAGTGCCTGGTTAGCCCCGACTGGTGGAGGGCTGCAGTGATGGTTGACTTTCTACAACTTTCTCCCATCTCCTGACTGCATCTCTGGAGCTCAGCCACAGTGATCCTTGGGTTCTTCTTTACCTCTCTCACCAAGGCTCTTCTCCCCCGATAGCTCAGTTTGGCCGGACGGCCAGCTCTAGGAAGGGTTCTGGTCGTCCCAAACGTCTTCCATTTGAGGATTATGGAGGCCACTGTGCTCTTAGGAACCTTAAGTGCAGCAGAAATCTTTTTGTAACCCTGGCCAGATCTGTGCCTTGCCACGATTCTGTCTCTGAGCTCTTCAGGCAGTTCCTTTGACCTCATGATTCTCATTTGCTCTGACATGCATTGTGATCTGGAAGGTCTTATATAGACAGGTGTGTGGCTTTCCTAATCAAGTCCAATCAGTATAATCAAACACAGCTGGACTCAAATGAAGGTGTAGAACCATCTCAAGGATGATCCGAAGAAATGGAAAGCACCTGAGTTAAATATGAGTGTCACAGCAAAGGGTCTGAATACTTAGGACCATGTGATATTTCAGTTTTTCTTTTTTAATAAATCTGCAACAATGTCAACAATTCTGTGTTTTTCTGTCAGTACGGGGTGCTATGTGTACATTCATGAGGAAGAAGAATGAACCTAAATGATTTTAGCAAATGGCTGCAATATAACAGAGTGAAAAATTTAAGGGGGTCTGAATACTTTCCGTACCCACTGTATCTGGACGATTTCCTGTTGAGAGCAAACTCTCAGCCTTGTTGGGCGATCTGTCAATCATGGTTCAGACCCTTGAAGAGTTTGAGTGGATCATGAACTTCAAATCTGCACTGACCCCGTCGATGCGACTGAATTACCTGGGACTAACTCTGGACTCCTCCGTGGCTAGGGTCTTTCTTCCCGGGGACACACTTTAGAAGTTGCAGGGAGAGATCCGTTTGCTGCTGAAAAGCGATCTCTCTTCTCTACAGACATGCATGAGAGCCCTGAGTCTTATGGTGTCGACCTTCGAGGAGGAAGGAACAAGGATCTACAGTCCTTAGACAGGATAAGTTTTGAGCAGACTCACGAGGTCAACGCTCTGTTGGTTGCTTCAGTCACCTGCCCTGAGTCAGGGCAAGTCCTCTGCTGCTGTGGACGGTGGTCACCACGGATGCCAGCCTGTCGGGCTGGGACAGGGTGCTGGTCGACAGAGGAGTCGTCTTTACTGATCGATGTTCTGGTACTCAGAGCAATCGAGATTTGTCCATCTGATCTATGGAAAAATTGACTGCTCAGTCTCCTGGTTCGGATCCAATCGGACAATGCCATGGCTGTGGCCTACATCAATAAAAGGGGCACAAAGAGTGCCCGAGTGCCCGGGTGGCCCAGGAGGTGGCTGAGATTCGGATGTGGGCGTAAGGATAGATTCCGGGTCTTTCCGCAGGTCGCATTCCGGGAGTGGAGAATTGGCAAGCGGATTACCTGAGTCGTCAGGTTCTGGATCACAAGGCATGGTCCCTTCATCCAGAGGTATTTCGTCTCCTGTGTGTCCATTGGGGGACCCAGGAGATCGACCTGTTTGCATCTCAGCTAAACAAAGAGGTGCAAAGAGTCGTGGACAGAATTCGAGATCCTCTGGCCGATGCCGATTGGTAGCTCCAGACAGGCCTCGTGGATCTTGGTACACAGACCTGGTAAAGATGGTAGTCGTTCCTCCCTGGCTGTTGCCTTTGAGGGAGGACCTGTTGTCTCAGGGGCCCATCCTGCTTTACGGTCGTGGTTTTTAACATGGCTGTTAAAGGCCAGGGTCTGAGATGGCGGAGTCTGTGCTTCCTACCCTGCCGAGGGCCAGAACAATGACTTCCAGTAAGATTTAGCTTTGCACGTGGGAGATGTATATTTCATGGTGTGAATCGCAATGATTGCACCCTTGCCTTTTTTTTGGTGGCTAGGGTCTTGGCTTTCTTGCAAAAAGGAGTTGAGCAATGGTTGGCCTTGGGCATGATCATGGGCCAAGTGTTGGCTTTGGCGATGTACTTCCAATGCCCGTTGGCTGCTAATACCTTGATTCGCACCTTTCTAAAAGGGGTGTGTCCTATGGCTCCTCCGAGATGATCCCCCTTGCCCCCCTTACCCTTGATCCCCCATGGGATTTGACTTTGGTTTTGTCTAGTCTTCAAAAGTCTCTTTTTGAGAATATAGGGACATATCTCTGCCTTTATCGGAAGGTTGCCTTTTGGTGGCTATTGCTTCTGCTCGCAGAGTGTCTGAATTGGTGGAGCTTTCCTGTCCGCCATATTTGGTCGTCCAGAGATAAAGTGGTTCTCTGACCTAATCCGTTATTTTCTTCCTGCGGTGGTGTCTTGATTTCCATTTAAATGAAGACCTTGTTTTGCCTTCACTCTTAGCCTAAGCATCCCAAGGAAATTGCCTTGTACTCTCTGGATGTGGTTCGGGCGATCAGGGTTTAACGGTTGGCCACAGAGTCCTTTAGGAAATCAGGCTTTTTTTTTTGTCCTTACTGAGGGATCTCGTAAGGGTTTGGCTGCGTCTGCTGCGACTATATCCAGATGGATTAGGCAGACAGTTGTACATGCTTATTCATAGAAGGGTCAGGTTCCCCCTTTCCCTCTGACAGCGCATTCCAGCAGAGCGCTGAGTGCCTTTTGGGCTTTTCCTCATCAGGCCTTTGTTACTCAAGTGTGAAAGGTGGTGACTTGGTCCTCCGTGCATACTTTTACAAAACTCTACATGGTAGATTTGTTGGCATCTTCGGATGCATCCTTGGGCAAAGTTTTGCAGGCTGTTTAAAGAGTTTTTTTGTTTTTTTTTTTCCTCTTTCAGGGGTTTATATTTTCTTTCTATGGGTAAGCTCCTGTGGTTCCTGGTTGAGCTATGTTTAGCCTTTGGAAAAACGTTACCTGTTTTTTGGTTGCGTTCTTCCCACCTGTCATGCCTACACTGCTTTGGGACATTCCTTCAAGGGGTTTGACACCGGTCTCCACCAGTGCGGTCTCCTCTACTACCGCAGGACTTGAATTTGGTGCTCTCTGTTCTCCAGAAGCCTCTGAGAATATTCGGGAGATTCGCTTGCTTATGTTGTCCCAGAAGGTGGCCTTTTTGATGGCTATCACCTCTGCTCGCAGGGTGTCGGAACTGGCGACTTCATCTTGTCGTACTCCTTTTCTCTATCTTCCATTGACAGACGCAGCTCTTATGCTTCTTATATCATTGGGTTATGCTGCCCCCTACAGGAGTAGTACTAGGCAGGGATAAAAACGTTTACCACACCTACGGGGGCTGTCCCTATAGGCATAACCTCACACACCCTGCTCTAGCATACCAGTTTTTCTGTCTAGTGAATGAGTAAGACCTAGGTTTCCTGCTGGGACTTCGGTCTCAGTTTTTTATTCTTTTAAGAATATTTTTTTATTTTCTTTACTCACTTCTGCTAGTTAGTGTTCAGGGGGATTCATCCTGGTGCACTAAAAGCAATTGCAGGCTGAGGTTTTGCACTGGGTAATCTAGATCCTTAAGGTCTCCCAGCCTGGCCTACGAGCATGAGCAGATTATAGTCCCACACTAGGCCTCGCCACGACAGAGCCCCGTTTTGGATGGGGATGAGCCTGCGAGTGGATGTCTCGCTGGGACGGGACAACCTGGAATGCCCAGATTTGCAGCGTACCTCTCTGCTGGCAGCACCCCCCACTCCGGGTAGGAGGTGGTTGGTCTGGAGCTGAGCCCACTGGGTCCTTGGTTTGGTGAGTAAATGCAGCCCCGCCATATCCCTTAGTGGTCTTGGGGGGGGGGGGGGGGTCCTGGGGATGATGGGACCTAGTACGTCATAAAAGATCCCCCTGGCCTGTCAGGATACCTGGCCGCCATCTTTAGTGTGGGCATCGGAGAATTTCTCCCATTGACCTGCATGGTGCAGCCATTTTCCCTGTGCTTACTATTGACTTGCATTGGCAGCCATTTTTGTGTAGCCTTATGGAGCTACACAGGCAGCGTGACTTTTCATTCTATCCAGGCTGATGTCATATCCTGTGACTTTTACTTTCCTGCTGCACAGATCGGCTCTGGAGGTTTCTCTGAGAGGTGGTAAATTACTGGGATGTCTGTAGGCATATCGCTGCGCACTCTATCTGCATATATGAAAAGGGGACTCCGCATGCCGCGGTGATCGGTGGTGGGGACAGCGCTCAGAGACATTACACCAGTTTTCTTTTGAACTAATTATGGAGTCCCAGGCAGTGGTTTCACCCTCAGACCCCCTTAGTGCCACTACCGGACCTTCTGGATTGCAGTCGCTGGCTGCGATTTCAGCAGCACTGGAAAGTTTGGCATCCAAGGTTGATTTTGTGATGAAAAAGGTTTATTGCCAGAAACAGCTGCTGCCTTCACCGTCATCGGTGGGGTCCTCTGATTCAGAGGCTGATAGGGTCGCCACGGACGCCTCCCTCCTTGAGGGATCGCTGTCCTCTCAATCGGAGGGGGAAGAGGACCTGTCCTCTTCAGCTGCAATGCAGGAATGCGTTTTGGTGGCAGCCCCGATTGTTTCAGTAAGGGAAACTTTAAAAATGGCAGATGAGCCCACACCGGTAGAGACACGGGTGTCCTTTTGGCTTCCGCAAAACCCAAAAATCGAGCAAGGTTTTCCCTTGTCCTGAGAATTTTCATGATCTTGTTAATGAACAATGGCGGCTCATCAAGCACGTGCTAGTAGTGCCTAAGCGCTTTAAACTTCATTATCCCTTTGCTGAGACTGTTTCAAACCATTGGACGGTACCACCTAAGGTGGGTCATCCTGTATCCAGGTTGAACAAATCTACTATAGTGCCTGTGGAAGATTCCCCGGTGTTTACGGACTCGGTGAACAGGCGGGTGGAAACCTTTTCCCGCCATCTTCATGTGTTGGCGGGTATTACGGAATAGGTTAAGGTTTTTAAGGGGAACTTAGATGCTAAATTAGTTTCCCTGGAGCTGATTGAACATAGAGACCAGATGGCGCAGGCCCTGGTGTTCCTGTGTGTCCTTGGATGCGGCTTCCCTGGTGGCCAGAGTGTCAGCTGTGGGGATTGCCTTAAGACGCATGGTGTGGCTGAAAAGCTGGTCCACAGACCAAGCTTCCAAGAAGGCCTTAACAAATCTCCCCCTGGGAGAGCGATTATTTGGCGACTCGCTGGATGAGTTGATCAAAGGTCTAACAGGTGGGAAGAGTACTCTTCTTCCTCAATCCTCCAAAGGTAACGCACCCTGTAGTGAGCGGGGGCCCTTCTTTGACCGCTCAGACTTTCAAACCTCAGGGGCGCAAGAAAATGGTAAGCTGTTCAGGGCTTCTGGAGGGGCTAAAAAGCCATGGTCAGGCAAGACCAAGACCAGCCACTCCAGTTCTGCAGACAAGTCCTCTTCAGCATGAAGGGGCATCCTCACCCATTTCTAGGGTGGGGAGACGTCTGCGCTTCTTTCAGAAACCCTCTACTTCCTTCATTCAAAACAAATTTGTTCACAAACTGATTTGTTCCGGGTACAAGATCGAATTTCGGTCCCGGCCAGCGGATAGGTTTTTTTCAGTCAAATCTTCGCCTACAGAAGTTTTGAATGGAATCCATTCAGTCGGTGGTAGCGTCTTTGAATCAGCACTATCAAAGATGCGTATCTACACATCCCCATTTATGGGGAACACCAGCGATTTCTCCGCTTTGCGGTGGCAGAGGAGCATTTTAAATTTGTGGCGTTACCCTTTGGTTTTCGCCTCCGCTCCCAGAGTCTTTACCAAGGTACTGGCCCCGATATTGGCCTTGTTGCGCCAAAAATGGATTGCGATCCTGGGATATCTGGATGATCTCCTATTGAGAGCGGACTCTCACTCGGCTCTGTTGGGCGACCTGTTAATTACAGTTCAGACCCTTCAGGAATTCGGGTGGACTATCCATTTAAAGAAATCTGCTCTGATGCCTTCAGTGAGGTTGGATTATCTGGGGCTGACTCTAGATTCCGCCTTGGTGAGGATGTTTCTTCCCCTGGAAAACTTAAGAAGTTGCAGGGAGCGATCCGGTTGCTGTTGGAAACCGATCTGTCCTCACTACGGACTTGTATGAGAGCCCTTGGTCTGATGGTATCAACCTTTGAGGTGGTTCCGTTAGCTCAGTCTCACTCTAGACCTCTGCAAACAGAGATTCTTGTCAAATGGAACAGGAATCCACAGTCTTTAGACAAAATTATATGCTTGAGCCGCCTAACGAGGTCTGCTCTATCCTGGTGGATCCAGTCGCCAGCATTGTTAGGGCAAGTCCTTCCTACCACTGTTTTGGACGGTGGTCACCAGGGAGGCCAGCCTGTCGGGCTGGGGTGGTGTGTTGGGGAAACTCTGTGCCCAGGGGACCTGGTCAATGGAGGAGCCTTCCCTATCGATCAATATTCTGGAGCTCAGAGCAGTCAAGCTTTGCCTGATCCACTGGACGAATCCGGTACGTGGTTCTTTGGGTCAGATCCAATCAGACAAAGCTACGGCTGTGGCTTACGTCAATCATCAAGGGGGCACCAAGAGTGTCTAGACGGCCAAGGAGGTGGCCAAAATTCTGGTATGGGCAGAAGACAATGTTCTCGGCTCTTTCCGGAGTCCACATTTCCGGGTGTGGAGAATTGGCAAGCGGATTACCTGAGCTGTCAGGTGCTGGATCAAAGGGAATGGTCCCTTCATCCGGAAGTGTTTTTATCTCCTATGTGTCCAGTGGGGAACTCCGGAGGTAGACCTGTTTGCGTCTCACCTCAACAAAAAAGTCCAGAGGTTTGTGGCCAGGTCTCGGGATCCTCTGGCCGATGTCAGACGCCTTGGTGGCTCCTTGGAGCCAGTATAGGCTGATCTATGCCTTCCCTCTGATAAAACTCTTGCCAAGGCTTCTCTGCAGGGTGGCGGTGGAAGGAATTCCGGTCGTTCTGGTGGCCCCAGACTGCCCTCTTCGGTCTTGGTACGCAGACCTAGTAAAATTGGTCGCCGATCCTCCGTGGAGACTTCCTCTGAGGGAGGATCTGCTGTCCCAGGGACCAGTTTTCCATCCTGCTTTACGGTCGCTAGCTCTAACGGCATGGCTGTTGAAGGGCAGGTGTTGAGAGATAAGGGTCTTTCTCTGAATCTGTAATTCCTACCCTGTTGAAGGCTAGGAAAGCGACTTCTAGGAAGATTTTATCATCCTACTGGGAAATCGTACATTTCATGGTGTGAATCGCTGAAGCTGCACCCTCGCTTGTTTTCTATAGCTAGAGTTTTGGCCTTTTTACAAAAAGGGGTTGAGCAACGGTTGGCCTTGGGCACTATCAAGGCCAAGTGACGGCTTTAGGCTACTTCCAACGTCTGTTGGCTGCTAATGTCTTGATTCACACTTTTATTCAGGGAGTCCGTCATCTGGCTCCCTCGAGGAGATCCCCATTGCCTCCGTGGGAATCTCAATCTGCCCGCAGAGTGTCTGAGTTAGTGGCGCTGTCTTGTCGTTCGCCTTATTTGGTGGTTCACAGAGATGAAGTGGTACTCCGACCTAATCAGTCTTTTCTCCTTATGGTGGTGTCTGATTTCCATCTAAATTAAGACATTGTTGCCTTCCCTCTGTCCTAAGCATCCCAAGGAAATTGCTTTGCACTCTCTGGATGTGGTTCGGGTGATGAGGGTTTACCTGACAGTCACTCAGTCTTTTAGGAAATCAGATGTTTGTCCTTACTGAGGGATCTCGTAAGGGTTTGGCTGCGTCTGCTGCAACTATATCCAAATGGATTAGACAGAGGGTTGTTCAGGCTTATTCTTTGAAGGGTCAGGTTCCTCCTTTCCCTATGATGGCGCATTCTGCTAGGGCGCTGAGTGCCTCTTGGGATTTTCACCATCAGGCCTCAGTAGTGCAAGTTTGTAAGGTGGCGACTTGGTCGTCTGTGCACACTTTCACTAAATTCTACAAGGTAGATTTGTTGGCCTCTTCGGATGCATCCTTTGGCTGCAAGGTTTTGCAGGCTGCTGTTTAAAAGTGACTCGTTTGTTTCTCTTTAAGGGGTTTTTTCTTTCATGGGTGAGCTCCTGTTGTTCCTGGTTGAGCTTCATGTTACCCAGTTGGCTAAGTTTAGACTTTGGAGTTTACATGAACTATTTGGTTTGTGTTCTTCACACCCCTCATGCCTACACTGCTTTGGGACATCCCAATGGAATAAGAAGCATAAGAGCTGCGTCTGTCAATGGACGATAGAAAAAAAATAGATTTTTGTAAGAACTTACCGTAAAATCCTTTTTCTCTGAAGTCCATTGACAGACGCAGCACCCGCCCCTCTGATATGGGGATGGTTTGTGTCGTCTTCTCACTACTTGCAACAAAACTGGTATCCTGGAGCAGGGAGTGTGGGTTATGCCTATAGGGACAGTCCCCGTAGGCGTGGTAAACTGTCTTTTTCCTGCCTAGTACTACTCCTGTAGGAGGCAGCATAACCCAATGGTATAAGAAGCATAAGAGCTGCGTCTGTCAATGGACTTCAGAGAAAAGGATTTTACAGTAAGCTCTTACAAAATCCAGGTATTTGGTGCGCCGTTCCTACCTAAAATTGTCTCTTACTTGCATTTGAATGTGGACATTGTGTTGCCTTCCTTGTGTCCCAGGCTTTCTTTTCCCAAGGAATTTGTGTTGCATACCCTGGTTGTAGTTCAGGTGATTCGGGGGTATTTGGCTGCCACTGAGTCTTTTCTGAGGTTAGAGATTTTGTGATTTATGGACTGACCGAGGAAGGGGCTGTCCGCTTCTTCTGCTACCATTTCCAGGTGGATCAGGCAGACGGTGATTCAGGCCTATTCTATCAAGGGTCGGTTCCTCCTTTCCCTGTGACGGCGCGCTCTGCTCAAGCTCTTAGTACTTCTTGGGCCACTTGGTCGTCTATGCACACTTTTAATGAAGTTTTTATAAAGTGGACGTTTTGGCATCTAGGGATGCTTAATTTCGTCGCAAGGTTTTGCAAGGCTGCTGTTTAGAGGGTTGTTTCCCTCTTTGGGTGTTTTTTTTTTTTTTCTCAGGTGGTGCTCCTGTTTTTTCTTGTTGAGCTCCTTTTACCCATTTTGGCTTCTTTGGTTTAGCCTTGGGTTTTTTTGTCCCACCCCCTCAACTTCTTCCTTTTTGACTTGGGGTCGTCCCTATGGTTCTGAATATGGAGCACTGTGTCAGTCAATGAATGAAAGAGAAAATTTGATTTTTGTTTCTTACCGTAAAATTCCTTTCTCTGACAGACACAGCATCCACCCCTCTTTGGAGTTTTTTTTTTTTATACTTCTGATACTGCTTGTTACTAAACTGGAGGCCTATAGCAGAAAGGGAGACCTCTACCAACTAGGACTGCCTCGTGTCCTACTCATGTGGGGGGCAATATGGTTCTCAATATGGAGCGCTGTGTCCGTCAATGAATTCAGAGAAAGGGATTTTACGGTAAGTAACAAAAATCCAATTTTTTATTAAAAAATACGCTAAAATCATTCGTGCACACAAACCCAACAAAAATTCCTGCTAAATTGCTAATAAGACCTCATTCACATGAGGTGTACTAAAGTGTGTGCCCGTGGAGGGCCGTGCTTATCTGCACAGGGATGCCCAGGTGTTCCGTCCATGCAGTCACATTCATGTCAATTCGGATGTAACGCCTGCGCAGCACAGTCACTGCTCTCAATCTGACATGCATCGGAACCAACATGGAGGTCAGATTGGGTGCAGTTGCTACATCTCAAATAACATCAATGGGAACTGCCTGCATAGGGATGCAAGGAACACCTGTACAGGTAAACATGGCCTTGCAGGGCTATACGCTATAGTATGCCCTGTGTGGACAAGGCTTTAAAATGATTTTGCTTTATGTGCATATTTTATTTTTTTTTGTGTGGGAGGAGCTTTGGTGAGATATGATATACAGACCTCTGGTGCCTCTTTTGAGACTGAGAAAAGGACTGAAGACTGTTCCTTTTTCTGCAGCCTCAGCTGCACTGTACATGAATGATTGAGCCTCTATAGAGACTCCCAGTCCCTATACATACAGTGCCTTGCGAAAGTATTCGTCCCCCTTAAACTTTGCGACCTTTTGCCACATTTCAGGCTTCAAACATAAAGATATAAAACTGTAATTTTTTGTGAAGAATCAACAAGTGGGACACAATCAAGAAGTGGAACGAAATTTATTGGATATTTCAAACTTTTTTAACAAAAAACTGAAAAATTGGGCGTGCAAAATTATTCAGCCCCCTTAAGTTAATACTTTGTAGCGCCACCTTTTGCTGCGATTACAGCTGTAAGTCGCTTGGGGTATGTCTCTATCAGTTTTGCACATCGAGAGACTGAAATTTTTGCCCATTCCTCCTTGCAAAACAGCTCGAGCTCAGTGAGGTTGGATGGAGAGCGTTTGTGAACAGCAGTTTTCAGTTCTTTCCACAGATTCTCGATTGGATTCAGGTCTGGACTTTGACTTGGCCATTCTACACCTGCATATGTTTATTTGTGAACCATTCCATTGTAGATTTTGCTTTGTTTTGGATCATTGTCTTGTTGGAAGACAAATCTCAATCCCAGTCTCAGGTCTTTTGCAGACTCCATCAGGTTTTTTTCCAGAATGGTCCTGTATTTGGCTCCATCCATCTTCCCATCAATTTTAACTATCTTCCCTGTCCCTGCTGAAAAGCAGGCCCAAACCATGATGCTGCCACCACCATGTTTGACAGTGGGGATGGTGTGTTCAGGGTGATGAGCTGTGTTGCTTTTACGCCAAACATAACGTTTTGCATTGTTGCCAAAAAGTTTGATTTTGGTTTCATCTGACCAGAGCACCTTCTTCCACATGTTTGGTGTGTGTCTCAGGTGGCTTGTGGCAAACTTTAAACGACACTTTTTATGGATATTTTTAAGAAAAGGCTTTCTTCTTGCCGCTCTTCCATAAAGGCCAGATTTGTGCAGTATAGGACTGACTGTTGTCCTATGGACAGAGTCTCCCACCTCAGCTGTAGATCTCTGCAGTTCATCAGTTCATCCAGAGTGATCATGGGCCTCTTGGCTGCATCTCTGATCAGTCTTCTCCTTGTATGAGCTGAAAGTTTAGAGGGACGGCCAGGTCTTCGTAGATTTGCAGTGGTCTGATACTCCTTCCATTTCAATATTATCGCTTGCACAGAGCTCTTTGGGATGTTTAAAGCTTGGGAAATCGTTTTGTATCCAAATCCGGCTTTAAACTTCTCCACAACAGTATCTCGGACCTGCCTGGTGTGTTCCTTGTTCTTCTTGATGCTCTCTGCGCTTTAAACTGCGCTGAGACTATCACAGTGCAGGTGCATTTATACAGAGACTTGATTACACACAGGTGGATTCTATTTATCATCATTAGTCATTTAGGTCAATATTGGATCATTCAGAGATCCTCACTGAACTTCTGGAGAGAGTTTGCTGCACTGAAAGTAAAGGGGCTGAATAATTTTGCACGCCCAATTTTTCAGTTTATTTGTTAAAGTTTGAAATATCCAATAAATTTCGTTCCACTTCATGATTGTGTCCCACTTGTTGTTGATTCTTCACAAAAAATTACTGTTTTAGATCTATGTTTGAAGCCTGAAATGTGGCAAAAGGTCACAAAGTTCAAGGGGGGCGAATACTTTCGCAAGGCATTGTACATTCATAAACGGACACACAGTAAACGCTGTTTACTATTCTTAATCAATCTGATCAATGGACAAATGTCACTATCGATCGCTGACTGTGTCCATTGAAGGAAAATAAAGCGGTTATGGTAAAGGTGGAAATATCGGCCATCATCACAGCAGGGACGGATGCCGTCAGTGGGGGGGGGGGGGGGCATTGCT